>NC_081190.1:43861673-44461673 GCF_902713425.1 Acipenser ruthenus | reverse complement strand
AAGTGCAATAAACAATTAGTGACAATAATTAGTATAAAAATTTACATGGGGGATTAAGCAGCAACAATAACAGATGAACCATGATATAGTTACGTGAACACGGGGACCACATCCCTCAGTTCTATCCTCCTCTTCAAAAGATAATGGTAATTGGAATGCTGAATTCCACTTGTAAAGGCCTTGATTAACACAAGACAACTGTCCTGATCCTGCGTGCTCAGACTCCCTCCTGCCATCGCCCCCGATCAGATCTCCCTCTCCACTGCCACTCGTCCTCGGTTATTTGGCTGGGAGGAGAAACAAAAAAGAAAATGCACTCGAGTACCCTGCTGGTCATTGGCAATCAGGGGTATCGCCTCCATGTATGGGCCCTCGGTCTCAGGTCACTGGCGCCTCCTCCGTAGTCTCCCAGTAGCTCAAGAATCTCTCTGGGTCACAATAGTAGTGCGGGAGAGGTCGAGCAGTGTTTCAGTTGTGATCACAAAAACAACAATAACCACACTCCTGTTTTCTCTTGAACCCGGTTCACATTACTCTCTGTGAAAATAATATTCCTTTTCCCCAGTCATGTGAATTAATAAACAGAGATTGTTAGCTTGAAGCAATAAGTAGGTTCAATGTTCAAATCTACTGATTCTCATGCATTGTTATAGTTCCAGTCGTAAACCCCACAGTCACATAGTTACAAAAACAAATATTATTTAACTTAAAGCAATATGTAGATTCAGAATACTTCCCTTAGTTCTTTGTTCAATCCGTGAATGGTCGAGTATTCAGTCACTGATTCTTATGCATTGTTTGTAATTCCAGTCGAATTGCATCATCCTACACTTGCTCCACGCTCCATCTTCCTGCTGTTCTCCGGGGCACTTCCTCCCAAGCATCTCTCCCCTTTCCCTGTTCCTGTTCCTCACTTTTTATGGGCTAGGTGAAATGAACTCATGTCCATTTAAGACTGATTACACCTGGTAGCTGATGGTGTAATTTGGTTCCTAGGACGTCTAACTGAGTGTCTCTGTCTGTCCCATTCATCCTGTGCAAAACAATTACAATGTAAATAAAGAAATAAAAAATTAAATCAAGTGCAAAATAAATATATAGGTACAGAATTAAATAATAACAAAAATAAAACAAATACACAGCAAATAATGTGACCATACAAAATAATAATTCAATTTAAAGTGCAACATTTCAATTAACTAGTAAGTGCAACTAATAAAGAAAAACCCAGTTACAGAAAATTGTCACTTGTGACATATGCACACAGGTTTTTTTCTTTGGATTGATGTCAACCAATCAATAGACCTGCAGACTGAACACATAACCAATCATTATGATTCTTCTCCATTTGTCTAAGACAAATGCATACTGTCAGTTTTTATTGAAGTTACAGTAACACTGATGGGGGATTTGTTTTAAGTGAATTTATATTATAAGACAAAGTTTTCAATAAGTGACTGCTAAATTTGACCAGGACCGTGTAGAACATTTGTAGTATCAGGAAATTCATCTAATACGAGTTTATTTTAATAAGAATTTACTGTATGATCACTGTTTCTGTACTCCAGGCAATGAAGGACAAGGCATCTAAAAACCTTGGCACCAAAAGTCCTATTATGTTTTGGGTCTATTTCACAGATTTTACACATTTTATTACTAACATAATATATACATATACACAGAAAATCCTAATTCTAACATGTAATGATGCATTAGGCAGGCTGGCAAACAGAGCATTGCAATAGTTATCCCCTAAAGTGACAACAGCATGAATAAGTTGATGTATACACCATGGTGGTCCTCAGGGGAATAAGATCAGTGGGATGTAATTTGCTATGGGGCAGGGGGGGGCACTGGGATACTGCCGGCACCTTGCAAAGGAGCATACGGACAGCTGGAAATACATAATCAAAATGCATGGCTGAAATCGTGGTGCAGACAGGAAGGCTTCACCTTTCATGCCAGAAGTCTCAGAAACAAAATGTCAGAACTTGAAGCTACTGCACTAACAAGTAGCGACAATGTGATAGGAGTTACAGAAACTTGGCTGTCTGAGAGTGATGGAGACGAATATAATATTAGTGGGTATACACTGTATAGGAAAGACAGAATAGACTTGAAGCCCAGGTGTTAAATCTGGACGAAGAAAACAACGGCGAATCAATATGGGTCAGAATAATGGACAAAAATTCAAAGGGCATAATAATAGGAGCATGCTATAGACCGCCAAATTCAGACGCTGAGCAAAATAATCTGTTATACAATGACATTAGAAATGCGTGTAGCAAAGGAGAAGCCATACTAATGGGGGATATCAACTTCCCCCATATAAAATGGGAAAACCCGGTGGGGAGCACAACGAACGAAATTGAAATGGTGGAAATGACAAATGACTGCTTCCTAACACAATTTGTCAAGGCACCGACTAAAGGGGAGGCATGCCTTGATTTAGTCTTTTCAAATAACGAAGACAGAATAACTAAAACAGAGGTCAGAGAACCATTGGCAAACTCAGACCACAACATGGTCTCATTTGAAGTGATTTTTAAAACCCAAAAAGTAATGACTAAAGCTAAGGTTTACAATTTTAGAAAAGCAAACTATGAAGGTATGAAACAGAGACTAAGAAGTAGATTGGAGTAAAATAGAGAAAACATCCACAGAAAAAGGATGGCTGTTTTTTTAAATGTAGTACTAGAGGCGCAAAAAAAAATTACATCCCAAAAGTAGACAAATCTAAATCTAAAACAAAATGGCCAAAATGGTTTAATAGATGAATTAAAAAAAAATATTCAGCGAAAAAAGGCAATTTTCAGAGCATTTAAAAGGGACCAAAAACAAAGTACACAGAGAGTACTTGGAACTGCAAACCCAAGTCAAAAACGAAGTTAGAAAGGCCAAGAGAGAGATAGAAATGAACATTGCTAAGGGGACTAAAACCAATTCCAAAATGATTTTCCAATATTATAACAGCAAGAGAACATTCAAAGAGGAGGTTAAATGTCTAAGAGATACAAATGGAAAAATCATAGATGAAGAAAAAATAAGTAGCAAATATATTAAATGTTTACTTTTCACAAGTTTTTACAAAGGAGGATACGGGCAACATGCCACACATGTCGATCTGTTCCTATCCAGTTTTAAATAACTTTAGCATAACAGAGGCAGAAGTGTTAAAGGGACTAGGAGCTCTTAAAATAAACAAATCCCCTGGGCCAGATGAGATCCACCCAATAGTACTCAAAGATATGAAAGAAGTTATTTACAAACCGCTAGATCATGCAACAGTCTCTTGACACAGGGGTTGTACCGACAGAATTAAGAATTGCAAACATAATACTGATCCACAAAAACGGAGACAAAACCGAATCAGGTAACTACAGACCAATAAGCCTGACTTCTATTATATGTAAACTTATGGAAACTATAATAAGATCCAAAATGGAAAATTACCTATATGGTAACAATATCCTGGGAGACAGTCAGCATGGTTTTATGAAAGGGCGATTGTGTCTAACTAACCTGCTTGATTTTTTTGAGGATGCAACATCGACAATGGATAATTGCAAAGCATATGACATGGTTTATTTAGATTTCCAGAAAGCTTTTGACAAAGTCCCGCATCAAAGATTAATTCTCAAACTGAACGCAGTAGGGATTCAAGGAAATGCATGCACATGGATTAGGGAGTGGTTAACATGTAGAAAACAGAAATGGAGCGAAACCTCAAAGTGGACCGGTGGTGTACGACAGGGATCAATATTATGTCCTCTGCTTTTCCTAGTTTACATTAATGATTTAGATTCTGGTATAGTAAGCAAACTTGTTAAACACTGTTGCAGCAGCAAAGGTCATTCAAAATGATGTAGACAGCACTCAGAACTAGGCAGACACATGGCAAATTACATTTAATAGAGAAAAGTGTAATGTACTGCACACAGGCAATAAAAATGTGCATTATAAATATAATATGGGAGATACTGAATTTGAAGAAGGAATCTATGAAAAAGACCTAGGAGTTTATGTTGAATCAGAAATGTCTTCATCTAGACAATGTGAGGAAGCTATAAAAAAGGACAACAAGATGCTCGGATATATTGTGGAAAGTGTTGAATTTAAATCAAGGGAAGTAATGTTAAAACTTACAATGCATTAGTAAGACCTCATCTAGAATATTGTGTTCAGTTCTGGTCACCTTGTTAAAAAAAGGATATTGCTGCTCTAGAAAGAGTGCAAAGAAGAGCGACCAGAATTATCCCAGGTTTAAAAGGCATGTCGTATGCAGACAGGCTAAAAGAATTGAATCTATTCAGTCTTGAACAAAGAAGACTACGCGGTGATCTGATTCAAGCATTCAAAATTTTAAAAAGTATTGACAATGTTGACCCAGAGGACTTTTTCGACCTGAAAAAAGAAAGGACCAGGGGTCACAAATGGAGCTTAGATAAAGGGGCATTCAGAACAAAAAAATGGAGGCACTTTTTTACACAGAGAATTCTGAGGGTCTGGAACCAACTCCCCTGTAATGTTGTTGAAGCTGACACCCTGGGATCCTCCAAGAAGCTGCTTGATGATGTTCTGGGATCAATAAGCTACTAACAACCAAAGGAGCAAGATGGGCCGAATGGCCTCCTCTCGTTTGTATACTTTCTTATGTTCTTATGTTCCGCCTTCGTGACTTGTATTTATCATCGATTCAATCTGAATACTTTAACCCTTTGCGGTCAATTTATTAAGTGTCTTTTTGTGTTTTTCTTCAGCGTTTACAAACCGCTAAAAATACATTATTTGAAGTGACAAAGTCGGGGTGAGTGAGCATAAAGACAGCTATTTAATATTTATTTTTTGGGGTATTTTTTCTGTTTTGCTATCTTCCAGTTCATTTAATTGTTCTTCATCCAAATTGGCATGTCTAGTTACTACTTTGGTATTTTTTGCAGGTAATTGGTCACTCAGTTTCATAGTTACAGCTGTACATCTGTAAGTGAGTGTAAGCAAGATGGCTACCGATACTTAGTTTAAATTCTGTGAGGCAGTGCAGTGATTTAGAATATGTGACAAGGCTCCAACTGTCCGCATCCATCCAATATACGGACAGCTGGAACCTTGCTCGACCAATCACATTGCTTGTTTTACATTCCATTACGAGCCCTGGATTCTGCTTTTCTATTGTACCTAGAATATGGTATTTCTTTAGTTTTTTATGTCTTTATCACACTCTTGCTATCCTAAATTAATATCTGAGGGCAGGTTGTCTTGACCGGGTGGTTTCTTGGTGTTTGGAAGCTTAAAAAATGCTGCCACTAAATAAACCATTATTTTTTAGAGCTTATTCTGTCCAAAATGGTATGCAAACATCACCTACACACATGTACCCTCTTTTTATCTGAAAAGCTTAAGAACAAACAATTAGTGATTATTATGTTGTTTTTTCCATAGAGATGCACATGTCAGGACTGTAGATATTACAAAATTGTGTTCTGCTCAAGGTGGTGGGGAGAGAGATACATGTACACTGCTGGACACACTATAGCTGAAATAAAAAAGGAGATATTTTTCTCTTTATTTTTGTACTCATTTTCCTTACAATAGAGCAGGCAACAGAATCTTTCTAAATCTCCTGAACCAAACACACTGGCCTTATTTCCCTTCTCCAAAGAAAAAGGAAGGCTTTTTCAGTTAACATGCGTTTTAACCCTTAGCATCAAATAAAGGCTGTGGGGAAAACTTGCTGTAAACAAATAAAAAATATTTGCAGGCAGTGGTCCAGATAAGCTGCATACCTGCACATAGCAATTTTGCTGCACAGCTTGTCTGCCTCCCCTACTGCCTCCACTAACAACTACATATCACATAATACAATATCTTCAGTTACTAGAAAACTGTACACAGGAAGAAATAACCCAACAAACATTATCCAATTTCTAGCTAGCCCTGTTTTCTTTGCAGCCAATCACAGTAAGAATATTTTATAACTTATTAATGCATTTTCTTATTGTATGTATCTGTATGGCTTTATATTGAAGTTGTAACATGTTCACTGATTTATGATTTAATGTTACGTAATTAATTTGCAGTCAGTGTGATACCTCGAAAAAAATGTGCTGAGACGATAAAGAACCTTGTAGAACACACGTGTGGTTGTACAGTCGTTCAAAGTAACATTGCAGTTAAAATGGAAGGCTCTTTTTTAATGCCAACCCCATTACCATGAAATATTGTACAGTATTTATCAAGATTACTCATGACTTCAAGGTAATGTTGCATTTTACCCCCTGAAAATACATTTTACGCGCGGTGTTAAAATGAGAGGGTAAGTTACTCCCAGACCCAAAACCTTATATGGAGTGCTGTTTACAGGCTTGTAAGAGTTAAAAAGCTGCCCATTCTCAGTCAGCAGATTCTCTATATCTTAAGGCCGTCCCTGTGTGTGTTCTCCAGGGCACATCTCTGTGCGCTAAGTCGTTCTGACGGCTTCACAGCGCAACAACACATAATTGACATTCTAGTTAACAGCAGCTGATAAATGACCTTGATTTGCTCTAGCTCAGCAGGACACCAAGGTCTGAAAATGTTACTTAATCTTTAAATATAATATTATTTGTTTAAAAAAAGAAGTGCTGTATGATGGAAATTATAGGGTTTGTACATTCAATACTTGTTTAAATGATCCAAAGCCACATAGTTTAAAATGCTGTAGTGGAAATAAGGGGTGAAAGTGTTTTTTGTCTGTTTTTAACCCAAGCTTGAATCCCCATAGACTATCATAAGGTGTCAAGCTTTTGATGTTAAGACTCAAGCTTGTTTGTGGGTCGAACACTAAAAGCCTGTGTTACTCTAATACAGTTGCAAATTCAACCTTTTTTTAAGGTTTTCAGTTTGAGCATAAGAATGTGGAAAAATATGAAAAGCATGCCTGGTTTGGATTACATTAGGTATAAGTTGTGCAAATAGGGATATATCGGACTATAATTTAAAAATATTAAAAGTGAGATAAGTCAAAAATAAGTCAAAACTGTTTCCACAGTCAAAACATCTACGCAGCAGCATTTTACACAATACTTTTTATAGCTTTGTTTGCCCGTATGCACATTTTGTAAATTGTAAGAAAGGTATGATCTTAAAGGTGTAATAAGTATGTGATTAATGCAAGAGATGTTGCCTTATCATACTCCCGCACCAGCCCAAAAGGACTGTGCAGAATCAGTAATTTCACAAACTTTAAAGCTGGAATAGTCAAACAATAAATAACAGGCTAACTTGTAAAGAAAGGTACTGAAATAGTTAGATTCATAGAGTACAATTTTACTAGAAAAGCTTGAACTGTAGATTTGTAGTTTTTACCATGCTTTCCAAATGCTTTCACTTCATGTTTGCTTTGTTTTTATTGTGCATTACTACATTTTGTCGTGATTTTACTATGCAATGCAGCTGTAAATCTTTTACACAACACACAGTAATACAATACACTTGGCCATAGATTATATCTGTAAACTAGAGCCCTGCCCAAATGATGCTGTGACAGGATGGCTTTATTTTATTTTTATTTATTTTTTCCTTTCAATTTCTCCCTTCTCCCGTCTCTCTCGCTCTCTTTCGTTTATATACATGAGACCATCTCCGGATTAGCAATAAATTAATCAATCAGGAGATGGTCACATTCTACACAAGAGTTTTTACTCTGCGTGGCCGACAGCCAATTTATCACTAATCACCATTTTCACAAGATGTCTGACAGATGACAAGCTGCTAATAATTGCCCCTGCCAGACCACATTTAACAAACAACAATACCATCACCAGTTCTTAAATAGACCAAACAATACATTTAAATCACACACTACACCACATGTATCAGCAGGGCTTTGTCCTGCCCCCTATTTACATGCAGGGCTTTCTTCTGCCCTGCCACAGATGCTTACACTGGCTCTCAAAAGTATTCACCCCCCTTGGACTTTTCCACATTTTATTGTGTTACAACATGGAATCAAAATGGATTTAATTAGGAGTTGTTGTCACTGATCAACACAAAAAAGTCCATAATGTCAGAGTGAAAAATAAAATCTACAAATTGTTCTAAATTAATTACAAATACAAAACAGAAAATAATTGATTGCATAAGTATTCACCCCCTTGAGTCAATATTTGGTAGAGGCACCTTTGGCAGCAATTACAGCCATGAGTCTATTTGGATAAGTCTCTACCAGCTTTGCACATCTGGACACTGCAATTTTTGCCCATTCTTCTTTGCAAAATTGCTCAATCTCCGTCAAGTTGGATGGGGACCTTTGGTGAACAGCAATTTTCAACTCTTTCCACATATTCTCAATTGGATTGAGGTCTGGGCTTTGACTGGGCCACTCCAGGACATTGTCCTTTTTGTTTTTAAGCCACTCCAGTGTGGCTTTGGATGTATGTTTGGGGTCATTGTCCTGCTGGAGGATGAATCTTCTCCCAAGTCCCAGGTCTCTTGTAGACTTCAGCAGGTTTTCCTCCAGGATTTCTCTGTACTTTGCTGCATCCATTTTGCCCTCTATCTTCACAAGCTTTCCAGGCCCTGACGCAGAGAATCATCCCCATGGCATGATGCTGCCGCCACCATGCTTCACGGTAGGGATGGTGTTCTCAGGATGATGTGCGGTGTTAGGCTTGCGCCAAACATAGTGCTTAGCGTTGAGGCCAAAAAAGCTCTATTTTGGTCTCATCAGACCATAGAATCTTCTTCCACTTGGTCTCAGAGTCTCCCACATGCCTTCTGGCAAACTCTAGCTGAGATTTGATGTGAGTTTTTTTGAACAATGGCTTTCTTTTTGCCACTCTCCCATAAAGGCCAGTTTTGTGAAGCACCCGGGCTATTGTTGCTGTATGCACAGTGTCTCCCAGCTCAGCCGTGGAAGACTGTAAGTCCTTTAGAGTTGCCATAGGCCTCTTGGTGGCCTCCCTGACTAGTGCCCTTCTCGCCCGGATAGTTTTTGAGGACGGCCTGTTCTAGACAGATTCACAGTTGTGCCATATTCTCTCCATTTCTTAATAATGGACTTTACTGTGCTCTGGGGGATATTCAATGCCTTGGAAATGTTCTTATATCCTACCCCTGATTGATGCTTTTGAAGAACCTTATTCCGGATTTTCTTTGAATGTTCCTTCGTCTTCATGATGTAGTTTTTGTTAGGAAATGTACTAACCAACTGTGGGACCTCCCAGAGACAGGTGCATTTAACCTGAAATCATGTGAAACACCTTAATTGCACACAGGTGCACTCCATTCAACTAATTATGTGACTTCTAAACACAATTGGTTGCACCAGAGCTTATTTAGATGTGACTTAGTAAAAGGGGTGAATACAATCAATAATTTTCTGTTTTATATTTGTAATTAATTTAGAACAATTTGTAGATTTTATTTTTCACTTTGGCATTATGTACTTTCTTGTGTTGATCAGTGGCAAAAACTCCTAATTAAATCCATTTTGATTCCATGTTGTAACACAATGAAATGTGGAAAAGTCCAAGGGATGTGAATACTTTTGAGAGCCACTGTATGAGATGAAAATACAACTTAAACATGTAGTACGAAATCATTTTCTGGAATATTTGCTTTTTCTTTCTGATATGTGTTACTAAAAGTTTTCAAGTCTTCACAACTGATCTGGTTTGGGTTGGTAGAATCATCTTCTTTGTATTTATTCATGTTATATTTGTTTATGCAGATACATTATTAATATTGGCTGCTTTTTACAAAGGTTTTAGTTTGAAGTTAATTATTTCCTCTATTCTCTCCCTGTGGGTTTTGTTTGCAATATTCTTGAATATGAAAGTTGCATTATTCATGTTGATCAGGGGCATCCATTAATTATGTTGTTATTTTAAGTACTTCCTTTCTGATTTTTTGGGGACTATTTTTTACTGAAATAAAAGTCAGCCACTACCTAGTCTCAATCTAAACAATATAACACATACTGTGTTATATTTATCTAAACAACTGTCCTGTGTGCTAAGTTGACACTTAAGGTTTATCTAAAGTCTAGAGTTTAATACTTTGGCACAAATGCAGTTATTTATTAATTTATAGTTAGGGGAATTCTTTTAGCATCTCACCAGGGTCATACACCATTGATGTGCTTAATCCTTTAGATCCTGCCAACAGAACTATAATATGTATGACAGAGCAGCAATACTTTTCTTAAATTACTTATTTACCAGTGATGTTTAATATGTAATTCCAGCTTTGTTTCTACGGAGACTAAATTGCTTCAAGTAAACTAAATAATTGTATAAATCATAAGCTTCTGTTCTACTAAGTAATATTCACCTTTAAAAATGTCTATAAAGTAAAACTTTATTTAAAAGTAGGGCAATATTAGAGCATTTACTATAGTCTCATTAACCCTATTTTTTTTTAAAGGAGAATATTACATTATATTATATTATATTACTTTATATTGTATTCAGCAGGTGTTGTTATAAACCATATATGTTGTGGCATATGGCAGGTGAAACTGGCTTCCTCATTGACTAAAAGATCCTCAGCAGTCTACAATTAAACATAAACATCATCTTCACACACAAGCTATTACGTAATGATTACTGTGCACCATACACTATATACAATGAAAGTCAAATGATTAATGTTAGTGTTGCATACAAAAGGGAAACACAGACTTGTTGTGGTATAAATGCACATAAATTGCAATTATTTTAAAAAAGAGAAAGGATTTGTATTAGTGTAATATCTTTTTAGTTCTATTTGTGTAGCACTCACCAGTATTAAAAACCACCCGGGGCATTCTAGACTCTGCATGTCACAACATATAGACCCAAGCAGTATGAAATTATGTTCATATATAAGACAATTGTGTCCATAGAACAAGACAATAGGATTTATCCTACACAACAGTATCATAGAGTGCATTCCAGATATGAATAAATGAGCAAAATGTACTATATTAACAGAGATGTGATTGATGCTTTATAACTGAAAGTTATCACCTCCAATGTGTAATAGTTGCTTAATTCACAAAGGCCTTGTGGCAGGGCAGTATGAGAGAGCCCTGCACATATAAAAGGGGGCAGGGCAAAGCCCAGCTATTTAAATGTATTATGTGTTTATTTTAGCACAGGTGATTGTTATTGTATGATTTAAAATGTACCGGTGTATTATTTAAAATAATTTATTGTTTAGGAAAAGGTTATTGTTATTATGGGTTTCAATGTATTTTGTTTTATATTTAAAATAAGATGTTTGGCAGCGTGGATGGGAAGCCCCATCCAGATAAGAACCTCAAGCAGAAGGTGACCATTAATTGTTCAATTATATTGTTCCATTAATCGGGAGATGGTCACCTGTATAAAAGCCTGCAGCTTTCTGCGCTCTGCGTGGAGTGTTGGGGGGTTCGGAGGAGTGAACGACGTGAGAGAGAGGAGTCTGAGAAAAAGAAAAACCATAAGGATCAGTGAAGGTAACTGCCTACCCTGACCTTAGGTCATTTGTATTTTGTGTTTGTGATTTGTTTTATTTCAACCTTTTATTTTGCTCTGTGAGCAGTTGTTTTGTGTTAAACCTTTTTATTTATTTTTGTTTAAAATAAAAATAGCACCGTAGTGCACGTTTGCACCCAACCTGTCTCTGCAGCTCCTGCTTCTGGTCTGGTCACCACTCAGCCATCCCTGTGACAGCCTCTATTCACTTTATTTCCTTGATTCCCTTTTACAAAAACAGAAGTGTGTTATTTACTGAAAAGTTGTCCAGACCACTTGAATTCAGTTAGCCATTTCAAGAAGTAAGACCTTAAAATTCACCTTTTCAAAAAACATGTGATTTACATGTGTAATTGGAAATCGCATTTGTTTTATGCATATTTTACGTATGCAGTTAAACCAGTTAACTTGTTTGTGTGTCTATAAAGGAATGTGTATATCTTGTGTATCACATAATGTTCTTGAGTAAGTTGACACCATCAATTCAATACTTTTATAAGTCTTATAAATTAAGTACGCATAATTCAAGGGGCCAAAATATTCTTCAGAATTTACTTTGCCATACTCCAGGGTAGATATTACATTCTGAATTCTTTACTATGACATATCTTAAAGTGGAAATATTATTCCCAAGTGCTTGCAGTACAATTCTGAAGTAAATTGCAGTCTTTTTTATAAGGGTAAGGAGCAGATGAAGAGTCTGTATTTTACTGAGAAAACACTTTTTTCACAGGTCCACTGATACTAATGATCACAGTAAGGGTAATTATTGCAATAATTGATTTCCAGAGAAATAACAAAAACAGTCTGACAACATAGTAGCACAGTTTATTATATATAAAACAAACAAACCCTAAAGATAAAGCTTCCCTTGCGGTAGTATAGATAGCAGTTGGTTCTTTCTAAACATTATTAATAAAATTGTTGAAATATGTAGATGGTGATCACATAATAATATCTTTATATAGCGCCTTTCATAGTGGACCGCCATCACAAGGCACTTTACAGAGGTAGGCTGTGAACTGTGCATTATATGCAGATTGACTTGCATTGATTTAATATCTCATCTGCAAGATGGAGCACAAGGAGCTTAAGTGACTTGCTCAGAGTCACACAGTGAGTCAGTTAGCGGCGGGATTTGAACCGGTGACCTTCTGCTTACAAGTCCCGGACTTTAAACACTGGACCACACTGCCTCCTAACACAGACAGTTATCAAATTCCTACAGGTCACCCTATGGAATACACCCTCTGTGGGGATACTGCAGTTAAATGATGTAGTACAGTGTCCATAATACTATTGTACATACATCCTGCATGTTATTCATTTTTTGGCAAAACAAGGGGAACTTTGATGTTCCAACCCTGTCTTTAATGAATGGTTTGTTAAACTAAAGTTTGACCAAAATGTTTATGTCATTTAAGAATTGAGCAAAATATGACAATATCTTGACGATTATATTAAGCTTTTTAAAGAAATTGTCCTTTTGTGTCATGAATTCCAGAACACAGTGATATTGTGCAGTTAGATAGCAAAATTATGAGGGAGTAGTATAAATAGTTAAATAATACAGTTGGTGAAGTATCTTTAATCATTGAACTATGTGGCTTTGTGAAGGATGGCTTGGAGTGGTGAGGTGTGGTGACGTCACAGACCAGAAACACAGACTCAGGAAGTACGGGTGAGAGCTGAAACGCTACGGCGTTCAGCTGATTTTATTAAATAATAAAACAAAAACAAATGATTTCAACAAACAACAAAACACTACAAAACAAAAGGGCACGTTGGCCAAACAAATAAGCGTGCTGGTTTTAGCACCAGCACGATACTTAGCAGTTGTTTTTTTAAATGTAATTTCTCTCTCCTTGCTCTCTCTGCTCCCCGTACGCTCTGCTGTACACTCTCCTCCGAGCACGGACAGCTGCAGGTTCTTATACACTGGCCGAGGAGTTATGAAAATTAAAATACAAATAATAATACAAATACATATAGGGGTGGGACACTCCGCCACAGGCTTCCTTAGTGTATTAGAAAACCTTTTTAAGAAGCTACTGTAGTGAATGCCAGCAAATACCATCCACTCCTCACTCACTCTCACCATGAACAAAATGCAGTCTGTCCATTTCCCAGGAACAGGGCCTGTTGAGAGCCAATTTCAGCGTTCATTTCATCCCCAAGAGAACACACACCTTTTATCTGGGTTTAACAGCTTCGTTCTGCAATATAATCTAGCAGCAATATTGAATTGGCTGAGGAGTGTTTGTCTTCTGCTAAAACACTCAGGAGCTTGAGAAAGGCTTTCATATACTAAGTGCCTTCGGGTGGACTTCCAAAAACATCTGGGATGTTCTTTTTTTTACAGTACTGTAGCTTAAAAATCTATCATTGGCTAGGTGATGTTTGTGTGTTTCCTTTATTTATGTAATGTAATTTATATTATACATCCATGTTTTGTTTACTGGTTACAAAATGTCCTGAACATGCCATTCACGATTTGATTACCAGTTTCCCTACTTGTGTTTTGAGTGTTTTTTTAGGATTAGGCAAATTGGTTTGGATACAAAACTGTACTCAATATTTGATACAAAGCCTGTTGGGACATGTATTGGGGGAACTAGCTTCTTGTAGTTTCACTCCACACCTCCACAGTTCAAGAACATTGAAAATCCCATATCATACCATATTCTGACAATGTATTTCTCCATATAGTACAGCCTAAAGAATCCAAGGCCTTAGCTGATGAATTGAGACACTGTGACAGGGTAGCAGAGCAGTGACATTCCCAGACCAGAAAGCTGACAGAGAAACACACAGACAGGTACTACGGGTGAAAAGTGTTTTATTGAAAACAAAATAAAAGAAGTGTTTAAACAAAAACACTGCTCACAGAGCAAAATAAAAGGTTAACAAAAACAGTCTTGTCCCTTACAAAACAAAATAACAAGTACCGTGCTGGTGACTTCCAGCACGGGTAGCATTTGTTTACTTTTACTTTAGTTTCTTTTATTATTATTATTATATATATTTCTTAGCAGACGCCCTTATCCAGGGCGACTTACAATTGTTATAAGATATCACATTTTACATACAATTACCCATTTATGCAATCTCGCACACACGTTCCATCTCTTGAACACAAACACCCAAACACATAAAATTGCTCAAGCTCCGTCAAGTTGGATGGGGACCTTTGGTGAACAGTAATTTTCAACTCTTTCCACATATTCTCAATTGGATTGAGGTCCGGGCTTTGACTGGACCACTCCAGGACATTGATCTTTTTGTTTTTAAGCCACTCCAGTGTGGCTTTGGCTGTATGTTTGGGGTCATTGTCCTGCTGGAAGATTAATCATCTCCCAAGTCCCAGGTCTCTTGTAGACTTCAGCAGGTTTTCCTCCAGGATTTCTCTGTACTTTGCTGCATCCATTTTGCCCTCTATCTCCAGGCCCTGACGCAGAGAATCATCCCCATAGCATGATGCTGCCGCCACCATGCTTCACGGTAGGGATGGTGTTCTCAGGATGATGTGCGGTGCTAGGCTTGCGCCAAACATAGTGCTTAGCGTTGAGGCCAAAAAAGCTCTATTTTGGTCTCATCAGACCATAGAATCTTCTTCCACTTGGTCTCAGAGTCTCCCACATGCCTTCTGGCAAACTCTAGCTGAGATTTGATGTGAGTTTTTTTGAACAATGGCTTTCTTTTTGCCACTCTCCCATAAAGGCCAGTTTTGTGAAGCACCCGGGCTATTGTTGCCGTATGCACAGTGTCTCCCAGCTCAGCCGTGGAAGACTGTAAGTCCTTTAGAGTTGCCATAGGCCTCTTGGTGGCCTCCCTGACTAGTGCCCTTCTCGCCCGGATACTCGCCTGGATAGTTTTTGAGGACGGCCTGTTCTAGACAGATTCACAGTTGTGCCATATTCTCTCCATTTCTTAATAATGGACTTTACTGTGCTCTGGGGGATATTCAATGCCTTGGAAATGTTCTTATACCCTGACTGGTGCTTTTGAAGAACCTTATTCTGGATTTTCTTTGAATGTTCCTTCGTCTTCATGATGTAGTTTTTGTTAGGAAATGTACTAACCAACTGTGGGACCTCCCAGAGACAGGTGTATTTAACCTGAAATCATGTGAAACACCTTAATTGCACACAGGTGGACTCCATTCAACTAATTATGTGACTTCTAAACACAATTGGTTGCACCAGAGCTTATTTAGGTGTGTCATAGCAAAGGGGGTGAATACTTATGCAATCAATTATTTTCTGTTTTATATTTGTAATTAATTTAGAACAATTTGTAGGTTTTATTGTTCACTTTGACTTTTATGTGTTGATCAGTGGCAAAAACTCCTAATTAAATCCATTTTGATTCCATGTTGTAACACAATAAAATGTGGAAAAGTCCAAGGGGGGTGAATACTTTTGAGAGCCTTTTGACTTACCAATAATTACAACCATTCAAATAATAATTCAATTCACCATTCACCCAGGTGTTTTCCATTCAAATAGTCTTATATTTTGAGATCAAAGCTTGAACAAAAGTATAAATTAATGTATCTAAAATACTTTTGAAATGTAGAATGATTTAATTTATTGTTATATAAATATACATCACAGTCTTATATATGGCATTTTGCCTTTGCATTTCCATAAATCAGTCATTCTTACGAATGACCATTGCAGCTGTCTTAACAACAATGACAATTTATAAAGTCTTTTGAACACACTGCTGCACACTGCCGTTGACAATGACCAGTAACAACTGCAAAAATAAATATATAAACTGGATTTACTGTATGTCGTAGTGACAAGGGCAGCAACTAGTGAAGGAGGAGATATTTAACAGGATTATTTGAAAATAATGAAGCCAGTCAGTGAATAATTTTGCAGTGACAGGTTTATTGTAGTTCAATCATCAACAGACCAATGTAGATTAAGATCGTTAAGAAATTAATGAATGATAAATAAGGACTGACCGTGACAGGTGTCACGGATAAGCTTTGTGGTGACATCAGACCAGGAAGTAGACTGGGGTATGGAAGCGCTGATGTGCATGTTTAATAATAAATAAAAGGTTTAAACGGAAAACAAAACACTTATACCCAAAACAAAACTGCACGGTGACCAAAGCAGACAGAGACACTACCAACCAAGTAACATGCTGGTTTATAGCCAGCACGAGTAACAATTATTTGGATTCTTACTTTTTATTTCTCTCGTCTCTCTCGCTCACGTTCTCTCCTCTGAACGCCCACACCGTTCAGCCAAAGCTACGGGTTTTCATACAAATGACCGTCTCCAGATTAGCAATTAATTAACCATCTGGAGACGGTCACATTCTGCATGACTTTAGCATGGATGGAGAATTGTAACTCCATCAATGCTGCAAAATGTAACCCTGGTTCCGTGAAAGAGAAGACGACCACCAACAACATTAGGTATGGGCTATGCCTGCCTATTGGTAGGTATTTTCTGGGCTCTCTATACCAGAGCTGCCGATAGACCCCTTCCTGCGTCATACTGAGGAAGCCATTTCTCTTTTTGCATCGAACCCGTGAGGGTGACCGATGTGATGTGGTTGTCTTCTCTTTCAGGGAACCAGGGTTATGGTAAGTAACCTAACATTTTGCAGCATGGATGGGGTTAAAATTCTCCATCCATGCTGGCCTTGTATGAGCTGGCATAGGGTTGAGAAGCAGATTCTCCTGGGCCAACTGCACTTGCTGCTCTCCGTAAGCTGGAAGACATGGTATCAAGACTGAGCAACACAGACTGGCATGTCCCTGACCTCTGTACTACACACTCCCTCCAGAACGTACTGAGCAACACAGACTGGCATGTCCCTGACTTCTGTACTACACACTCCCTCCAGAACGTACTGAGCAACACAGACTGGCATGTCCCTCGCACCTACCTCGCACCGAAGCATGGGGAGGGAGCAACGCGGCCACCTGCCAAGATGCTTCACGCTGCCGAAGGGATCTCCTCCACAGCTGGACCGAATGTATACCCCGGGGATATCGCCGTGTCCAGTAACGCCGCCTTATCAACGTCGGGTACCCTTGTTTGCAACAGCCATAGCTGTCTGCGAGCTACCACCAGGCTTGCATCAGGCCCCGGCCTTGGGCTTGCCCTTGAAGACCGGAGATCTGGCAGAGCGTACTAGAGAGGAGGCAGAGCTCTGTGGCCACAGGCTCTGGGAGCGGGGCCCCCGTGAGCACGCCATCTAAATACGTGGTGAGAATACCCGTCGTGTTAGCCAGGCAGGTCACCTGCACTTCTGCTGCGTAATCCCTCCTCAAATGTGTCTCCGTAACCGTACATCGAGGGTTCGGGCACTTAGGGTCCTTTGACAATCCACCCACCTGTGGGGCCTTAACCAAGGCTGCGATGATGGAGTCAACTGGGGGGAATCCTGCCAAGCCCAGCTTCTCTGCACCATCCAGTGAAGCAAGTCGGACGGCTTACTTCACAATACTCTACACTGACGCCGGTCGATCCCAAGAGGAGCGTACCTCCTCCATAAAATCAGGGAACAGTGGGAATGGCTGTGCTGTGGGAGATACTGCCTGTGTTCGAAACACGGACCGGCGGGGCTCTGCCGGTGTCGTCCAGGGGATCTGCAAAAACTTTGCAGTGCATCCCATTAATGCCGGCATGTATCTGGGCAATGTCGGTAAACTAGTCTCTGAGGCAATCTCTGAGCTAAGTTCCGCTACAGTCGACGGTGCCGGCTCCTCCTCTTCCTCCACCTCCGTGGGGAAGGAGTCTTCATCCCAGGAGGCCGCTAAAGAAAGCGTGTCCTCCTTCACCATCAAGGGCTGTGGCTGCGGCTCAACCTGGACTTCCATGGGAGATCCAGGGGCCAAATCTGGTGCAGGTGGTAGCGGGGCCTCTACCGGTGCCGCAGGAGCTTACTGCCTAGACAGCAGCTCAAAGACCTGAGCCATCTGCTCCTTAAGATAAATTATGTCTGCTTTGAGTGCTTCACCTTTCCTACCTGTGGGGAGGGGGAGCAACTGCGAGGCCTCGTCACAGGAGCCTGAGCACAGGGGATCTCCTGCGAGGGGCTCTGTGAGAGCTGGAGGAGTGGGGATGGGGCTCAGAGGGGTGCTGACGGCTCTGCTGTGGGAGACTGAGCGTCTAGCCCCATGGCCCTTTTGAACCTATTGCAACGCACCCTGGGCTGAAATGTCACGCGCAAGTCGCAGAAGTCCTCTCTGCCCATGGCCTCCGTGGCATATTGGACCCCCAGGCACCGCACGCAGAGTGGGTATATTCGCCTTGCAGGACGTGCAGGTGTGAAATGGAATGCTCGTCGTGGTTGTCGAGTGCGCCAAGCACTGTGTGCGCCAATTGGCCCGTGTGTACCGGAGTGCTATGCTCACCGAGTGCACCAAGAGTGTACGCCCTAAGCACACCAAGCAATGGGGCACTAGGCACACTGGGTGCACCAAGTTCTGCGTGCACCGAGTGCACCGAGCAGCGGGTACTGTGCTCACTGAGGTGCTATCGTACCGAGGGCACTGAGCGCACTGAGTGCACTAAGCACCGTTTTCACCGAGTACAGTGTGTACCGGATGCACAGAGGCGATGTGTACCAAGCACCGAGCACACCGGTTGCACTAAGCACTGTGTGTACTGAATGCATTGAGGCACTATGCACCAGGTACCGTGCTCACGGAGTGCACTAAGCACCGAGCGCACTGAGTGCACCGAATGCACCGAATGCACCGAATGCACAGAGGTGCTATGCGCCGAGTAGCGTGCGCGTCAAGTGCACTAAGCACCGGGTGCACCGAATGTGAGCAGTTTTTCACACCCCACTCGTCCAACGTATCTGCACTCAACCAGAAATGAAAAACCGGAGGCTCATCGCTTTAGAGATGGACATTCCAGGCGAGTTAATTATAGGTCTGTAATTACTTTGGGGAATTTACTTTGGGGTTTTGTCACATCATCTGCCTTCTCCCACTTTCATAAAACTATAATCCATTAACACAGCTAAAACTAAAGCCTGTCAATAATGTCAAACCCTCTGTACTGTAATCCTATGAAATGAGAAGTTGAAACATGTGTTAAAACTCAAAAATTGCTATCATGTCATTGCTTCTAAGTAATTTTTTTTTTAATCAGTCACTACTGTGAATGATCGACATCCCTGTCTGATTCATATACTGTGTGTTGATTTGTTGTTTATGTAGGTAAAATGAGACTATTCCTTACGTCATAGAGTTCTGTACTCTTGACTTTTTTTAACATTATATATAAATACATCCTGGTTCAAATGAATTGTGATGTTAAACCAATTTTCCTCTTTCCATTTCTGGCACAGAGAGGATCATATACCTGTACAATCATATACCCGTACAGCAGAGAAATAAAAACTACATTTCTATGTCAGATGGAAGTGTATGAAATACAGTGAGTATATGTTATAGCACTGTAAAATGTCTTATGCATTGACTTAGAAGATCGATCTGAAACCTAGCATATACAATTGATTCAGGAAATGGTATTCGCATTATACAATTAATGAATATGACTGATTGTTTTATTTGTATGTGCTTTGCTGATTCAGTCTTCATTAAATGAAAAATATCAAGATGTACCAGCCAGATCTTTTGCTGCATAATCAGTTGCTGTAAAACTGTGATTTAGTAATATTATTGACAGTTTACATACAATATGTATATACAGATATAAAGTACACCCACACACACACACAAACATGCATAACCACATGCTGTGATTATCTATCTATGTTTAAATAGGCACGGTACTTAAGTTTGTTATTTTTAGAAGACTATCTAAATTCCCTTTTTAAGAAGTTCAGTCAGATGGAAATGTATGTTTTATGTACAGTTCAAATCTCTTCTTCCTCCTTCTCTTCTGTTGATGTCACACTTTCCATGTCTTCCCAAAACACAGCCATATTTTCTTTGTATATTAGGCAAGAGCAACAGTGGGGGAGGGAGGGTATTTTCACGCTAAATGAAATGTTATAAAGTACTTTATTTTGCCTGGGAAAGGGAATCAACACTTGGGTACAGACACACTGGTGTGGCTCTGTCTACCATGCGTCAAAAAAAAAGCACTGCACTGGTGTGTCCAGGCCTTTAGGGTTATTAAAGTATTGATAGAAACAGAATAATATGCATACCTGTTTTAATTGGACACAAGAGGTGTCTAAATAGCTTAGTTTGTAAAAGTGCAGAAATAACTTACCAAAGGTTGACGCTTTTAGGATCTTTCATACAGTGTACCCGCCCTTTTGAAATTTAGGAAAGGCAACTGCATATTGAAACTCTCCCATTGCTGTTTGCACGTGTTTCTTGAACAATTCTCATTAAAATGTAATCCAGCCAGTCAGATCCTAATAATATAAAAATATTGCTTTGGCGGTATAGAATTATGTATAACTATATAACAATAACTATTGATTACAGTATATTGTTATTATTATTTATTTACTGTGTTTGCATTCCATTAAAGGAGAAATGGTGCAACTTGGGGGCAAAATAATTAATTCAAGGCAGTAGCCAGCTATGAGGTACCCGAGGCACAGGCCTCGGCTAAAATCATACTAATAATTCATTTAGGATCTTTTATATGTTGATTTGCTGCAAAATAGAATGCATTTCATCCCTCGTTGGATTTCATTGCAAAAGATTACACATTTAGAATGCTTTCATTATTAAGCACACAAATGTATAAATAATTAAAAAATAAATATTGTACCTTGGCTATTGGTCATCATTTCTGTTGATTTTGTTTTATGTGTTTGGGTAGCTACTGAAGTAACGTTTGTTTTTTCAGTTTGTAGGCATTTGCAAATTGTTTCCTTAGAGGTTATTTACATATACAAGATGAAGTGCTTGTTTGACCGATGTCGCTGTCACACACTTTCAATTGAGTACCGCTACTGTGAAAAATAACATACACCACTATATATATATATATATATATATATATATATATATATATATATATATATATATATATAGTGGCAGAGTAGGGGAAGGAAAGGTGTAATCCTTGAGGTTCAGGACTACAACCCACAGAATGCCTCTGGGTTGGAATTAGCCAGGATAAGAATCACCTGGCTCTAGTTAAATTAGAAAAACCTGCCGGTAATAAAGGAGGCAGGTGTATAAAAGCAGGTCAAGGGCTGTGTTAGTGGTCTGTGTGAAGGCTAAGGCCTGGGGAGAGATCTGTGTGGGGAACCTTAACAAAGGTATGTGTTTAATACGTGTATTGGTTTTGGTGACTAGTAAACAGCTTAGCCTGAACTTTGTTTTGTGACAAATTCTTTTTGCTGCACTAGAGAAGGTGTTTAAGGTGCCAAACAGTGTGATAAAGTCACGATAATGACTAGTGTGTATGTGTGTGTGCGTATATGTACAATTTTATTTTAGTATTTAAAAGCATATCCGGGGCAGGCAGTAATTGTATTTAATTATAAACTTAATCTTCCTTTTTTTTTTTTTTTTTTTTTTTTCTTTGGGGTGATGCCGGAGTGTTGGAATGACATTCATTTTTAAACGCTTCCTGCTATTAAAGAAATCAGAGAAAAGAAGACATTAATTCATTGTACTATTAAGGAGGCTGTGTGGTCCAGTGGTTAAAGAAAAGGGCTTATAACCAGGAGGTCCCCAGTTCAAATCCCACCTCAGCCACTAACTAATTGTGTGACCCTGAGCAAGTCACTTAACCTCCTTGTGCTCCGTCTTTCGGGTGAGACGTAATTGTAAGTGACTCTACAGCTGACGCAATGTTCACATGCGCTAGTCTCTGTAAGTCGCCTTGGATAAAGACATCTGCTAAATAAACTAATAATAATATTTTACACTCTATTAGAATGTAATAGGAGATCAAACTGACCATATTTAGGTAATATAAGTAAAAAACACCCCTGAAGACCTATTTAGAAAATTCAGTTTTTATTTTTGTAAACTAATAAACCTGTGTTTTGGCAATATATTTTAAATGTCAATCATGCACTTCTCTCTTTCTACATAAAGAAAACGTCTTCCACAAGGCGGGCAGTGTGCAAAGACATTGCTACTGACCAATCAACAATATGCTAGGAAAGTCGATGCATCATTTTAGCAAAGGGCTTAACGACCACGAACCTGGTTCTAAACAAACCAGCAACATGGCATCGGCAGTTAGTTTTTATGGTTTATTCAGTGATGAACCAAAAAAGTTATTGTAAATATAAAATAGCAGTACAGTTATGCTTCTACTAATGCATAGCAAAGTTTTTCTCGTGTACCATGAAGAATGTTTAATCTTAAGATTCACAGTGCACGGGGTGTATGTTATATTCTGAAAATCATAGTGCATAACGGAATAGAGCAGCCTGTGAACCATGGCTCCCGACCATAGCATTACAAAGGGGAATATACTGTGTTGTCTTACAGTAGTTATTATAAACAATATAGAAACTAAAATTAAGAAATGTGTAATTTCTTATGTAATACATTATTTGTGTATATATTTGAGCTTTAATAGATAACAAACTTGTGTAATATCATAATCCAGTAGAGTATAAATTGAAATTAGAAAACCTAATTATATTTTGTGTGATAATTTTTATTACTATAGTTACTCTTCATACAGTGCTAGCGATATACAGACAAGATAAGATTTGCATATAAAAGTGTTTAGGCACATACTGGTTTAAAGAATCTCACTTGAAACTTAAAGCTGAAAAAAAGCTTTTCCCTGGCGAAGTCAGAATGCTTTAGTACTGCATACAGACTGACACACAACCACACACACATACAAATCGCTGCAATACATTAGGCAGGCTTGTTAAATTTGTAAATGGGGTATTTTCACTGACTAACAAAATTATAGTGTGTTTTTTTATATTATTTATGTTGCAGTAATGAAGGAAGAAGCTCAAAAATATTCAGTCAACATGTGTTAAAAAAAAAAAAGAAAATGATGCTTCTGACTCGGATTCTGTCGAGGCTTCTTTAACATACAATCATAGACAAGCATCATATCTCAGAAAGTACTTACCCATCTTGTTGAAGAGGATCATTAATGAAATATGTCTGAAGAGAAATGATGTTTGCAGCCAGATGCAAAGGAATCCAAACACAACTCAAGACGAAAGGGGAAAATCAGTGTCTCTGTGTGCCAGGGCAGAAGCCCTGCTGGTGGAAATAGTGTGTGGGGGAATGTAAGGTTGGCAGGGATGGGGTTAAATCTGTCCCTAATGGCAATCACAGGTGTGGCCATTCCCCAATTAGGTATTTGAGTGATAATTGGGGAATGGCCACTTGTATAAAAAGGAAGCAAAATTCTTTGTTTGTTGGAGGAGTTTGGCGGTGAGTGTTTGTGTTTGTGTTTGGGATTTTTATATTGTTTTTCAACGTGGTAGTGAAGGCTAATGCCCAGCCTACAAGTGTGTTGTTCTTTTGCTTAAACATTTTATTTTGGCCCTTGTGCCATGTTTTGTTTGTTCTTGTTTATTTTGTGTTTAATAACGATAGGTTGCGGATGCAACCCCGGTTCCCTGAAAGAGAAAATAACCTTCAAGTATGGGATATCGCCATCAGGCAATAGGGATTGGCTGAGCTTTATAGCAAAGCTGCCAATAGGCCTCTGCGCAAGCTGACGTGTAAGCCCGCCCCCTTGGGAGCTTACAATACGCAGCGCGCAGAGATCCTCTTTCTCTTTTGCTTCAAGCTGTGAAGGCTTCCGGAGCGACCTCGCGACTTGATGGTTATTTTCTCTTTCAGGGAACCGGGGTTGCATCCGCAACCTATCGTTCCTTTCAATTCGAAAATAACCATTAAGTATGTGAAAAGTGTACCCAAGCCGTCGTGAGGGAGGATTCTCGGCAGTAGGACAGACTTACGTCGTAACGCAACTGCGTAGGCAATCCATCTACGCATATGCAGAGCAGCGCTTCAGCATCTATGCTCGCAATAACACCTGTCGTAAGGTGGAATAATCAACACCATTGTCAAACTACTCTATATGTCCACATCCTGAGGCGTGTAGAGTGTAGCACAGATGCTCCAAATAGTGGAGCAGAAGAATCCAGTACATTCAACCGGTAAAACCTTGTAAAAGTATGCGGTGTAGCCCAACTGGCTGCAGCGCAAATGTCAGACACCGGCACCCCTCTGAAGGGGGCCCAAGATGTCGCCATCCCCCTAGTGGAATGCGCCCAGCTGCCCTGACGGCGGAAGGTCCGCTGATTCATATGCTAACTTAATAGCATTCACTATCCAATGGGAAAGGTGTTGTTTAGACAACGGCTGACCCAGAGTCCTAGAACCATGGTATATGAACAATTGTTCCGTTTGCCTCACGCTCCTCGTATGGTCGATATAACACCGTAATGCCCGCACCGGGCAGAGCACGTGTAATCGTTCTTCCTCTAGGGAAGAGAAGGGGGGAGGATGGAACGCCATCAACTCCACTGACTGGTTCACATGCAACAGGGATATGACCTTGGGTAAGAAAGCCGGATTTGTACGCATGGAGACTCTAGATCCGTCTCCTGCGAAGCGAGTACATGATGGATGCACTGATAGTGCCTGTAACTCACCCACACATTTCGCTGATACCACTGATAGCAGAAACGCGGTCTTCATAGACACAAGCTTCATATCCACACTGTGGAGAGGCTCGAACGGGGCCTTGGTAAGGACTTCTAGCATCACATCAAGGCTTCATGACGGCAAACTGGACGTCCTTGGAGGTCACAAGCGTCTTGCGCCTTTTAGGAACTGAGATGCCAGAAAATGGCAACCTGGTGATAAACCGTCAATGCGTACATGGCAAGCCGATATGGCGGCTAAATATACTTTAAGTGTAGAGGGAGATTTCCCTTTATCCAACAGTTTCTGAAGAAACTGTAATATCACTGCCATAGGGCAAGATATTGGGTCATGGCCCTCAGCCAGACACCAATCTTGAAACAACTGCCATTTGTACGTATACTGTGACCTAGTAGAGGGCGCTCTCGCACTCTGAATGGTCGAAATAACCGCCATCGAAAGCCCTAAGGCTGACAGGCATTCCCGTTCAGCGAGCAGGCCCATAGCTGCATTAGCTCGGGATTTGGGTGCCATAACCCTCCGTGGGCTTGGGATAACAGGTCTGCTCGCAGAGGAAGTTCCCTCGGGCGACCGTGCAATAACTGCACCAGGTTTGGGAACCATATTCTCCGAGGCCACCGAAGAGCAATCAGAATCACTGTCACCTGCTCTACCTTGACCTTCACTAAGAAGGCGGGGAGCATCGGTATCAGTGGAAATGCATATAGGAGCCCTGGCGGCCATTTGTGGGCCAGTGCGTTGACTCCATGGGGGCTGTCGAGGTCCTTCACCGAGAACCACAGTGGGCAGTGTGTGGACTCTAGCGACGCGAAGAGATCTACTCGCGCTCTGCCAAACCACTCCCAAATGCGCTCTACCACCGGAGGGTGAAGGCACCATTCGCCAGCAAGGGGACCTCCACTGGATAGGAGATCTGCTGCATGGTTGACTCTGCCCGGTAGATGAACCGCCCGAAGAGAGGTTAGTCGTGGTGGTGCCCATAGCAACAACTGTGTTACCATCCGGTGAAGACCGGGGGACCGTAAGCCACCCTGGCGGTTGATATACGCCACTACCGTGGTGTTGTCTGACCGCACTAACACGTGCTTGTCTAGAAGCACTGGCAAGAAATGCCTCAGGGCGAGATCCACCACTCTGAGCTCCAGAGCATTGATGTGGGCTGACCTCCAAGGTCCTGACCACACTCCACGGGTCCCTGTCCCATTCCAGACTGCTCCCCAACCTTCTTTGGAAGCGTTGGAAGTGATCACTTCCCTCCGGAAGATGGGGCCCAAGCGTACGTCCTGGCGGATGTTCGAAGGAACTTTCCACCAGCGTAGAGCTTCCCAGCAGGTTTGGGACATTTTCAACCTGCGGTGTTTGTCTCTCCGCGGATGCAACACAAAGGCATTGAACCAGGCCTGTAGAGGTCTCTGGCGTAGTAAGCCCAAGGGAAGGGCTTGCAAGGCGGCAGCCATCAACCCCAGCATGTGCTGACACAGCGCCATGCTCACTGTTTCTCTCAATCTGAATAGGGAGAGACACCGCTCCATCAAGGCAACTCTTTGTGTCGACAGGGTCACTTCCATGGACACTGAGTCCAGATGCAGACCTAAAAATTCGGTCCATTGGCTCGGCACAAGACGCCTCTTTTCTGAATTCACCTTCAGACCTAGCCGCTGAATATGGTCTGTAACCATCACTGTGCGCTGTTCCAACTGCTCCTTCGACTGCGTCCAGATAGTTCAGCAGTCGGACGCCTTGATTCCGCAAAGGAGCCAAAATGGCATCCATACACTTAGAAAAGGTTCGAGGAGCCAGTGATAGGCTGAATGGAAGGACACGGATGCCTTGCCCTGAAAGGCGAAACGCAAGTTCTTCCTGTGACCCAGACAGATGGGGACGTGAAAGTACGCATCTGTTAGGTCCACGGTGGTATACCAGTCGCCGCGACGGACAGACTGGATGATTTTCCGGTGCGTAAGCATTTTGAACGATAACACCAGTAGGTATTTGTTCATTATTCGTGGTTCTAAAATAAGATGGAGCCCGTTGTCCTCACTCACGAGGGGCCTGACCGGAGCCACGAGGGCGTTGTCTACTGCCTCCTCTAGGATGCCATGCCCGGCGCAGCGGCCTTACTGGAAGTACGTTGCTGTACTTCCAGGAGGGGTCTTTGTACCCCCTGGATGCCGAAGGCGACTCAAAAAGAGACCGCTGAGGTTGCTCTACCGCTGGCCATTCTATCCCCAAGCGGCAAGTTGCTCGCTCCTCCAGTGACCATAACGGATCATTGGTGTCCAACAGCTCCATCTCAGTGTCTTGCTCTGAGTGCTGGGAGGTTAGTTCAGCCTCTACACTGTCCTCATCAGAAAGAGGCTCTCCCTCCGATGCATCCCTGGAGATAGCATCCACGTCCCACACCCCTTGGGGTTGTATCACAACCGGGATGGACAGAGGCTGTGGAGGAACCATCGGCTGGTTGGCAATTGGCCGGCTAGGAAGACGGACTCCTGGACAACCGTAACTTCACCGGTGGAGTCGCCGAAGAAGACGGCGGGGCAGATAGGGTGTGAGAGGACCCTGAGGAGGGTGAGCCCCAACCGCTTTCCTTGCCCTCTGACGGAGAGTGCGCGTTTGAAAATTGGTGCACAATGCACAGAACGTCCTGTCTGCTAAGGCAGACGCCGCGTGGTCTGGACCCAGGCACACCACGCAGTCTTCATGCGGGTTGTGAGACGGCAATTTTGCCTGACAGGTGACACAGCAGTGGAATCCAAACATACTCATGAAACCCCGATCGCCGAAGCGTCATGTGTCGATAATGTGCTGTTCGACGTCGAACACCGAGCATCAAAGTACCGTGCACCGAGCACTGAAGCGTCGAGGGTGCGTGCACCAATCACAGAGGCGTCAAGCACCAAGCTTCGAGCACCAAGCGTCGAGCATCGAGGTGCGTGCACCGAGCGCCGAGCACCGAAGCGTCGAGGTGCGTGCACTGAGCACCAAGGCGCCGAGTACCAAAGCGTTGAGTGTCGAGGTGCATGCACCGAGGGCCGAGGTGCCGAGCACCGAGCGTCGAGCACTAAAACATCGAGTGTCGAGGGTGCATGCACCGAGTGGTGAGCACCAAGTGCCGAGGATGTGTGCACTGAGGGCCGAGGCATCGAACACCGAGCGCCAAGGGTACGTGTACCGAGCGTCGAGCACCAAGCGCTGAGGGTATGTGCACCGAGCGTCGAGCACTGAGCGCCAAAGTGCTAAGCACGGAGTGCCGAAACGCTGCACCAAAGTGCCGAAGCGCTGCACCAAAGCGCTGAAGCGCTGACAGCGCCGAAGCGCTAAGCGTGAGTACTGAGTGCCGAGGCGCTATGCACTAAACGCCGAAGCGTCAGCTGACCCGAAGAGCGGAGACACTAAGTGCTAGTACAGTGTCTTTGTCTTAAAAGACAATGGTGCTGTGCTATAGTTACCTTTATGGTGTTAATGAGGCAACTGTAAAGGTGCACTTGGCGGTTGTCTTCCTTATGTATTGTATGGGGAAAACTTTTTTTTTTTTTTAGAGGCGCTGCAGCAGCACTGTAACTAGTGCAAACAATAGCTGTAAAGGTGGGCTACAGCCCTACAGCTACCACGTGGTGTGATGTTTTACAATCCGCGGGTGGTATTTGTTGGAGTGACTGCAGCAACAGACTCCACACTAGGTCTAGCTGAGGCGAGACCGAGGCTGCAAAAAATTGCGCGGCCTAAGGCCAAGCGCACAACACGTCCTCTAAACTCTATTCTACTACCTAAAGGGAGAGAACAGACAATATAAAAAAACTAAATATACAACAATATTAATATAAATATTAATATGTAAGAAAGACGGGCGACGAAGAGGCCAACACGGACAGAACACAATGCTGAAGCAAAGCGTGAGAGTGAAAATAATATATATGAAAAATATAGATTTTGAATGCTCAGCAGAGCGTACACTGAAATCAACTCAGAGAAGGGGCGATAGCCAGCTTCTCAAGCTTAAAAGCTAACGAGTTCAGTCAGTGAAGTAATTTCTCAGAGAGAAAACTTACCAGCTCAATGTCCTACATAGGCTGAAGGCAAAAGAGGAAGAAGATCTCTGCGCGCTGCGTATTGTAAGCTCTCAAGGGGGTGGGCTTACACGTCAGCTCGCACAGAGGCCTATCGGCAGCTTTGCTACAAAGCTCAGCCAATCCCTACTGCCGGCGATATCCCATACTTGCTGGACCTTGTACATACTACTAAAATCTCTAAAAGCTTGTTTTGAAGCTTCTTTGTTGTACAGGCAGAGGTTCACATCAATGATTGTTCTGGCATGCGAATGAAATGGAAGCGGACTGCCAGACAAAGTTTTATTCAAAGCCACTAAATAAAACAATACTGTAGGTATGTAGCTATGAAATATGTTTCCTTATTACTGTCATGACTTGATTGTTTCTGGCCCCCATTACCAGAAACTACTTTCTGTATATTTAAGCTTAACAATCATGTGATTTTGTTGTAACCTTTCAACTCTGTAGACTCCATCTGCTTATATACTAAACGACGAAGAGTTGAAAGATCACAATATCACATGGTTTCTCAAGAACAAGGAACAAGCAGGGAATGTGCAATAGAAAAAACAACAAAAATACATTAGTTAGATCTTTCTGATGTTTTCTTCTCATATTTTCTCCCCAATTGTTAAAGTCAATACTACAAGCAATCTGTGAAACAGGATCGTTTGTAAAATCAACATTTACACTGGTGCATAAAATGTAATTTAATTAATACCAAAACCCTTTCAGTCTCACTGCCTGTGCTGCATACTTTCTATATAGGTATCAAACCGTGCACAATGTGTTCAATTAACCAGGCCTCAATACCCTTCCTGTTACACATATCAAGTTGCTCTTGGATTTCCAAAGATAACGCATGGAACAGCTAACTAATAAGTAACATGGTGCCTAACTACTCTCTCAGTAACGCATGGAACAGCTAACTAATAAGTAACATGGTGCCTAACTACTCTCTCAGTAAAAAAAACAATCAAACTAAACCACTGCAGCCAGTGTAATTCAATAAGGAATGATGCATGTAACCTTGCCCCCCCCCCCCCCCCCCAGTTACATCACATAGAACAACCAACTTATAAGTATTTTAATACTTTCATTCCTGAATAGTGTTTGCATGCATGCTGGATAATATGCAATTCATTCTTGCAGGAAATGAGGGTTGTTTCCTCACTTGGGATACCTGCTGCTAGGTTTTTCACTAATAAGCATGATAAATGTGTTAGCCTTTGATCAGGGATAATTTAACAAGTACGTTCTGCATCAAAGCCTCTGAGACACACAGAGCTCAGGCGGTACATGTGCAACAAAGATGATTGATTGCGAAGCTAGAAAAATCTCCATAAAACCTTTTTTCAACCTGCTATTTGGAACCACTATTAAATCAAAAGTGAAGCTCATTTGATTTTATATAACAAGGAACCAGTTTAACTTTTAGTAATGTCAAATATTAACTTTGGTTTAAATAGGCACATTTTTTACATAACATTCAGTCTATTTTGTTTTACATACCACAGACTCTAAGTGTGATGTTTATTGTAACCCTTACTAGTTATTAACGCTGAAGGGACATATTGTCTGTCTTCTGGTTCTCCACCTCCTCTGCAATGTTCTTCCTCAGTAGTGCCTTCTCTTGTTGGCTAGTTTAAAACAACTGTAATATTTGTTTTCAAATTATTATGGTGACATAGTGCAAACACATACATTAGATGCATAGTATAATTATTCATTCAATGACAATGAAGAGGAATCCTGCGCTCTAATTGAGAAGGTATACATAAATGGTGAAATACATTCAGCAAATTTAGTATACCTGTTGTTAAATTAAATCTGGTCTGTTGTACTAAAAGAGCTCTAAACAGCTTAATTCAGCAGTGTCTTTAGTTAACAGGCCTTGCTGATGGTAGATAGGTAGTTTTTTTAAGAGCTATTATTGAACTCTGCTTATTGCTTATTCGTTGTATACAAGGGAAACATACAGTATTCACGTTTTGTTCTGTTTCCTAGGTTAGCTTAGTTTGTTATTTTTTAGTTTTATAACACACCCAGAGTTACACACTTTCAAGTAACTTACATTTTTCCAACTTACATTATATATATATATATATATATATATATATATATATATATATATATATATATATATATATATATATATATATATATACATATATATATATATATATAACTTCAATGAGTTTGGACCCTAGGGGTCTACTTTTAATGAAGTATTACAACACACTAGTTTGAAACAAGGAGGCTTACAGTTTGCTCCGTGAGATTGCTTGTGTGCAGATAGATATTCCTTAGTTATTATCCACATTCCACCTTGCTTTTTCTGTTGTTAGTCCTTTGTGAGGTTCAACAATATGATTCAATTCCCAAGTTCTCAGGTTTGCTCTTATTCATCTAATATTCAATTTCATATGTACGTTCAATAAATAATCTCTTCCTCTCGCCACATGGAAAAATACTTCCTTTCGGTATACTTTGATGTTGAGGTTTCATGTTCATTAAGATTATTCTAAATTATAAACCTCACGGATCATCTCAGCCACTTATGTTCCGAGTAGAGTGGTCATTAGATGCTCTCTAACAGCTAAAACACTTGAGTCTCGACACGTCAAGCAGCCTAAGCAATACAGACTAAAATATAACCTACACCACATCTAAAACATGTCTTCATACACAACCATTTGTGGAATTTATTATAGCATTAATATCCTCTGCAGCAGTCATTACCTGTAGATTGAGCTTTCACTAAGTGCCTTCATTGAGAAACCTAACTGTTGGCTAGTCAGGTATCTAGCAGGCTTACAGTTGTTTTAAATGATGAAGATTGGGAAACTTGTTGTCTTTCCGAAAGGAGACTCCACCCATCAATCTCATACATTACCAGTTTAACCAGTGAAATAGGTCTCTCTGCCCACAAACCCCTGTTGTTTCTTTGTTTGGTCCTCCTCCTCCCTGCCTCCACCCTGCAGTGTGCCTTGTCTGGGGGAAGATGGCCCCAAGTGCCACTTGTCCTGCCTGCTGGCTGAGTCATTCTGAATCACTGCAATCAATACATTGTTATTTTCATACTACTAAGTAGATGTCTCCTTTCTGAATCTTTAGATCCATGTTCCTATTATACAAAATATGCAGCAAAGTTTGGCAAAATAAGAAACAATTCATGAAATGTATAGTGGAGCCCAGACTTAAAGTTTCAGGATACTGATAAAACTGTTTATAAAACAGTTAATCAAATCTGTTGTTTTATGTTAACAGATTTCTGTGCCTCACAGTAAATCAAGAGTGTTGTTATTAAACTGGCCAAATAGTGTGTACTGACAAATACAGCTGTGGATTGCAGTTGGTGGCAATATCAAAGTGTTGCACATGCTGATGAGCTAAAGGATTCAATCCTCATACACAAGGAGCAAACGGACAGAGGACAAAGGGAGCCGTCTAATCCATACCAGTCTTTGACCCAGAGTAGTACTGTGCATGAATATGATCTTACTCTATTCTATTCCTCTACATCTATGGCCAAAGGATTTGCATCACCTAGAATTTTAGGATTTTAGGTGCTGCTCATGGTTGAGTCTTTGCTTTGAAATGCACTACCCAGCAGAGGGAACCTACAGGAACTGCTGAATTTATCCTGAAATCATATGAATCACTACAGTTTAACACAGGTGGAGGCCACTTAACTTGGTGTGTAATTTTTAAAGCAATTGGTTACACCTGAATTCATTTAGGATTGCTATTACAAGGGGGGTGGACACTTATCCAACCAAGCTATTTCCGTTTTTATTTTTAATTAATTTTCTATATATAATGAACATAAATTAGATATTTTATTTAACATCATGTAATCAAAGAAACTACAAAATGATATTGCAAAAGTCTACCAGAGCCATAATAGTAGTACAGTATTTCATGTTAGATTTTGAAATGCCACATTTTTCAATTGTTGTCAGTTTTTCGTTAAGCGGTATGTAATATAAGATGTTAACATAACATTATTCAGCAGGTTTCATTTGGCTTTATGAAGAAGAATTAGTTAATTCTATAGTGTGATGCAAAACGTTTGGCCATAGCAGTATATTGCTATAGGTTTAAGGAATGTGCACTGATGTATATTAGACATTTTCTAAGTCATGAAAATAATAACAATACAAGAGGTTTTACTCCAGTTTAAAATGAGTTAACTCATCCTCATGCTTCTACCTTAGTATATGCTTGACACATTTAGAATGTTTCAACATCAACATAACAATTGAATCTTTTTTAATGATCTCATCAATGATCTCATAGCTGATCGAAGGTGTTCCTTCTTGACTGGGTTTTGTTATGATTTTCTTGCAATTACTATTAAGTATTTAGTAATTAGTGTATACAAAACAGTAAGACCACATTTATCAAATGTTACCTGGATGGGGTTTACTGAGATAGGCACTGTAATGCCTAAGCAGCGGGACACAGGTTAAAAACTGTCAATTCCCATTTGTCAACTTTCCTTTTGTTTAGGGATATAAAACTACCCATTTTTAATGATTTGTTAATCCATAATTATTTGCAATCTTTTCAATTGAAGCATCGGTAAAAACCGGGGGGGGGGGGGGGGGGGGGTATACACACTTTACATGTGGAATATGATGCATAACAGTTCTGATTTCTGATTAAGTTTAATGTCCATGGCATGTATGATGAAGCAGAATCTGTGCAAGTTGTACTTTGCGAATGTTTGGGCAATCGCTGTGCTGACGGAAATAGTATCTACAGAAGGTATGAACATGACATCAGCACAAAACAAGACAGGTTTATTCACCTTGAAATCATAAAAAGAAAAGATAATTGACAGAACTGGTCGGTGCAAGAAAAATCACACTGGACATTTCCATCAATGTGTTCCATAAGTTGTTCCACAACTAAAGCATCACCATTTTCTGTCAAATATTTACAATTAAGATTGTCGGCGTTAGGTAGTGCTTTAGCTGAAGGACCGTACTGTCGCACAAAGTCACCGATACACCAATAAACAGTGGCTGTCCAGCAAAGCACAGCGCTCTGACAAACTCATTAACACTCTCTTTTTATTAAAGTAATGCATTGCTTGTCTCTCAGTTCATTCTATTGTTTTGGTTTAATGTGTCAATTTTTTCTGTGTTCTTTATTGTCAGCGCGAACATGTACCTCAATGCAGCAGTATTTGCAGCGCTATGGATCCTCTGCCTCCTCTGACCCACTTCTGCTATTTTTTGCTTTTTGTATATGTTGAAACATTCGTTTACTTTTGACTATTCATAAACTGATTTATGTTTTCTCCCTGTTCCTCATCCACTAAAAATATTATTAGCTGTATAACAGGATTATCATGAAATCGCACACACCGGTCACCACTGGTGTGAAAGTTAGTGTCACAGCGAAAGTATCATTTCATTGCAGGAGAAATCGCATTGTGTCTGGAGTGCTAGACCTTAAGGCGTCCACAAATGATCATCACCTCAACTGGTCCGCAGCACTGGGGTGGACTTCTCCCTAGGTGAGTACTCTGGACAAGTCATACACAAGTACAAAACCTATTATTTGTGCTTGTTTTTAGGACATTTCTCCCTCTTCGGGTTGTACAAATACACATTAGAACTTGATCAAGCTCACTGTATTAAAGCACTGTGTAACAGGTGGGACCTTAGGAACTGGGAAAGCGTTAATTGATGTGGCTATAAATACTATAGCTAAGGCAGTTTTCTGTTGGTATTTGCTGAGGCTTCGCTTGAGGTCCTATTGCTGTGCGGGCATGTTTCCCCTTGGTTCCTGTGTGTCTACCTGTTTCGAGGTAAGCCTGTTGCACCACATTTCCCTCTTGGTTCTATTCCCGCTATATTTGTTTTACATGTTTATATAGGTATTTATTGTATGGCATATTGTAGGGGTACGGTTTCTACAGTTGTATTGCAATTGTAATAATGGTGTTTTAATGGCTCTATGGTGTAACTCTCTGCTTTGTGATTTAGGATGTGGAATACCTGCCAGACACTGTTTCCTTACTGTTTCTTTTACCGCTGCTTACCTTTTGCACCTTGCGTGTTTTATGTTGTAGTGCGCTCCTTATGTGTCTTTTACATTGTATTTATAGTTCTAGACATGGGCGTAGATCCAGGGGGGGGGGGGGGTATATATATCCCTGTGACAGAGAAAGAATGAATCTTGGTTATAAATCTCCCTCCCGACCTGCGAGGGCACTGTGTAAAGGGAACAGAGTGCCCTGGACTGAATGGCCTGACAATTCATTCCCAGAGTTAGGTGAAGTCGGCCATCTAGAAAGGGGGTGGAGCTACGGTACACAAAGTCATCGACCCGGAAGGGAAGAGCTGTGGCAGTCTCAGATTGGAGGAGAAACGGTTGCAATCGCTAACCAAGGGGGCGTGACTAACGGTACAAAAGGGGACGTAGCACGGTGATCTGTTCCTTTGTTTATGGTTAAGCTGAACCGGAAGGAGTACCGTGAATTATCGTGAGTGTTTTGTTTGTTTTGTCTGTCTAAAAATCTACTTGTTTGTTATTAGTAGACAGCTAACACGATCCAGAGCCGTCGCTACAGGCCAACACTAAACCTATACAGCACTGCACCATTGTACACGGATAAATTGTATTTCATCACAAGCACTATAGCACTCACTCTGGACTTGTGAACGTGTGTGTCTTTGTGTGTGTTCTACTGTGTTTATTATTTACAAACTGTGTCTTCTTATTTTGGGACTGCAACCCGTTGTTTTGGATTATTCTTTGTGGTCGCCAGACCACGATTATAAAAATAAAACCTGTTTGGATTGTGAACTTTGTTGTCTGTCTTCTGTTTCATAACCACATCACCATTACACCTGCGCACTGCAAACCATTTTGCCACAATCCCTTACTTTTTGGTCAGGAGGATGACATATTCATTAATCCCCCCTAGTTTTCAAGCTTAATTTTACTGAAATTAAATATTTGTAATAGTTCTTCTTTTTGCGTCTCATCTTGTACCAGTAAAAAAGAGTGAGCTGCTAATTTTGTAGAGTTGAACAAACTATGTCGTACTAAAAAAAAAAAAGTTACACACGAACTGTACTCGCAAAGCTCCGCACACCGTCTAGCAAACAAAATGCTGCATTGCACAGCATGATCTAATAATCTTAACAAAATGCTGCATTGCACTGCATGATCTAATAATCTTAACAAAATGCTGCATTGCACAGCATGATCTATTAATCTTAACAAAATGCTGCATTGCACTGCATGATCTAATAATCTTAACAAAATGCTGCATTGCACTGCATGATCTAATAATCTTAACAAAATGCTGCATTGCACTGCATGATCTAATAATCTTAACAAAATGCTGCATTGCACTGCATGATCTATTAATCTTAACAAAATGCTGCATTGCACTGCATGATCTAATAATCTTAACAAAATGCTGCATTGCACAGCATGACCTAATAATCTTAACAAAATGCTGCATTGCACTGCATGATCTAATAATCTTAACAAAATGCTGCATTGCACTGCATGACCTAATAATCTCGCTCCTGCAGCAACAATGTACATGAACTGAGTTTGAGAAACGTGCTTGAACAGCTTGCAGCTTGAACAGCTCTCAGCTTGAACAGTAGACGAAGCAAGCTGGTGTTCATCATGTCTCATCTGAAGAAAAAACGAATGAAACTTAAGACAATCACGTCATTCTTTTCACCATCTACATGGTGACTGATCATTCAAGTCAGATTGTGTTTACTTTATTTGTTTGTTTTATTTATTTGTTTATTTATGTATGTATTTCTTTTTTTGTCTCTTTTTGTTATTTATTTGTTGTAGCCTGTGACTTCTGTCCTGAATTTCGTCTGTTTTATTTTTGTGTATTAGTTTCAAAATGAAAAATGGTGAAAGTTGAAAATTGAAAACTGTTGAAAGTGCCTTTCTTGACACACAGACATACACGCACAAAAATGACTTGATTTTATAATTAATTATAAAACTGTTTTAACACTTGCTTTCTACCTGCTAATCGCCTGTTGACATAAAAATGAAAACAGCCATCTAGGCCAGCCAAAGCAATCTAAGACAAGCAATCACAAAGTGACGATTCTAACAGTTTGGACAAAACAAAAACATCAGACCTACAAAAAGAAGTCGGCACCAAGCCCGAAATAAATCAGCAAACTTCTCATCAGCCAGGACCTTCAAAATCTGGACAAGAGCAAAGAAACTCCCCCGCAAATATTAATTCTGTTGATTGTTGGAGTAAACAACAATATTTTAATAGTATATGTTTTAATAGTATATGTTTGCATTCATGTATTTTAGATTTAGTACTGGTCACATTGTACTTCACAAGTACTGAGACAGATATTAAAATATTTGTTTTCTCTGTATATATTTTAGTTGTTATGCCATGTATATGTGTGACAGGGAGCGTGAGGATCTGAGCTGCAAATCTCCCTCCTGACCCAACAGGGTGCTAAGCAAAGGTACTTGCACGCCTGTACAGAGACGGGCTGGCTTGGAGAGAGGGGCGGAAAAGGCCATCTTAGTGCAGGGAGGAATGACCATATTAGGGGACAAGATTACAGTGATTAGCTGTGCTGCATTAGACCAGTGGCAGGTGTGCCGAGTTGCGCTGATCATGGGATGGAGTCTCCTGGTATATAAGGGCTGTCATTTTGTAATTGCAGGGCCTTTGAGGTAACACTGAACCTGGGTTGCTGAGCCATGTGTTTGTTTGTGTTCTACGTGTTTTTGATTTCTTTATTGTCAGGACCGGGGTCAGAGTGATCCCTAACGCCAAGGAGCTGCCGCACTACTGCCAGCACTTTCACGTTGGATATCACACACCCCACACAACTCAACTGGACACTTCAGCACCTGAGCACCTGCACTTTCCACCACCCCGCAAGCGCACCAAAGAGCTGAGAGGGACTCGCTCTATTGGACCTATGATTTATATTTTTGTTGCTTTGGACTGTGTTCCCCTTTAATAAAGTTCGCCCTCTACCATTGTTGGTAGAGTATTTGCACCTGTACCAGTGACTCTGTGACGTCTGTTCCACCCCCACACCCACCGCACTGTCACAATGTGCTTTGGCAACACAATTCTTTTTTACTGTCATGTCGATAAAGCCAATTCGAATTGAACTGAATTGAGAGAGAGAGTCAGTCAGTCAGTCATGATTGTGGTCACTCTGCTCCCTTGGTTTCTGTATTCTGATCATCCATGCTTTGAATGTACCGTTTGATTTGTATTTCACTTGCTTTAAAGGTTATTTTGTTTGAGTGCACATTTTTTGGGTTTCTTTCTTTTTCACAGCTGGATCTCGACTATAGTTCAGTGGAGCAGCGGAGAGGACTAGAGTGATTGGGCTTGACGTCTGTCTCTCTCTCTCTCTCTCTCTCGCTCTCTCACTTTTGTAGATGGCGCTTCAAATCCATATTTCTATATTTAAGCAACATAGAATTGGAGCTGCGTTTTGATCTGTTTCCCTTCTGTCAAATACTGCAGCTGTCATTTTTAGTACAATTTTTTGAAGCAATGTGTATAATAAATAATCCTGCTCGGAAGAGCGCAAAACATATTTTCTTTGCTTTCATTTACTTGATGGGGAACATATTATTGGCTTATTCATTAAATTCATCTAGAGTTTCTATTCATTAAATTCATCTAGAGGTTCTATTCCTCTTTAAACTTTGGATGGTGTAGTCAAGATTATACATACTTTATGTATTTCTACAGGTGACAACTGCTACAATTGTCACTTTCTGAAAATCAGAAATGCATTTTAAAGGACTCCCAGTTTAACCACTTACAGCCTCCATCAGCTATATTTGATTCCCCTAATGGTCTTTGGGTAGCCACCATCGACCAAGGTGATATTCTAAACTTTAGAAATATGTTTATTTGGAAGCACAGTAGAAGCCCTGACCATGTAAAATATGCAATAACTGAGGGGGCACAAAAACATACGTTGTCGTTCAAGAAAAAAGCATTTATGGTTGTTTTTGTTTTTTTTTAAGAGCTGGCCCTAAATAGAAATATTAAGTTGTATCCGATTGTATGTTTTTTGCGGGTGCAGCGGTTGTATGTAGTCCGAAATCTCGGCGGTTCTAGTGTTAAGAAGGTGATTCGGAAGTAACGGGCTTCGACTGTATATGCGTGTAGAAACTGTAACCTATGTACTGTTAAGTTGAAATGAATAATGTAATAATACTACATAATGTATTTGTGGCAGGATAGCCGCAGAGGGAAGATTCAGAGTCAGAAAAATGCAGTGAAACAAAATACTTTTATTTACAAAAACACAAAATAAAAAGGCACGAGGGCCAAACAAAAGGTATAAACACAAAAACAAAGGTTTCCAACAAAACACTGGAACAAAATCAATCAAATTAAACAAGTGTGTATGTATGTATATGTATGTGTATATATATATATATATATATATATATATATATATATATATATATATATATACACCACAGACTTTTACAGGTAACACTTACTCTGTCTCTCCAAAACAAACCACTCCACCCAGACAGATTCCACCTGGTTTTTAATTAACAATTAACTAATTAAGGCTCCAGCCAGATTCTCACATGTATTTTGCAGGGAGGAATTTAACTCCCTCCCTGCCAATCCAAAACAAACAAGAATTATAATGAAAATCATAATGAAAACAACAGTACAAATGTGGTCTCCTCACCTCCCCCCCCCCCCCTTCTTCATAGCCAGCAGCTCCCCTTTGTGGGGCTCCAGCCACAGTATTCCCTGCTGCCATGAAGGGCTGGCAGCGACCCCAGGCAAAGCAGAGCTCTCAGCGACCCCAGGCGATGGTGGCAGCGGACCATCGGTAGGCGACGGCGACAGCGGACCCTCGGGAGGCGACGGCGGCAGCGGTCCCTCGGGAGGCGACAGCGGCAGTGGACCCTCGGGAGGCGACAGCGGCAGTGGACCCTCGGGAGGCGAACTCAGGAGGGGAGCCCCTGGCCATGAAGACGGCAGCTGGAGCTCCACTTCTCCCTTGTACTTTGTAAGCTCCCCAGGCGATGGGGAGCAGCAGGCAACCCCAGGCGATGCGGAGCAGCAGGCAACCCCAGGCGATGCAGAGTAGCAGGCAACCCCAGGCTATGCGGAGCAGCAGGCAACCCCAGACTATGCGGAGCAGCAGGCAAACACAGGCGATGCCAGGCAGGCATCCTTGGGCGGAGCAAGGCATGCATCCTTGGGCGGAGCGAGGCGGGCATCCTTGGGCGGTGGTGCTGCCAGCTTCTCCGGCAGCGCTGGTGGGGCTGGTGTTGCTGGTGTTGCTGCCGGTTCCTCTAGCAGCAGTGAAAAGGCTTGCAACTTATATACTGATATAAAATACATTATATCATTGGAAACAGCTACTAAAGGCTTTTCTATAGATATATTGGGTTTTAATTTCTGATGTAAGGTTGCCAAACTACAAGCGCTAAACACAAAGTGGTCATATTCAAGCCCAAATACGGTCATTCTACCTAGGCGTCAATGGGTTAATGAAAGTAGTGATAGTACACTAATAGTACAACAGTAGCACTACAGTACAGTAAACCCCTTATAAGAGTTTAACACAGTAAAATTGCTAAGAAATGTTGCAATATACTATGCATTTACCACAGATTACCATGGTTTGCCATATCTTTTAGTATACTTTACCACATCTCTCTGGGACTTAAAATGCTTATCTGTTTTCCAAACTCTCACTATGCTTTATTACACTTCCCTATGATTTTACTATGGTAAACTTTTATAAGGGTGGTGTGAGAGGGGAGACCTGTGCTGGCTATCAGGCGCACGCATGATCCTGCAGGGGGAGGTCTGGAGCACCGTGGGATTCGCCTGTCAATCATGGCAATGACACAGGGAGGTTGGGTGAGGGTGTGCCGCGTCTCCCTCTCTCTGAGTGGTCGGGAGGTTTGGGGGGTCAATCGACCAATAAAAATGACTCTGCATTTCCTTCGCTCTTGCCCTTCTAGGAGAAACAACAGCCGAAGCTGGTTTCGGAAACCTGGAGTACACAACATAAAAACAGATTGCCAGTGTCTGGAACAAGAAAAGGGGCAAGCAAGCCTGGCTGATGAAGACAGCCACTACATATTATTTAATAATTATTACGTACCCGAGAGGGACGTTAACACTAGAACCACTGAGATTTCGGATTACATACAACCGCCACACACGCAAAATGTGTGGCTCCATTTTAAAATGGCTTCGATATGAAAATGAACAACAAACAATCGGATACAACTTAATATTTTTATTTATGAACATCATACATAACATTTTCAGAGCAGAAACACCGTATTTATTTTGAAAATTAAACTTATTTTTTATTATTTTTTTAAAAAAGAGCACATATACATAAACATGAAAAACTGTAATAAAATAAACTTTACGCAATAAACTTCTGTGTAAACAGGTGTAGAAAGCTGTATGCACATATAAAATTATAAAAAAATAAATAACTAGTTATAAAAAATAGCATAAAACAAAAATATAACATAACGTATGCAACGTGAAAGCGCTTTGAGTTCAAAGGCTGTCTGTCTGTTCAGAGTTCTATTACAGCCTTCTAATTACAATCTACGTAGAAAACACGCTTTTCAACTGTAGCAGTGCATTTGCCACAGACTTGCCTTTTATGGCATTCTTTTATTCCGTGTGCCAGTGGGCACAGCACTGACTGAAGTTTGAGGGGCATTTGCCAGCCGGCTTTCGTGTCTCTTATCAAAATGTTTCTGCCGTAGCTCCAGGGCTAGCTGCAAAATGAAGTCCCGCTGAGTGTTGCCAGTGCACTCCTTCCTTGTACAAAACCAAAGCGTTGATGGCTGCCAGGTCCAAAACATTATAAAAAACAGACACAGGCCACCTGCGAGTACCACCTTTGACAGAATACAGCCGTGCCATTTGATCCAGTATATCCCATATATATGCCACTGAGTACTTACTGTAGTTAAGTGTTTTTGATTGGTTCATCTGTTTGTCATCTTTGCCAGGATTTTATCTTCTCGCTCTGGCACAGGTTCAGAGGGGCGGGAACAGGCTTATGAATATTATTATTATTTATTTCTTAGCAGATGCCCTTATCCAGGGCGACTTAAAAAATATCACAGTACAAAGTATTGCATTATAAAATATCACATTACAAATGATCACATTATAAAATGTCACATTACAAAATATCATAATACAGATAAGAGCAGTCATGAAAGTACAATAAGATTACATTTAATAGCAAAATAAAGAATACAGTAAGGTATAAGTAAGAGCAAGTTTGACTAAGAGCAGTTATAACTTATAGTAAATATTTGCTTATATGAGTAAAGTCCAGTAAGAACATGTAGTAAGTATGATAAATGGATGAGAATGATTTCCCAATAAGGGCAAATACAAAAAACATGAGTACAGTTACCTATAAGTAGGGCCCTACCAAATTCACAGTCGTGAAAAACACATCACGGACCGTGAAATCTGGTCTCCCCCGTGAAATCTGGTGTTTTGTGTACTTTTGCCCTATAGTAAAATACAATGCAGTCATATGTACTGTTACAGGTTCCTGATGCGATTGTTAGTTTGTTTCAATTTAAAAAAGAAAGCTCATCATGAACTGGACAGTATTTATTGATTGACACTTGACAACAGCCAATAACTGGGCTCTACTCACTGATTGGTAGACACGGGTATCCGGGACGGGTTTAGTATCACCTATGGATCTCAACTGGTAGTACCGTCAGGCGTGTCAAATTAGACCTAGATTTTAAAATGAGAGTCCAAAATAAATCAAAAAGTGCTACAAACATTACTGCAGGGAATCATGTAAAATAATTTGGAAGCCAAATATATACCAAGTAGAAAAATACATAAAAAAAGACCGCAGAGCAAAAAAATAAATAAAATAAATATGTCAGTGTGGCAGTCTGGCTCGCAGTGGTGAAGTGGATGACGTCACGGACCAGGAAGTAACTGACACCAAAACAGTGGATGGGCGGGTGAAGCTGAATGCTATTGCACTCAGCGTATTTAATAACAAACAAAACAAAAGATTTAAACAAAACAACAAAACACAAAACAAAAGGGCACGAGGGCCAAACGAATCAACAAACAAACAAGTAAGTGTCGTGCTGGAGAATCCAGCACGTTTTAGCAATTGTTTCTTTAAATGTGACTCGCTCTCTCCGCTCCCCGTACTCTCCTCTGTACACCCAACAACAAGTGCAGAGAGCTGCAGGTTTATATACTCTGGCCGAGGGATTAACTAGTAGTTAATTATCTTATTATCCCTCGGCCAGAGTCTGCACGCGTTTGGTAAGGATGCATGACTGTCAGCTAGTTAAATAATCAGTAGCTGATCAGCCATGCATCCTCACGGGGTTTTTAAATATAATAATAAAAGACGCGGCGCTTTTACCCGCGCCGCAAACAAAAATACAAATAATAATAAATAGGGGCGGGACACTCCGCCACACATGCCCCCCCTTGTGCGCAGCACACATGGCCTTTTCGGCCACCTCCCCCCTTAGTCCCCAAAGTCCCGGTTAGCAGTCCCGGCGCAGGAACAGGGGCAGCAACGGACCAAAGGTGGCGGCCACGGTGGGATGTCCTCCTCCCACCCAAACAGCCGTAGCGTTCCAATGGCCCGCGCACAGGCCGGCTCCTCTGGCCAAAACATTTTTGGGGGTGGTCTCCAGACCTGCCCCCCTTCTTCATGGCCGGCAGCTCCCCTCCGTGGGGCTCCGGCCACCCTCTCTCCTGCAGCGAAATTGCTGCGGGGGAAGCTGGTCTCCTGACCTCCCCCCCCTTCTTCATGGCTGGCAGCTGCCCTTCACGGGGCTCCAGGCACAGTATTTCCTGCCGCGAAAGTGCAGCTGGGGGAGCTGGTCTCCTGACCTCCCCCCCCCTTTTCCATGGCCGGCAGCTCCCCTTCATGGGGTTCCAGCCATAGTATTTCCTGCAGCGAAAGTGCGGCTGGGAGAGCTGGTCTCCTGACCTCCCCCCCCTTTTCCGTGGCCGGCAGCTCCCCTTCATGGGGCTCCAGCCACAGTATTTCCTGCCGCGAAAGTGCGGCTGGGGGAACTGGTCTCCTGACCTCCCCCCCTTTCTTCATGGCCGGCAGCTCCCCTCCGTGGGGCTCCGACCACAGTGTAGTGACCCCAGGCGAAGCAGGATCCCTGGCGACCCCAGGCGAAGCAGGATCCCTGGCGACCCCAGGCGACGGCAGCGGACCCTCGGGAGGCGACGGCAGCGGCAGCGGACCCTTGGGAGGCGATGGCAGTGGCAGCGGACCCTCGGGAGGCGACGGCAGCAGCAGCAGCGGACCCTCGGGAGGCGACGGCAGCAGCAGCAGCGGACCCTCGGGAGGTGAACTCGGGAGGGGAGCCCCTGGCCATGGAGTTGGCAGCGGGAGCTCCACTTCTCCCTCGTTCCCTGTAGCTGGTGGCTCTCCAGGCGATGCGGAGCAACAGGCAGCCCCAGGTGATGCGGAGCAACAGGCAGCCCCAGGCGATGCGGAGCAACAGGCAGCCCCAGGCGATGCGTAGAAACAGGCATCCCCGGGCGATGCGGAGAAACAGACAGCCCCGGGCGATGCAGAGAAACAGGCAGCCCCGGGCGAAGCGAGGCAGGCATCCTTGGGCGGTGCGAGGCAGGGCAGGAGCAGTCCTTCCCATGAAAGTGGATGTGGAACCAGCAGGTATTCACCCTCTGCTGGTGGAGGTGGGAGTGGAAAGCAGTCCTCCCACGGCGGCTGAGGCGGAACCAGCAGGCATTCACCCTCTGCTGGTGGAGGTGGGAGTGGAAAGCAGTCCTCCCACGGCGGTTGAGGCAGAACCAGCAGGCATTCACCCTCTGCTGGTGGAGGTGGGAGGGGAAAGCAGTCCTCCCACGGCGGCTGAGGCGGAACCAGCAGGCATTCACCCTCTGCTGGTGGAGCTGGGAGCGGCAAGCAGTCCTCCCACGGCGGTTGAGGCGGAACCAGCAGGCATTCACCCTCTGCTGGTGGAGGTGGGAGGGGCAAGCAGTCCTCCCACGGCGGTTGAGGCAGAACCAGCAGGCATTCACCCTCTGCTGGTGGAGGTGGGAGGGGCAAGCAGTTCTCCCATGACGGTGGAGGCAGAACCAGCAGGCATTCACCCTCTGCTGGTGGAGCTGGGAGCGGCAAGCAGTCCTCCCACAGCGGCTGAGGCGGAACCAGCAGGCATTCACCCTCTGCTGGTGGAGCTGGGAGCGGTAAGCTGTCCTCCCACGGCGCTTGAGACGGAACCAGCAGGTATTCACCCTCTGCTGGTGGAGGTGGGAGTGGTAAGCTGTCCTCCCACGGCGCTTGAGACGGAACCAGCAGGCATTCACCCTCTGCTGGTGGAGGTGGCGGAGGCAGAGGCAGCTCCTGCTGCTCTGCTCCTGGCGGTGGAGGTGGCAGCTCCTGCTGCTCTGCTCCTGGCGGTGGAGGTGGCGGAGGCAGAGGCAGCTCCTGCTGCTCTGCTCCTGGCTGTGGAAGTGGTGGAGGTGGCAGAGGCAGTAGGTATTCTTCCTCTGCTGCTGGCCTAGGTTCTGGACCTGTGGGCTTCCCCCCCCTGGGCGCTGGATGCACGGGCTCCCCCCTTCTGGGCGCTGGATGCACGGGCTCCCCCCTTCTGGGTGCTGGATGCACGGGCTCCCCCCTTCTGGGCGCTGGATACACGGGCTCCCCCCTTCTGGGCGCTGGATGCACGGGCTCCCCCCTTCTGGGCGCTGGATGCTCGCGCTCCCCCCTTCTGGGCTCTGGATGCTCGCGCTCCCCCCTTCTGGGCGCTGGATGCTCACGCTCCACCTCTTCATATTGCGTGGGGCATATGGCCAACGTGTGCCCATATGCCCCACAGCCAGGGCACAACTCCGCCACGAGGTTCACAATGTAAACCTCACAGTCATCCTCACCGATCTCCTCCTGCTGCTGCAGTTGCTGTTGCTGCAGCCTACCTCTCCCCCTTCTCTTCCTGCTCCTTCTCCCTGCCTTCCTCTCCTGGGCCAATTCCTCCTCTTTGAGGCAGGTGAGGCAGGTTTCCTGATCCACCTGCGGCGATGGTATGGCCTTCAGGTGGATCCACTCCTCCGCAGTCTCCACCTCACCTCGATCAAAGGCCTGCACAAAGAGGGGGTCTTCATATGGGCACACCTCAGGGAGGTGCCCATACTCCAGGCAGGCAAGGCACCATGTAGCCCCTCCTTCCTTTAACTCCCTCTGATGCGCATGCCACCTCTCCATGTAGGCGTCCACTTTATCCATTTTTTTTTTCAAACACAAAAAAACACTATTTGAAAAAAACAAACACAAAAATAAAACTTCCTTTGCTGTTCCTGGTCCGGCTGTTGGAGGCGTTGTTTATCCCACTTCTGACACCATATGTGGCAGTCTGGCTCGCAGTGGTGAAGTGGATGACGTCACGGACCAGGAAGTAACTGACACCAAAACAGTGGATGGGTGGGTGAAGCTGAATGCTATTGCACTCAGCGTATTTAATAACAAACAAAACAAAAGATTTAAACAAAACAACAAAACACAAAACAAAAGGGCACGAGGGCCAAACGAATCAACAAACAAACAAGTAAGTGTCGTGCTGGAGAATCCAGCACGTTTTAGCAATTGTTTCTTTAAATGTGACTCGCTCTCTCCGCTCCCCGTACTCTCCTCTGTACACCCAACAACAAGTGCAGAGAGCTGCAGGTTTATATACTCTGGCCGAGGGATTAACTAGTAGTTAATTATCTTATTATCCCTCGGCCAGAGTCTGCACGCGTTTGGTAAGGATGCATGACTGTCAGCTAGTTAAATAATCAGTAGCTGATCAGCCATGCATCCTCACGGGGTTTTTAAATATAATAATAAAAGACGCGGCGCTTTTACCCGCGCCGCAAACAAAAATACAAATAATAATAAATAGGGGTGGGACACTCCGCCACAGTCAGTAATTTTAATGACTTCACGTTTATATTTTTTAGTCTCTGGATATATTGTCCAGCTACAGACCCGTCCCCGGCTCAGCGTCTGTCAATTCCAACAAACTCCATGGATGCAGAGAGAGCTGTGTCTAAATACGAACAGGTATTTACACCGCAGAGACAGGGAATGAAGAAAAACATCATTTCAGAATAGTTTTTGAGTTACTGTTGCATACAATGATGTTTAAAACCAGAAATGTTATTTATTTATTTATTTTTTTAATTTAAGATTTTTAAAATCTTATGACAGTGAAATTTACGAAAATGTACCTTGAATTTGGTAGGGCTCTACCTATAAGAGTAAAATCATGTACAAAATACAGTTATAGTAGTTGTTGAATGCGGCAAGCTATGGATCAGTTCAGTGCAGGTACAAGCTGGTGGAAGAACTGGTACACCTGGGTGCCATATAGTCCAGTATAGCTGAGAGTTGAGGTTTACAGATACTGTCTGAATATGCATGACAAGCCACATATAATGGTAATAAATAAAATAAATACATTGTTTTGGTGTGTTAAGGTGGATTAATAAGAACCAGTAATACAACCTTAAGCAAGAGCTGTACACGCTAACAACACAACAGCGTTTAGAGGAAGGATTTTATTGCCATCAGCAAATCACTTTTTTTTTTCTTTTCTGGGAAGACAGTATTTTTAAAGTCCTGACTAATGTTAAAACCTCACCTGTTTCTTAGAGTCACTGTCAATTAAAAATGCAATACCATTTTACTTTTTTTTTTTAATGTAGCAAACTTGAAGACTTCTGTAGGCATCCATTGCGAGGAACAGAGGACTCCTCAAAATGATATTGGGAACAATGCCACTATGCTTATTCTTTTAAAATACCTGTACATTAGACATTGATGCACATGAAGTCCATTAGGACAGCATGATTTAAAAATGAGAGAAAAATTCAGATAAATATTATTTTGGAGGCATGCAATATTTTTTTCGTAGAACTTTGGCTTCCAAGTAAAGCCTTGTTTCAATTTGCCACTGGGATCGAGTAGTAGGCATTCATAATCGAGCAAATTTGCTCCAGTCGAGTTGGCCTGATAAAGGAAGTGATATAGAGCCCTTATGCAAATTACTTACTGAGCGACTCCAAGTTTTTTTTGTATGTCAAAAAATTCAGTGTATGTGTTTTATTTCTTTACCTACTGTACATTGAATAACATATTGTACTATGCCTTTGTTTAACATTGTGCATTGTGACTTGTGGACCAATCTTAGTTCATAGCTGGGACAGCACCGTGACCTTTACTGTAATCGTCAAGGAGCTGGCTGAATTCTTCTCTGCTGATGGAAACAGTGGCCATCCTACTTTGACCACAGATCAGGTTTAGATGTTGTTGTTCAACGTGATCCCAGGGTAAGATGGAAACAAGGCATAAATTTACTTGTCTTCAATATTTTAACAGCTTCTAATGAAAACCTGATACCATTTCATATTTATTTATTGCCATGATTAATGCATTTTAGAATAATATTTTGCATATAACACATATCGGCGTGTATGAATCATTCAGATTTAATGTTAATTTAATTTTAATTAACCCATTTCAAATAATTTATACTACATTTGCATATCTGGCTTGCATTTAAGGTTGCAACAAGTAACCTTGTATAGACAAACAGGGTCATAACAAATCCACCTTTGCCGTGTGTCCTCTTCACTGCAGTTTAAACATGATTTAATTAGCAGTCAGCAAGCGGATTTCTGCACTGCAACAGCCAAGCAGTATGGAAGCCAACACAAATACGTAAAACCAAATAAAATGTGCTTTTCAGGAGTGGAGAGGATTAGATATTGGGCACACAGCTCAGTGGAGGAAATTGCTTTTTTCTCACTACTGCTGAGTACCAGAAGGGAAACAGTGTGCATTCAGCCCATTAACAACACTCAGAGCATTGCCACCATAGACAGGGTTATTGGCTAACCACTGGGCAACCAATTAAGTGCTATGAATAAGCCCCAAACCAAACAGCAAGGGGCCTGTTTGTGACACAGTGGTATCATGGCTAGTGGAAAGCTTGATGAGGGGGAAAAGTGTTTGCATCACAGGACAATGTATGTAATTATGACACAATACAATCGGCTAATAATAATAAACAATATAATGACTGACTTTCCATTCAAATTTTTAAACAAATGCCGCCTGTTATTTGTAGACTACTAAAGCCATTGTATTTACATACATATCCAGATGCTGCATTGGTTTGAAGTTTCCTAATGTTCATTTAATCAACTCAACCATGACATTTAAGTTTTCATGGTTTGAACATTTACAGTACGGATTTAAAAACCACAGTCGGTTTAAAACATGATGGCAAGTATTTATCCTTTTTAGCCATATGACCCCAATGATATTTCATCTGAGAATTCTATTTTCTGTTTTATTGAGGATACATTTCTTCACTTCGTGTTCAAAAAGCAATGGAACAGTTTTATTTGCAATAATTCTGAACATACTATGGTATGTAAATAAAACATGCATTGTTAAAACATTTTTTATTATTGATTTGGTTTCACTTAAAAAAAAGTTGAATTATTAAATAGTAAACCAATAAATTAAATGAGAAAACGGTGAAGTTTGGGAAAAACAAGTTGGATGGCAATAGGTGTGCAAGAATCCAAAATCCAACCAGACCCAATTGTTATATTTGTGTTATTTTCTAAACCTGAAGAATATTAATGATTTTTTATGGTTTGTGGATGCAGTGAAACTGGAAGGTTCTCTAAAACAATAAATATTTTCATATACTTCTGCAAATGCGGAAGCAGTAATTAATTTACAGTGCATTGCATAAGTATTCACCCCCCTTGGACTTTTCCACGTTTTGTAGTGTTACAACCTGGGATTAAAATGGATTTACTTGGGACTTTTACCATTTGATTTACACAACATACTTAACACTTTGAAGGTGCAAAATATTTTTTATTGTGACAGAAAAGTTAATTAAACAAAAAAAAGACATTTGTTGGTTGCATAAGTACCCCCCCCCCCCGAATTTCCCTGTATTTGGCTCCATCCATCTTGCCCTCAATCCTGACCAGTTTCCCAGTCCCTGCCAATGAAAAACATACCCATAACATGATGCTGCCACCACCATGCTTCACAGTGGGGATGGTGTTCTCAGGGTGATGAGCAGTTTTGGCTTTGCGCCACACGTAGTGTTTTGCGCTTAGGCCAAAAAGTTCAATTTTGGTGTCATCAGACCAGAGAACCTTTTTCCAAATGTTTGCTGTGTCTCCCACATGCCTTTTGGCAAAATCCAAACGGGATTTGATATGGGTTTTTTTCAGCAATGGCTTTCTTCTCGTCACTCTTCCATAAAGCCCAGCTTTGTGGAGCGTCCGGATTATAGTTGTCCCATGGACGGTTTCTCCCATCTCAGCTGTGGATCTCTCCAGCTCCTTCAGAGTTACCATTGGCCTTTTGGTTGCTTCTCGGACTAATGCCCTCCTCACCTGGTCACTGAGTTTTGGTGGACGGCCTTCTCTAGGCAGAGTCGCGGTTGTGCCATATTCTTTCCATTTTTTAATAATGGATTTAACGGTGCTCTGGGGGATGTTCAAAGTTTGGAATATTTTTTTTAAACCCAACCCTGATTGGTGCTTCTCCAGAACTTTATCCCAGACTTGTTTTGATAGCTCCTTGGTCTTCATGATGCTGTTTGTTTAGATATGCTCACTAACAAACTCTGGGGCCTTCCAGAAACAGGTGTATTTAATCTGAGATCATGTGACACTTTAATTGCACACATGTGGACTCCATTCAATGAATTATGTGACTTCTGAAGGCAGTTGGTTGCACCAGAGCTTATTTAGGGGTGTCACAGCAAAGGGGGTGAATACTTATGCAATCAAGACTTTTCAGTTTTTTATTTGTAAATAATTTTGAAAAATATGTAGATTTTTTCCCCACTTCGACATTATGGACTATTTTGTGTAGATCAGTGACAAAAAATCATAATTAAACCATTTTAATTCCAGGTTGTAACACTACAAAATGTGGAAAAGTCCAAGGGGGGTGAATACTTATGCAAGGCAGTGTATTAACTAATTCAGTAATTAATTCCATATGGCCAAAGTCCAAACCCTTTATAACCAGCTGTTACTTATAGCATGCTTATCTCATATTTACTGTGATTAAAGATGTTTTTAAATATGTTTTACCATAGAGATTGACCTACCTGTGTTTTAATGTGGTTTCATTGTACGGTTGTCTGCTTCACTACTCAGTTTTATTAGTGCTGTGTATTACTCTTATTAGTGCCAAAAATTGTGAGGTGATACATACTTATAAGTCATGTAGTTAATCACAGGGCCTGAAGTGGCAGTAATTTGGCCAGAAATGCAGGAGGAAAATTGAGATGACTGCACTTGGTATTTCCCAAAGAGTCATGGCCTATTTACTAACTAATTAGAAATAAAAATACCAGTCAGAAAAATTCTAATTAGCATACAAATTGTGGGTGGCAACAGGTGTGAAGTTGCGCACAGTATTTATTCTATTGATAACAGGTGAAGGAGCTTACTTACTGGTGGCAACAGCGATAAAAATATGAGAGCGAGAAAGAGAGAGTGGTGTAAGAAGAAGAAAGAGGAGATAAAGGAAAACAAAACCAAAACAACAAAAAAGTGTATTAACTGTATAAATAGGTACGGTACCAGAATGTGAACTCAAGTCAACTGTCACAATATTACAAGAGTCATCAAGATTCATTGTTACAACATAACCTCCCAACTTTGTTAAAGCCAGAAAAGAACCTACAGAAAAAATGTACATTGTAACTATGTTTAGTTACAATTTTAGTAACTATGCTTAATTACAGCTGTTATGGATCTTGTAACATTGTGTCAAACAGTTGAAATTGGCTTCTAACACTGTTTGATCAATAAAGGAATTTAAAGGTCGGTTGGGTAGATGTTTTCTGTAGTATTATGTTATACTCACTTAGTTTTATTACGTGCATCATTTTCATCCCAAATGAAACTTGGGTTTTATGAATAAAGGTAGGTATTGATCGTAAGGTATCTGAAATTATCAGCATGTTTTTTTTTATCAGCACTATGGTGCTATCGCCTATTTGTAATTCAGTAGTTCGGGACAAACACCAATCACAAAATGTTTTAGTACAAATATTTATTGTAGAGAATGCGGAGTATGCGATTTAACAGAAAAGTATGCTGTATATACACATTCATTTGGCATCAAACCTAACTTGGTTTGAGGGTTCGCTGCCTGGCCAACTGGACGAGGCTGAGACCCCCATTTGATAAAACATAAAAACTGTTATTAAGAAAGGTGGAGATGGGGAGGTGGTGGGTTACGATGAAATCAAAACGCAACTGAGAGATAAGTGAAGAGGGTATTTATAGTGCTAACAATTTAAATTAGCTAATGTGTAAATTGAATGATTCAATTTGGTGACGCGGAGATTGGTGTCTGACCCTCCTCCCGAACTTTAATTATAAATTTCATTTCAGTAGTTCGGGACAAACACCAATCACAAAATGTTTTAGTACAAATATTTATTGTAGAGAATGCGGAGTATGCGATTTAACAGAAAAGTATGCTGTATATACACATTCATTTGGCATCAAACCTAACTTGGTTTGAGGGTTCGCTGCCTGGCCAACTGGACGAGGCTGAGACCCCCAAAAAGAACAAGCCGGTCTCAATGCCACAATTAGAATTGAATATAGCCCACTTGAAGGTTTAGCCAACCTTTAACAAATGATCATCAGCACGCAGGAGAGGAAAACAAAACCCATTTTTGGGAAATAAACCTCTGGGAATCCATGGCTGATTCGATTGCCCTTCCTCCAGGCAGGCTACTAACACTTAAGAGCACATTTCTGTAAAAGCATTTTTAGGCTCCATAATATTTGTTATAATGTAAACTTGGTAAGCACTGGAGGATCAACAACCTAACCGTTTGATAAGAGAGTCTGGAACTCAGTGGGAAAAAGCTGCTACGATTCTGAAGGAAGGACCGGAAAACTGCTCAGCTGCGAATCCGGACCTGGAAATAAATCAGGTGAAAAGGTGAAAGAAGAACAAATGTTGGGTGACGATTGTTCAGTTTTCGTTAATAAACATCGGGCCTGAGGGTGATGCGCCCTGAGAAAGATGGAGATGGACAAGAGAGAAAGGGGTCATATGGGCCAACATGGGAGTTTAATTTATAAACAAAATTGAAAAGCTTTCTCTAATCTTCCTGGTCCGTTTTACTTCTTTTGAGCAGGAAGGAAAGGGTATCAGATGAGGGGATTGCTAGGTCAGAGATTAAGGGGTGAATCTGGGGGTTGAATTTGAGAGCGATGTAGACCCCCAGCACCTATGGGAACCCAAGAAGGCTAAGAGAAAGAGCTGTAAGGTTTTATCTAAAACAGGTAGGAGTAGCTGGAGCAGATGAGAGGCACCAAGAGAGTACGTTGATGGCAATAGGTAGGCAAGCAGGAGGAGAAAGAGATTCTGATAGTTGAAGCCCTTTCAGGATTAGTGAAATTTGTGAGTTGCAGAGTGTAGAGCTGGGACACTGAAATTGAGTTGAGTTTGTAGAAAAACTTGATGCCAGAAATTCAAATCTTATAGCTCTGTTCTTAAGGGACATAAAATAGTATGACGCTACGGGCACTGAAAATGATGGAAAGGAATGTTGAATGCAAAGTGAAATTTTAAAGCAATTCCAGGATGACCAGTACATTTGCAGTGAGCGGGGAGTGATGCTGAGAAGAGTTGTTTCTTGAGCCTGCAGAAATCAGGGAATGCAGCAGGTGGCTCACATGAATGTCAGGTCTGAAAAATGAGGAATCTGAGTTTGCAGGAGGTCGTCTTCGGAAGCCAATGCTCTGAATCTCTGTGTTTGGAAACAAGAAAGAGAATCGATTATATTCAGGTGGCCGAGAATGTGTTGAGCTCTGAAAATGAACTGATGAATAACGGATAAACAGGTAATCCTTCTGAATATTCTCATTATATGGTGGGAGAATGAACGATCTTGTTAAAGATTTAGACTGTAGGTGAATTATGTGAGTGGAGAAGAATGGATTTTGAGCCCAGGAAGACCCCCAAAAGGAGTGCGGCTACAGCAAATGGACACATTTTGCGCAATGACGAGGAGTGATCGGTTATAGGAATAATGCTGAATTCGTTGGGCCATGGAGCAGAAAACCAATTTTCCCTTGTAGTATCCTCCAAAGCCAAGAGAGGGAGCTGCATCTTTGAACGGTTGAATGTCTTTGTGCAGCAGGAGACAGTTGTCGTAAAAGAAAGTACTGCCATTCCTTTCTTTTAGTAGGAGCTCCCACAGGCGGAGTTCCTTGCGAAAAAAAAGGAACCAAACCATGAGTATGACATCATTGAGGGAATCGACAGAAAGGATCAAATAGAGAGAAGGTAGGAGATAAAAACTCTGCCTCGAGGATTTATCCATATTGCATACAAATTGCAAAGCATATGACATGGTTTATTTAAATTTCCAGAAAGCTTTTGACAAAGTCCCGCATAAAAGATTAATTTCTCAAACTGAACGCAGTAGGGATTCGAGGAAACGCATGCACGTGGATTAGGGAGTAGTTAACATGTAGAAAACAGAAGGCCTCCAGAGTATGCAGTATTGCGGCCCTGACTGATATTCAAAGAAATGGGAACGGTTTTGAAAGTGTTTGAATAAACTGCCGATAAGCTGAAAGAAGAAAAGCATCTCACAGAGAAGAGACCACTATGGGGTCGTGCTGGACGCCCATGGTGGCCAGGGAGGTCACTGCAGGGGCCTGCTGAATGCCTGCAGTGAGGGGAGGGTAACCTAAAAGGTTACATTTGGAAGACCGCTGAGGTAAGGAATAGAAGGGGGCTGTGGGGCCCTGTTGAAGCTCGCAGCTGGTAGAAAACCGTTTGACAGAGAAGGGAGCACTATGGGGGCCTGCTGGACGCCCATAGTGGCCAGCGAGGTCACTGCAGGGGCCTGCTGGACGCCTGCAGTGAGGGGAGGTAACCATAGTTGGAGGTGAGGGGAGCACTATGGGGGCCTGCTGGACGCCCATAGTGGCCAGCGAGGTCACTGCAGGGGCCTGCAGTGATGGGGGGTGGGGAACGCGGGAGCAGCCGCTCCCAACTGTAATTACTGATTAGAGGAGACATCAAAATGGAGCAAGGTAACCAGTGGTGTACTACAGGGATCAGTATTAGGTCCTCTGCTATTCCTAATCTACATAATGATTTAGATTATGGCATAGTAAGCAGACTTGTTAAATTTGCATACAACACAAAAATAGGTGGAGTGGCAAACACTGTCGCAGCAGCGAAGGTCATTCAAAATGATCTAAACAGCATTCAGAACTGGGCAAGCACATGGCAAATGACATTTAATAGAGAAGTGTAAAGTACTGCACACAGGCAAGAAAAATGTGCATTATAAATATCATATGGAAGATACTGAAATTGAAGGAATCTTTGAAAAAAAACCTAGGAGTTTATGTTGACTCAGATATGTCTTCATCTAGACAATGTGGGGAAGCTGTAAAAAAGCCAACAAGATGCTCGGATATATTGTGAAAAGTTTTGAATTTAAAATCAAGGGAAGTAATGTTAAAAATGTACAATGCATTAGTAAGACCTCACCTAGAATACTGTGTTCAGTTCTGGACACTTCATTAAAAAAAAAAGATATTGCTGCTCCAGAAAGAGTGCAAAGAACAGCGACCAGAATTGTCCCGGATTTAAAAGACATGTCGTATGCAGACAGGCCAAAAGAAAAGAAGCTATTCAGACTTGAACAAAGACTACGCGGTGATCTGATTCAAGCATTCAAAATCCTAAAAGGTATTGACAAAGTCAACCCAGGAGACTTTTTGAACCAGGACCAGGGGTCACAAATGGAAATTAGACAAAGGGGCATTCAGAACAGAAAATAGGAGGCACTTTTTTTTACACAGAGAATTGTGAGGGTCTGGAACCAACTTAGTAATGTTGAAGCCGACACCCTGGGATCCTTCAAGAAGCTTCTTGATGATACTCCGAGATCAATAAGCTACTAACAACCAAACGAGCAAGATGGGCTGAATGGCATCCTCTTGTTTGCAAATCCTCCCATGCTCCCATGTAGTTTAAATGGCCTAGGAGGGACAGAAGATTGCGTTTCGTAGGAGGGGGACCGGACAGAAAAGTGGAAATATAAAAAATACAATCCCCTGAGGACAGGCTCAATGGGCATGATTTTAAATATGTTTGATATATTGGCTTTACCCAGTCATGCGTTTTTCCCAGCAATTTTGATTAAGAATATGGCGTGGTCGATTTGCATATTGCAGGGAGCAATCTTCGTGAGGGACTGTTGATGCTGGGTGTGATGGAGTTACGGTGAGCAGAAATGAAGGAAGTTACAGGCGGAATAGCACAGGTTCCTTCAATGAAGTTATTACAAATCTGGCAAAACAATCTCTGGATACAAATGCTCAAAACTGCCGATGAGCAGAAAGAAAAGCATTTCACAGAGAAAGAATCACTATGAGGGCCTGCTGGACGCCCATAGTGGCCAAAGAGGTCACTGCAGGGGCCTGCTGGACGCCTGCAGTGAGGGAAGGGAACCAGAAAGGTTATAGTTGGAGGTGAAGGGAGCACTATGGGGGCCTGCTGGACACCCATAGTGGCCAAAGAGATCACTGCAGGGGCCTGCTGGACGCCTGCAGTGATGAGGGGGTGTAACCAGAAAGGTTACAGATGCATATTATACAACAGTGGCGGGTGTCGAAACCCCAGGATAGATCGCGGAAGCAGCCGCTCCTAACTGTAAAAACAATCTCTGGATGCAAATGCTCAAAACTGCTGACGCGCAGAAAGAAAAGCATTTCACAGAGAAAGGATCACTATGAGGGCCTGCTGGACGCCCATAGTGGCCAAAGAGGTCACTGCAGGGGCCTGCTGGACGCCTGCAGTGAGGGAAGGGAACCAGAAAGGTTATAGTTGGAGGTGAAGGGAGCACTATGGGGGCCTGCTGGACGCCCATAGTGGCCAAAGAGGTTATTGCAGGGGCCTGCTGGACGCCTGCACTGAGGGAAGGGAACCAGAAAGGTTATAGTTGGAGGTGAAGGGAGCACTATGGGGGCCTGCTGGACGCCCATAGTGGCCAAAGAGGTTATTGCAGGGGCCTGCTGGACGCCTGCAGTGAGGGGAGGTAACCTGAAAGGTTATAGTTGGAGCCAGAATGCTCAGGAACTGCTAAATGAGCCTTTGATTGACAGGTGCGATGGTCCTGCTTTCGGATTTTTCCGGTAGTAGACGCGCTTCGTGGAGATGTAGTCGGTGGGGGCGAGGTGTTTCAAGTCCACTTATAATACGCGGAAATTGGGCTAGCTTCTTGAGTCGCGGGTTGGAATTTGTAAAAACACCCATACTGACATGGGTTGGGCTTGTTTTGTCGTGAGACTTGGCAACACTGGGTAAAGCAACGATCAGTGCTGACGTCATAGCGCCTGCGACGGGAAGGATGAAATAAAGTAAACAAATTCTCCTTACGTGCTGTAGATTTGAATGAGATGTTGTTGCTACGAAGATAAAGCTGGAGCCGGGAGATCGTCCAGTCTCTGATTTCAGGAGTTGCGGAGGAACGAGTGGCCAGGCGGGAGCCACGGCAGACAGGAGAAGCAGACATCTGGGCAGAGAAGTTTGGAGTGGTAATACCGCCGACCGAAGTTGTCGTGGAGTTGGCCCGGGAAGGGCTGGTTGAACTGGTTGCGTGGATCTCGGCTCCGGGGAAACAGCAAACAGATCATCATCCGTCGAAACGGAATAATCCAGAATGCAGACCATGATGCGTGCATGTACGATGAAATCAAAACGCAACTGAGAGATAAGTGAAGAGGGTATTTATAGTGCTAACAATTTAAATTAGCTAATGTGTAAATTGAATGATTCAATTTGGTGATGCGGAGATTGGTGTCTGACCCTCCTCCCGAACTTTACTTATAAATTTAATTAATAGTAATAATTTATTCATTTGGCTGATGCTTTTTTTCCAAAGCAAGTTACAATTACTGTAGTTGTTTTACATACAAATTCTGGTCTGGATCCCAGGACCCTTCGTTCAACAGTCCAGTGCCGTAACACACTACGCCACACTGCGTACACGTATTAATATCTTAATAAATAAGAGGGCACATGTGTCAATGTTGTCCCACCCCTGTGTGTATTTGTGTGTTATATGTTGCGTGAGGTGTGTTAATGTTGGTGTATAGATATAGGTGCAAGGGATATAAATGGATCTGTGTAGCACGAGTGATTTAAAATATATAGTTGTATTTAGGCACGGGGACTGCACAAATTCGTTCACATGCTGCGATTCAAGTGAATAATTAATTAGTAATTGAATCCCGGCACAACAGTATATATAGATGCACGTTTCAGTCACTCTGGGTTGGGTGTTCGATGAGTAGAGAACGGGAGAGAGAAGGAGAGTAAAAGTAAATTAAAAAGTAAATAACAATTGCTATATGGTGCTGGAAGGACCAGCACGATACTTGTTTGTTTTTGACTCACCGTGTTTGTTTGTCTATTCATCCACTGTTTGTTTACTGTTAGTCCATTTTGTTTGTCTGTTTTGGCCAACATGCCGTTTTCTTTTACAAAGTGTTTTTGTCTGTTTAAACTTTTTTTATTTCGTAATAAATGCACTGAGCGCCGCAGCGTCTCAGTTTTCACCTGCCAGTACTGTCTGCGTATGTACTCCTTTCTGGCCTGACATCACCCTACAGCCAGCCTGTTCACAGCATATTAAAATGACATTAATGTATTCTCTGTACACATTACATTATGTAAGATTATAGATATGTACAATCGGCTTGATCAGTACAGTAGTAAAATCAAAAGAATACCTAGCAGTTGTTTTTTTTAGTCTCTCCTACATGTAATACAAAACAAACCATGTTGATACATTGTAAGCGTCATATTGTTACATAGACATAGTCAATAAAATATTATTTTAAATTGAAACTAAATTATGTCAGCGTATTTTCTTTTTATCTTAGTCTACTTACAATTAGCCCAAAATAAATCATAGTGTCACATTAGCACTAGAACGACCGCGTTTATAGACATACCTAGAACAACCATGACCGGTCAATTTGACCGGCGTATTAAAAACAACATAAATATTATAATGAAAGGACAAACAATTGAATGTAAGTCATAGTTTTATTCAAGAACATCATATAAAGCATCTACACAACAGAAACATTGTAAATAAATGGACATTTGAACAGAAATGTGTTTATATACAGACATATCACATAAAGTGCAACCTCAAAAAACTGTAAAAAAATGAAATAAACACATTTTTTAAAATAAAATTGTGTATATACAGGTATATCATGTACATACAAAACTGTACAACTGAAAAGATGTAAATAAATTAAAATAAATAAATAAATAAATGGGTTTATATTGCTTACATAACAAAGCGCATATATGCAACTGAAGCTATATGTTGATACACAGACATACTATAATACAAAGACATGAATAAATAAACATTTGCACAGAATGGGCTTCATTTACAATTGTTTACAAAGTCTAAGTGCTGGCACAAATCACACAGATCCTGTGCTTTTCAACATATGCAATAGTACACTTACCACAGACTGTCTTTGCACATTTGGCACAGTTATCAACATTAACCCAGGCTTCTAGCACCAAATGCTCCAAGGTCATATACTAGTGCAATGAAAGCTTTTAATTCGTCCAAAGGTCATTGACCAGGAATCATCTTGTAGTTGTCAGTGGGTTTCTGCTTCAGTGCAACGTTATATGTGGTGAAGTGTATGCATGTTAGCAGTGTGGAGTAGTGGTTAGGGCTCTGGACTCTTGACCAGAGGGTTGTTGGTTCAATCCCAGGTGGGTGACACTGCTGCTGTACCCTTGAGCAAGGTACTTTACCTGGACTGCTCCAGTAAAAACCCAACTGTATAAATGGGTAACTGTATGTAAAAATAATGTGATATCTTGCAACAATTGTAAGTTGCCCTGGATAAGGGTGTCTGCTAAGAAATAAATAATAATAATGTCAATCAATAGGCGAAAAACACTCAATGCGCTGTGTTGCGTTTTGCATATGCCATGGGCCCTGGAATTTCCTTCAAAGTATTATGTTCACCCCTTCTACCTGCAGCGTCAAGACCAGGATTTATAGTGCTCCAAACAGTGCCAGGCTCTTGAGTGCCAGGTGGTGCTGGCGCTACTGCTGGAGAAGCGGCTGCCTCAGGTGAAGTAGCAGTTGGATAAGGTGCAGGGGCAGATGCAGGTGAAGCGGCTGGCATCCTTGCACGTGCTGCCACAGGATTGCTTCTTCTCCCACAGGATCTCCTGCACCCTCTGCACACACTCGGTCCTGGTACTTCGCTGGCATCCTCCTCACTGTCACTGCTGCTGGAAGATTCATCTTTGCAAACCCAGTCTGCTTCAAAGACAGATTTGTCATTGTCTGACATCAGAATTGATATTTGGTAAACTTTGCAGTAATTCCAAACACTGCTTAGCTGCCCTGGGTCTTCCACGATCCATTTTTAGTGTGTCTTGGGGTAACAAATAATTTATTCGAAAAAACGAGTGACTTGTATCGTAACCAGAGTGCAGACAGACAGCCTGGCACTGTGAGCTGTCAAGGCTGATTAATGGGCTATCAAGAGGCTCATTGAAACAATAGAAATGGCAGAAGACTACTCACTTGAGGAATGCAGACTAATATATCAAAATTCAGTGCATGGCAGCATTCCCAACTGATAAATACAAATAATACCACAACATTTAATTATTATAATATGTTTTATATGTATTGGTCAATTTGACAGCTCCTGGTCGGAATAAGTATGACAGTATTTTATCTCCCTAATTTTTGTAGCTACGTGATTCTTTCTTTGTCAGGGTAATTAGTACATATATTTAGGAAAAGTCAGGAAAGCACAGCTCTGTATCTTAAACACACATACTGCAATTTTGATTACAATTCCCTGGTGCATTCCTTGTACAAAATGAAGGAATTGATGGCTGCCAGGTCCAGTAGTGATAACAGGCTTGTAAAATAAAAACATGTATTGTAAAAGGCAATCAAAATGACTAGTGTTAATGAGCTTATATGCAATGCAGCACCAGTAGTATAGGAATTGAGTTAAGATTAATAGAACACGCATGTAGTTTACCATTTGCATAAAGATAAAAAATATCTATTAGGTGACCCCTGTAAAAGTAAAAGGTAACTGGACAGTAAAACTTATGATACTGTGATTCTCAAAGGGGTTATAGATAACAAAATAACTCCATGAATCTTGTGCATTTCAATTCACTATGTATTTCTCACGTGTCAGTTTTGAAAGACATAGCTTTGCAGAGTTCTTGAGCTCTATTCAAGCCATAGAGGTAAAGGGGAGAGCTTATTAACTTTGCTAGGTCTCATATTTATTTATTTATTTATTTATTTATTTACTTATACATTTCTAACCTGCTTTAGGTTTTATTTTGTTTTCAGTATTTCATTTGTAAATAGTTTAAAAGATCTTAGTGTTGGTGTATTTAATTTGTTTGTTCTTAATAAAAAGATATGGAGTTTGCACCAATCCCTTCTGTTCCTGTTGGCTTTCCTGCACTAAAACCACACTAGTCTGGTTGCAACTACCACAAAGCATGAAATCCAGATTTGCAACTCTTGCAGTAGATGCCCTGCAGTGCTTAATAGTACCTGTGAACAGTGCAGATGTAGAACAATCTTTCTGATCTTTTAACAATGTGCTCAGGGATGGCTGATGTTGCATTAAAATTGTAATTTTAATGTATATCTTGTAATAGCAAAACCACAGTGTTTAATAAATAGACATTAACAAAAATGACATTGTTATAAAATTCTCAATTTACAAACAAAACATTTATTTTACAAATTCTATTTCAGTGTTCAGATTATTTGTTACATCAGGCAAGGAATACATATTAAAATTAAAAGGTAAACATTTTTCTGTTATAGTTGTGTCACAGGTAGCTCAGGTAAGTGTATAACACTGTTAGCCCCAATGACTAACACTTTGCTTTGCTTTGCTTTCCTGTGCAGGTTTGTTTTGAATTCCAGTGGACCACACAGAATGAACCGAGACAACAGCCAAGGTAATTATCAAAAATGCAAATTTTAATAGCACAGCACACTAGAACACACAGTACAGCAACTACACAGCAAATCATTCTAAAATCTATGGTCAAATAAATAATCATAGCAATTTTGTCACAGCAAAAATCATCACACAAAAATAAAGAAAGAACGATTAAAATTTTCTAAAACTTGCAAACAAAATTTAATTCACACCACCCATGCACCAGTTGTCCCCCTACCCCATGCAGGCGCAGTATTTGTTACGACGGATAGACAAACACAAAGCTATTTTAGTCACGTAAGTGGCAATCCCCACTATACAATATTTTGCACCAAACGTCCTCTATGCAAGACTTTGTCTTCTGTTTTCCTCCCCACCGATTCGGCCTTAGTCCAGTTCATGTAACGACAGCGGACTGTCTCCCCTCCAACGACAACACTGCAGCGACACCATCTGGTGGAGGGAAGAAAAGAGGGAGTCTCAGCCACCTCGTCCTTTGGCTCCAGCCCCCCAACAATTTCCCCCAGCTTGCGTACAATGTTAGATGGTGAAGGGTGTAGGCCGGTCTCTGTAATCCCCTTACTTAGACCAGGCCCAGAAACACTGTACTTAACTGCTGAGGGGGAGTGAGGTTAGCCTTGTTGGGGTCAGCCTGAGTGACGCTGGCATCTTCTGTCTGGGTTCCCTCTCTCTCTCTCCCTCTGGCTGTTGTCCTCTGCCTCCAGGTGCTGTGTTGTCGACAGAAGGAGAGGTGGTGGTGGTGGGGGGGGGGGGGGGAGGAGACAGAGCTCCTGCTGCCTCTCACTAACCAAAACAATGAAATCAACATTGGCTTTAATATAAATCCTTATTGTCACTTGCACACAGGGATTTGGAATAGGAACCGGAATGATAAATGAAAAAAAAGAAATTTTTCATGGAACAGAAACAAAACAAATTTTGTTTATCGGTTAATAATGTTCTTTTTTTTCTTCCCTTTCAGCCTGTTCTCTGTGTCTCTTTCCATTGTTTTCAAACATAAAATCATTTGAAAAAAGCGCTCTTCCCATGGTCTTACACTCAAGTGGTCAACGACAAAGCATTACATCACAGCTAGCTAATTAAATTTAGCATTACATTTAGCTTGATTTTTTGAAGCAGCCAGCAGCGAATCAAATCACACTATATTTAATTTGCCTTCCGTTCAGGCTTCTATCTTCTGGATCCACGTTACGTGATTGCTCAGGATAAACAGGTACTGTTATTAATTTATTATTATGTTATGTACACAGAAAACAAGCTGTAAAAATGTGTGGCAAGTGAAGTGCTTTGTTAATAAACTGAGGTTTGCTAGTTACAGATACTGTCAACTTGAGAAAATGAATTTCTTTGGTTGTATTCTCAATCATTTAACAATTCATGATTTAATTGTTCCGTGTTTCATTTTCATTGTTATATCCAAAAGATGTTTGTAGAAGTTGCACTTGTTAATTTTTTGTATGTCTTAATATGAAATGTGCATACCGATGATAACAATGTTCCCCAATGTTCCCCTTTGCGGTCCATTGTTGGACCTGGTCCGACATTGCAATTATTCCTATCCGGTCCATTGTCGGACCCTGTCCGACATCATCAAAAAAACACAAAAAATGGGTTTCTAGTCGTTTTTTCTCCAGAAAAAGCAGAGAAAACCATTCAATGGCCGAGTGGGAGCGACAGGAGCCGAGACAAGCCGAAAAAAAAGGCGTATCTCATGAATAGTCATACCTGCCCCTGGCATCCCATATGGGCGGTCATAAGGAAACAAGCTGTCTGATACTGCATCAGCGCACAGAGACTATCACGGACATTTGCAGAGCTTTTTTGAGATATTATAGTAATAAAATAATAACTTGGATTGCATTATTGAGGAGTTTGGTGATAAAACGAGTGATCAGGAGATGATTGATCGGTATGTACGACTATTATTATTATTATTATTTATTTATTAGCATACGTGAAAGCTATAGCGAACAAAAGGGTGGGGCGGGGCTGGAGATGCCTAGTGAGTGCTTTGTTGATATGCAGGGCCTTTTAAACCCGTTTGACTGTGAAAAAAAAATACTTTTAAACAGCGCGTCTAAAATTAACTGCGCGTGTGAAAATAAATTGTGCCTGACGCGCACTTAATAAATGGACTGCAAAGGGTTAATAATAGAGTGTTCATACGTAACGCTATGATTTTGTCACTGAGGTCACGGAAATCGTGAAAATCATGAATTGAAAAAAAGTCAGTAAAATCTTGAAAATGGATATAAAAACAGTTTGAATTAGGCACTTCTTTTATTTCTTTTAAAACATGCATTATCATGCACTGAAAATATAAATCTGCTTTTTGCCTGCCAACATGCCGTCTCAGCAGCTGGTGACGTCATGTGAAAAACCTCAATTGACACCAGATTATTAGATAGATAGATTTTTTTTGGTAATACTTTATATTAAGGTGCTGCTTATTAATGTTTTGTAAATGTTGTATAAATATATAATATGTGCTTAATAACTATATTATAGGATATTAATAAAGCATTATAGGTGGTTTATAACCATGCAATAGCCACATACGGAATTACAGTTTTATAAAGGGGACAGTTTTTGGCCACCTATTCTACTTTGGGATGTTTAACCATGCAATAGCCATAGACAGAATTACGTTTTTATGAAGGGGACAGTTTTTAGCTACCTATTGTACTTTGGGGTGTTTAAACGTAATTCCATCTATGACTCCAGTAGAACCAGTGTGGTTACCATTTAACAACGCAGTGTAACCTAAACTACAACTGTGCGATAGGTTTGGTTCTTTTACTATTTTAGAATCATCTTTGTTTTAGTGTACTTTGTATTGCTAGACACCATTGTTTAGTCTGGTTGTGTGTGTTACCTGTGTATGTCCTGTCATCTTATTTTATCCCTTATCTGATCTACCTATCCTTCTGCTTAATTGAACCCTTAGTTGAAGTAATCATTTGCTTAATTTGCTTTTTAAACTGTGTAACTTATAAAAAGTTGGATAATTCAAGTTCCTTATACAATTGTATGCTTAAAGTCAAACAAAACCCTAGAAATAATTTGTTAAAAACACAAATTATAGTTATGTAACAATAACCTGCTATTTAGAAACCACGTCTGAAGCCTATAATAATAATTACACACAGTGTGATCATGGACACCACCATCTTGGCGTCATCGTAACGTAGCACCTGCTCCGGAAGTAGCCGAGCAGCAAGAGAATGCAAAATATGCTGCTCTGTATTGTTTGTTAAAAACAACAACAACAACAACAACATTTATGTTATTTCTTATTTTTGAAGCAATAAAAGTGCCTTTAATTTTACACTATCTGTTTTTTTTGTTTTTGTTTTTGTTGCGAGACCGCAATAATAACAATAATAATAATAATAATAATAATAATAATAATAATAATAATAATAACACCGAATTTGTAGAAAACGCTTTCAGTATAGACTATCCTGTGATACCTCCGTCTCATTGAGCTTTAACCTGACTGCTTGCGGTGAGCTGTCATCCGCGGTGCCTTGTGGGAAGTGTAGTGCCCAGACAGTATCGATCCTATTTTTTGATCATAAGAACATAAGAACATAAGAAAGTTTACAAATGAGAGGAGGCCATTCAGCCCATCTTGCTTGTTTGGTTGTTAGTAGCTTACTGATCCCAGAATCTCATCAAGCAGCTTCTTGAAGGATGCCAGGGGGGCAACTTCAACAACATTACTGGGGAGTTGGTTCCAGACCCTCACAATTCTCTGTGTAAAAAAGTGCCTCCTATCTTCTGTTCTGAATGCCCCTTTATCTATCTAATCTCCATTTGTGACCCCTGGTCCTTGTTTCTTTTTTCAGGTCAAAAAAGTCCCCTGGATCGACATTGTCTATACCTTTTAGGATTTTGAATGTTTGAATCAGATCGCCTCAAGACTGAATAGATTCAATTCTTTTAGCCTGTCTGCATACGACATGCCTTTTAAACCCGGGATAATTCTGGTTGCTCATCTTTGCACTCTTTCTAGAGCAGCAATATCCTTTTTGTAACGAGATGACCAGAACTGAACACAATATTTTAGGTGAGGTCTTACTAATGCATTGTAAAGTTTTAACATTACGTCCCTTGATTTAAATTCAACACTTCTCACAATATATCCGAGCATCTTGTTGGCCTTTTTTATAGCTTCCCCACATTGTCTAGATGAAGACATTTCTGAGTCAACATAAACTCCTACATCTTTTTCATAGTTCCCTTCTTTAATTTCAGTATCTCCCATATGATATTTATAATGCACATTTGTATTGCATGCATGCAATACTTTACACTTTTCTCTATTAAATGTCATTTGCCATGTGTCTGCCCAGTTCTGAATGCTGTCTAGATCATTTTGAATGACCTTTGCTGCTGCAACAGTGTTTGCCACTCCTCCTATTTTTGTGTCGTCTGCAAATTTAACGAGTTTGCTTACTATACCAGAATCTAAATCATTAATGTAGATTAGGAACAGCAGAGGACCTAATACTGATCCCTGTGGTACACCACTGGTTACCTCACTTCATTTTGAGGTTTCTCCTCTAATCAGTACTTTGTTTTCTACATGTTAACCACTCCCTAATTCATGTGCATGCATTTCCTTGAATCCCTACTGCGTTCAGTTTGAGAATTAATCTTTTATTCAGGACTTTTTTTGGAAATCTAAATAAACCATGTTGTATGCTTTGCAATTATCCATTTTCAATGTTGCATCCTCAAAAAAGTCAAGCAGGTTAGTTAGACACGATCTCCCTTTCCTAAAACCATGCTGACTGTCTTCCAGGATATTGTTACCATATAGGTAATTTTCCATTTTAGATCTTATTATAGTTTCCATAAGTTTGCATATAATAGAAGTCAGGCTTATTGGTCTGTAGTTACCTGGTTCGGTTTTGTCTCCCTTTTTGTGGATCGGTATTACGTTTGCAATTTTCGTTAGTACAACCGGACCCTGATTTATGTAATGGTTTGTTAATTACAGAATTGATCAAGATAAGAAGAAAAGGCAGTATCACTACAATAGAAAGTGGGAAATGGCAAAGCGATCAATCTCTTAGATTTTCAAAGATCTACCAGTATAAAGTGATGATGATAGTGACAGTGATCAAACTACTACTCATTCTACTGGTAACATCTTAGACTCAAGCCTTACAGAGTCTGATAGTCACCACTGTGAAGCCAGTATTGAAAACCCAATCTGCAGTAGCAGCTCCCAATCTAACAAACAACCAGACAGTGATAGTGAGAATGAAGAATGGAGCTGGGATTTGATTGATAAACATACGACCCTGTCATGTGATTCAGATGATATAGGGCAAAACTGTGACGTAACACTGGCAGAAGGCCTAGCTTCCTGGGTTAATGAATTGCATGTGGAGCTTTCCCGTTTGAGAATCACATTCAACGGCTGAAGAGGATGGTACGATCAGGGAAGAACCTGTTAGCCCAGATGGCCAACAGAATAGGCGAGATTGATGCAGTATAGATTGATGCAGTTGACACCTTCCAAGCACCAGGAAAATCCAGCTACATTTTTGTACACCACCCAAATAACACCTACATCGCGAATAGTTTATCTTGCTGTGAGGTTGTGGCTGTCACCAACCGAAGAGATGAAGATAAAAACAGGCTGTTCTTGTGCAGAGTGTATGAGAGGCCCCAGACTGTCTTTTTGCAGCCATGTGATTCTAGGATTATTGATTTATATTGTTTTCATACATGGAATGCACAGATGACGCAAAACCTTCTCAACGTTAAGGCTATGATGGTTCAAAAGCACCTTGGCACACAGGCTGTGTTCCTAGCAGTTGTTGGTAATTTAATTAAAGTTGTGTTAAAGTCTCTGTTAGATTTTTAAGTAGGTAATCAGGCATACTTTTGCATGTGTCTATTTTTGTGTGGGTTAAGGGGTGCAACAAAAAATGTTAAATTTGTTACTCAAAGGGGAGGCTCAGCTCAAAAAGTTTGAAAACTGCTGATGTAAACACTATTCTACATACTATAAACTGACACAATGTAATGTCCATAAGTTTTGTAGCTGATTTTGCTTTTTCTGAAGACCCATTGCAAAAAGAGGTTTGCCTCAAAGTTAACCCTTTGCGGTCCTATGTCGGACCTGGTCCGACATTGCAATTATTCCTATCCGGTCCCTGTCCTATCCCTGTCTGACATCATTAAAAAGACGCAAAAAATGGGTTTCTAATCGTTTTTTCTCCAGAAAAAGCCAAGAAAACCATTCAATTGCCGAGTGGGAGCGACAGGAGCCGAGACAGGCCAAAAAAAAAAAAAAGGGCGTGTCTCATGAATAGTCATACGTGCCCCTGGCATCTGATAACGGAGGCCATAAGGAAACAAGCTGACTGTGACTACATCAGCGCTCAGAGAATATCACTGACATTTGCAGAGCTTTTTTCAGATGTTATAGTAATAAAATAATGACTTGGATCGCATTATTGAGGTGTTTGGTGATAAAATGAGTGATCAGGAGATGATCGATCGTAATGTACGACTATTATTATTATTTATTTGTTAGCATATGTGAAAGCTATAGCGAACGAAAGGGTGGGGCAGGGCTGGAGATGCCTAGTGAGTGCTTTGTTTATATGCAGGGCCTTTTAAACCCGTTTGACTGTGGGAAAAAAATACTTTTAAACAGCGCGTCTAAAATTAACTGCGCGTGTGAAAATAAATTATACCGGGCATGCCTGATGCGCATTTAATAAATGGACCGCAAAGGGTGAATAAATAAATGAAATATTAATCAAATTTGGGTGTTATTTGGTCACTCAGGATCCCTTTTATCTAATATTAGGTTTTGGTTGAAGATCTGATAACATTCAGTGTCAAAAATATGCAAAAATGCACAAAATCAGATGGGGCAAATACTTTTTCACAGCTCTGTGTGTGTGTGTGTGTGTGTGTGTATATATATATATATATATATATATATATATATATATATATATATTGTGAACTGGTGAAGTCCACGTAAGTATGAGATGTGTACGTAGTGCCTGTTTTGGTGCAGAAGAACGTGACAGAGACCCAGGTCCAAGGAGATTTCGGTTTTAATGATTTTCCTTTTCCTCTTATATTCTACAAATGAACACACAGAAGTTCCAATTATCAAGACAAATAATAACACAACTCAAATAAACACAGTCCAGGACTTTTTGTGGAACGAAACCCTCAGGTAAGAAATGGCTTGCTGTATCCAAGTTTCTTTGTTGGTGGCTTGGTATTGTGGCTTCTTTCTCTTTTCCAGGTTGTCGCGGACATCCACCAGATGGCGCTGTGGAGTTGTGGTAGTCCCCGTCCTACTCACAGGTTTGTAATCCCGACGGCCCCGGAAGCCTGTTTGCGGTATAGTGCGGCCACAACACCCGGCCAACCTTTCGTAAAGGTAAGTAATAACACTGCTGTGTAGAATAGAATTAATACAGGTGAAAAACAGTGAGTGAGCGTTCTCTAACTCTCGCCTCTCTTTTGTTGCAGGTTCCACTATTCCCCGGACATACAATAAAGTTGTTTTCATTTAAATCACCCTTTCTGTGTCCCTGCGTAATTTGTACACAACTCTTCCAGCCGAACACAGTTCTCCTGGGTTAATCACTTGCCCAGTTCGTGGGCTTTTGATACAGTCTTTAAGCACTCTATTTACATACACACAAGTCCCGTACTTCCATATCAACAGTACAACACAGCGTACTCACTCTACAGCGGTCAGTGTTCTCTGAGTTGCTCCGATGCAGGGAAGCCTGTAGTCCGCCGTGTTGTTTCCAAGGTAAAACCACCGTGCACAGTCCCGCTGTAGAAACAATGGTTGTCTCCGACTGGTGACAATGGTAGTCCGCAAGGTTGCTTCAATGGAATGTCCCACTACGCTGTACCGTTTTAGAAACGAGTGCTACAATTGTATTCCTCTGAGTTACCACTGGTTAATTTCCCAATTTCGCTCCCAATGCCGCTGCCCACTTTCGTCTGGGTTAGGTACTCTCCCGTCCCACGGCTCGTGTGTGCACCTGTTCTCGCTCTCCCCTCTAGCTGATTCCCGCAGCTTTTTAAAGCTACCGCTGTTACCCGTCATGCACGGTATGTTTGCCCCGTTGTTGGGAATTGTAGTTCCTAGTCGTTCTGTGTCTCTAACCCCTTTGACACTCTTAATTTCACACATCCCTTTCCTCAGCTCTAACCTACTGGTTTCAGCAACTTTATCACCCCAGCAGTGTACCCTCGATAACCCATTGGCATTTGCATTTTGACTACCCCTACGATGTTCAATTTCAAACCTGTAGGGCTGTAATGTTAAAAACCACCTTGTTACCCTAGCATTCCGCTCCTTGTTCTCTTTCATCCATTTAAGGGGGGAATGGTCCACAACCAACAGAAACTTCCTACCCAATAGGTAATACTTAAGTGATTCTATCGCCCACTTCACTGCCAAGCACTCTTTCTCCACCACTGCATACCTTCTTTCTCTCGGCAGCATTTTCCTGCTCAGATACATCAGGGGGTGTTCTACTCCATCCTTCATTTGTGACAGGACTGCCCCTAATCCAACATCCGATGCGTCTGTCTGAACAATAAACCTTTTTGAAAAATCTGGCACCGCTAACACTGGTTCGTTACACAAGATTTTTATAACTGTCTGAAATGCTGTCTCTGCTGCTGCGCTCCACTTGACTTTCACTGGAGCCGATTTCTTTGTTAAATCCGATAAGGGTGCCGTAATAGTGGAGAACTCCGGCACAAACCTCCTATAATACCCTGCCAAACCTAAAAACGCCCTCACTTGTTTTTTGGTCTGCGGGGTGGGCCAGTTTTTTATTGCGTCTATTTTATTAACCTGTGGTTTAATTTTTCCTCCCCCTACTACATACCCCAGATACTTCGCCTCTTTTAAACCGACAAAGCATTTCTCTGGGTTCGCTGTTAACCCTGCTTCTCTTAAACTATTCAGTACTGCCTCTACCTTCTGTACATGCCCTTCCCACGATTCTGAATATATTACAATGTCGTCTATATAGGCCGAAGCGTATTCTACGTGTGGTCTTAAAATTTTGTCCATTAAGCGCTGAAATGTTGCCGGTGCCCCATGAAGCCCAAAAGGCATCACTTTATACTGAAACAGACCCCACGGAGTAGCAAACGCTGTTTTTTCTCGGGATTCTGGAGTTAACGGGATCTGCCAGTATCCCTTGGTGAGGTCTAGGGTGGTTAAGTATTCTGCCTTTCCGAGTTTCTCTATCAGCTCATCTACCCGGGGCATAGGGTATGCATCGAACTTCGATACCTTATTTAGCTGTCGAAAATCATTGCAAAATCGCCATGTACCGTTTGGCTTTGCAATCATAACTATGGGACTACTCCATGGACTGTAAGATTCTTCGATTACGTCCAGTTCTTGCATCAATGTGATCTCTTTCCTAATGTCTATTTTTTTCGCTTCAGGTATACGGTACGGTCGAAGTGTGACTTTAACACCGGGTGGGGTTATGATATGATGGTGTATGACACTAGTTCGGCCGGGCGTCTTGGACAACACATCTTGGTTACGCCGTACCATCTGATGTATTTCCTCTTTCTGCTCCGGCTCTAACTCGGGGTTGATATTGATAGATTCTGTTTGATTCTCTTCCCCTATGTGTACTTCATTTATGGACGGCGTTGAGCTACCGTGAGTTGAGTCGATCTCTACCGTTAATGCTTCTCTGTCTACCCACGGTTTTAACAGGTTCATATGATATATCTGTTCCTTTTTCCGTTTATCGAATTGGTGTACCTTATAGTTTACCTCACCTACCTGTTCAATAATTTCATATGGTCCTTGCCAGTGAGTGAACAGTTTGCTCTCGGGTGTGGGCACTAGCACCATAACCCGATCGCCTGGGTTAAACTGTCGCAATTTAGCTGTTTTGTTATATTGTCGTGCTTGTCGTTGTTGTGCTTGCTGAAGGTGGCTAGTTACAATGGGTGTGACCCTATCTATCCTGTTCTGCATTTGGATGACGTGATCAATTACATTCTTACCTAGGGTGTTCTGTTCTTCCCACGTCTCCTTGGCAATGTCTAGAATTCCCCGGGGTTGGCGTCCATATAGTAGCTCAAAGGGGGAGAAACCTGTAGAAGACTGGGGCACTTCCCGAACAGCAAACATTAGGTAAGGTAGCAACAAGTCCCAGTCCTTCCCATCTTTGGCGATTACTTTTCGGAGCATAGATTTTAGGGTTTTATTAAATCGCTCAACCAGTCCGTCCGTCTGAGGATGGTAAACTGACGTTCGAATTGGTTTAATTTTCAGCAGAATGCACAATTCTTTCATCAATCTACTCGTAAATGGGGTCCCTTGGTCTGTAAGGACCTCCTTGGGTATTCCCACTCTTGAAAACACTTGAAGTAACTCTTTTGCAATGGTTTTAGAGGCCATATTTCGTAAGGGAATCGCTTCTGGGTACCTGGTAGCGTAATCTACAATCACAAGAACATACTCATGCCCTCGAGCAGACTTATTTAGGGGTCCTATCAAATCCATGGCCACCCGCTCGAACGGGACTTCAATGATAGGCATGGATTGGAGGGGAGCTCTAAAATGTGATTTGGGACTGGCTTTCTGACACTTAGGGCAGGATTTACAAAAGTTTTCCACCATCTTGTTAATACCGACCCAATAAAACCGTTGGCAAATCCTTTGTAACGTTTTCTCACTACCTAAGTGTGCTCCAAACAAATGATTGTGGGCTAACCTTAAGACTGTCAGACGATATGCTTGGGGCACCAAGAGCTGCTCCACCTGTGAGCCATTAACCATAGTAATGCGATACAGTAAATCATTCTTAATAATGAAGTGTTCCCTAGGATTCACAACAGCACCCTCTACTGGCACCCCATTCACCGATATAACCCTGTCCCGGATATTTACTAAGGTACTGTCTTGGGCTTGTTCCCTTCCAAATTCTGGGCTGAGGGTTGAAAAGGTTCATACCAGTTTTCTGTTTCATCCCTCTCCCCTATATCCATTATTTCCTCCTCCGTGGTATCCATAATATCACTGACGGTACACTGGGTGCCTGTTTCTCTCCTTTGTTCCCCCACTAGGACTGGTGCACCTTGCGGTCCATACCCCTTTTCTAGCCGTCTTTGTCGTCGCGACTTATAAATCTTACTGGGTCTCGTTCCTTCAAACAGGCTGCTGTCGGTAAAGGGAAATAAGGTTAATAGACTCTCAGCGGTGGTATTGCCCACCTCAGTGTTTAACTCAGGAGGACTCAATTTCCCGTTAATGTCCACCAGGGTTTTAAACCTGGGATAATCTCTGCCCAGGATTACTGAGTGTGGCAAACTTTTAACCACGCCCACTCTCATGCTACACACGTGGTCTTGGTAAGTTATATCAACCAGAGCAGTGGGGTAAGGTTTAGTATCGCCATGTATACACATAATCCCTGTACTGAGATCATAATTCAATCGGAAAGTAGGTACCAAATTGGACACTACCAAGGTAATTGCACTGCCTGTATCAATGAGAGCCATGACCTCACGTCCATTTACTTCTACTGGGGCGAGGTAGGGCGCCCCTCTTTCTATTTTCCCTGGAACTATTATACTACCACACAAATAATCCCCCATATTACACTGCATAGGCTCGCCTTGTGTGCAAAACCTGGCTATATGACCCACTTGATTACACTTATAACAGCGGTAAAAAGAATAATCGATCCCCTCCCGGCTGCTGTTGACCCCCTGTCCCTTCACCACAGGTACTCGCTCTTCATTTCCTGTGGACTGCGGCTTACTCCTCGGGTCTAGGACACGTGGTCTCCAACTGTCTGGTCTGGTCGTCACTTTATGACCCGAGGCCCCAGGGCGCACTAGCTCTTCAGCCGCTAGTTGGCGCTCTACTAAGGCAATGAAGTCGTCCAATGTGCTAGGGTTCCCCTGGCCAACCCATTTCCTCATCGTTGGGGGTAGTGCTCTGAGATAACGATCCATTACCAACCATTCCACGACCGTGTGACTGTTGTTCACTTCGGGTTTTAACCATCTATTGGCCAGATGGACCAAATCGAACAGCTGGGACCTGGGAGGTAAGGACCCGCTGTAACTCCAGCTGTGGTACTTTTGTGCTCGGAGAGCAGTAGTAATCCCGGCCCGGGCCAGGATTTCAGCCTTGAGTACATCGTAATTGTTGGCCTTCTCGGTGGCCAAATCAAAGTATGCTTTCTGGGCATCTCCAATTAAAAAGGTTGATAATATACCGGCCCACTGCACCCGTGGCCAGCCTTCTCTAATTGCCGTCCTTTCGAAGGCCAGGAGATATGCTTCAATGTCATCGCCGTTGGTCATTTTATTCAATACGTGCGTTGACCGTATAGAAGCGGTGGCCGCCGAGGGAACCGGAGTGCTCACCAGTTCTTCCATCCGTTGCAAAATGGCTACCCTTTCCTTCTTTGCTTCCTGTATCTGCTTGTTCTGCAACCGGTTGGTTTCCTGTTGGATGGCTGCGAGGTTCTGTTGTGCGGCCGTGGCATTCATGATCACACGGACCAGGGCTTCTAAATCAGCCATTTTCTGCAATCAGGTAACAGACAGGTGGGTGCTGTAATGGATACTACAGGCTTAACACATCCCTCTTCTGACACCAAATGTGAACTGGTGAAGTCCACGTAAGTATGAGATGTGTACGTAGTGCCTGTTTTGGTGCAGAAGAACGTGACAGAGACCCAGGTCCAAGGAGATTTCGGTTTTAATGATTTTCCTTTTCCTCTTATATTCTACAAATGAACACACAGAAGTTCCAATTATCAAGACAAATAATAACACAACTCAAATAAACACAGTCCAGGACTTTTTGTGGAACGAAACCCTCAGGTAAGAAATGGCTTGCTGTATCCAAGTTTCTTTGTTGGTGGCTTGGTATTGTGGCTTCTTTCTCTTTTCCAGGTTGTCACGGACATCCACCAGATGGCGCTGTGGAGTTGTGGTAGTCCCCGTCCTACTCACAGGTTTGTAATCCCGACGGCCCCGGAAGCCTGTTTGCGGTATAGTGCGGCCACAACACCCGGCCAACCTTTCGTAAAGGTAAGTAATAACACTGCTGTGTAGAATAGAATTAATACAGGTGAAAAACAGTGAGCACTTGAGCGTTCTCTAACTCTCGCCTCTCTTTTGTTGCAGGTTCCACTATTCCCCGGACATACAATAAAGTTTTTTTCATTTAAATCACCCTTTCTGTGTCCCTGCTTAATTTGTACACAACTCTTCCAGCCGAACACAGTTCTCCTGGGTTAATCACTTGCCCAGTTCGTGGGCTTTTGATACAGTCTTTAAGCACTCTATTTACATACACACAAGTCCCGTACTTCCATATCAACAGTACAACACAGCGTACTCACTCTACAGCGGTCAGTGTTCTCTGAGTTGCTCCGATGCAGGGAAGCCTGTAGTTCGCCGTGTTGTTTCCAAGGTAAAACCACCGTGCACAGTCCCGCTGTAGAAACAATGGTTGTCTCCGACTGGTGACAATGGTAGTCCGCAAGGTTGCTTCAATGGAATGTCCCACTACGCTGTACCGTTTTAGAAACGAGTGCTACAATTGTATTCCTCTGAGTTACCACTGGTTAATTTCCCAATTTCGCTCCCAATGCCGCTGCCCACTTTCGTCTGGGTTAGGTACTCTCCCGTCCCACGGCTCGTGTGTGCACCTGTTCTCGCTCTCCCCTCTAGCTGATTCCCGCAGCTTTTTAAAGCTACCGCTGTTACCCGTCATGCACGGTATGTTTGCCCCGTTGTTGGGAATTGTAGTTCCTAGTCGTTCTGTGTCTCTAACCCCTTTGACACTCTTAATTTCACAATATATATATATCAGTCGCTAAGTTTTTAGCCGTCTTTTAATGTTATTTTATACATTTTTGGCTTTATCCCCCATCGCGGCCTAGCGCATTGCAAAGCCTGCAACTAAATTTCGCCCTTCCCCCGGGTCTAGCACGTTCTTGGCTGCGTGTACTCTCGTTTTAACTAGCTTCATGTATTTGAGGTAAGTAACTGGACAGGGCTAAAATTAATTATTTTGATCCCGGCTTGGTTAAAATAGTATTCTATTATTGTATTTATTATTGGAAAACCTCCAGTTTAACCCTTTGCTGCCAACGTTCTCTGATTTCGTAACTTTTGTTACGATGACGAAACATGATATATCTCAGCCGTCCAATCAACTATCTTGTTTGTTTTTTTTATTTGTGTTTCAAAAGCTAAGAACTGGGACTAACTAGTCACTTTTTAATTTTTTCATGTTATTATTAAAAAATAACTTTATACAGTCTACAGGTAACCAGGGACCAAGGCAGATAGGTAAGTTCCTGCTTCAAGTAATTTTAAACTAACTACATTTGGTAACATTGTAAGGTGGTGTTTGAATTAGCTGAGTTAGTGTGTGATTAGTACCAGGTGAGTGGTTAAATTGATTAGACTTTGATTTGCTAGTTGATTGGTTCCCACACAGTTTAGTTGGTTCTTTTGCCACGCAGCTGTAACATTAATCAAGCAGCTTATTTCGGCGCCAGCAAAAAGCTCCAACAAACAGAAGAACCTCAACAAAAGAGCCGGGAGTCTAGCTGTGGGAGTCCAGCAAGGGGAGGCCTGCGCCTAGACACTGTTGGAATAGATCCGAACCTAACAGCACTCTGGACGAAGCCATCTACTAGTCAGGTCTGTACCCTCCACACCACTGCTCCTACTGCGCCTTTTGTCTTGCCTGTCCTGCTATGACTGTCTCTCACATCCCTGTTCTGTCCTCTCGTCCTCGTCCTCTGCCCTCTCTCCGCTGCTGCTCCTCCAACCCCTCTAACCTCATCCCTCTGCCTCTCCCCCCTCCCGCACACTCTCTGGTGCACTCTGGAACTGTCACTCTTCTGCTAACAAAGCTGATTTCATCTCTGCCTTTGCCTCCCACCTCTCTCTCGATTTCCTTGCTCTCACTGAAACCTGGCTGTCCCCTGATAACACTGTAACTCCTGCTGCCCTGTCCTCTCTCTACGTCCTGTCCCATACCCCGCATCTCACTGGACAGGGAGGTGGGACTGGTCTTCTCCTCTCTCCCTCCTTACTCTTTTCTGTCCCCTCTGATCTCTCCTCACTCTCTGTTAATACCTTTGAATTTCATGCAGTCCAACTGACCTCTCCCTGTCAGCTCCTGCTCATTGTACTGTACCGCCCCCCTGGGCCTCTCGCTCACTTTCTGGATGAACTCGACTATCTACTCTCCTCCCTCCCCTCTCTGTCTACCCCAACTGTCCTGTTAGGTGACTTCAACATCCATCTCTCCAACCCCAGCCACTCTGCTGGATTCCTCCCTCTCCTTCACTCCTTCGACTTCTGTCTCTCTCCATCCCCTCCTACCCACAAAGCTGGCCGTCAACTGGACCTCACCTTCTCCAGGGCCTGCTGCCCCTCCACCCTCTCTGTCACCCCCCTGGACCTCTCTGATCACTTTTTCATCTCTTTTTCTCTGTCTCTCCCCCCTCTCCCTGCTCCTCCTACCCACACTGTCACCTCTCGCCGTAACCTCCGCTCTCTCTCCCCCTCTGTCCTTGCCTCCACTGCTCTCTCTCACCTCCCTCCTATCGACTCCTTTTCACAACTCTCCGTAGACTCTGCTACCTCCACCCTCTACTCCTCCCTCACCTCCTCCCTCGACTCCCTCTGTCCCCTCACCTCCCGACCTGCTCGCCCCTCCCCTCCCCATCCCTGGCTCTCCTCTGCGCTCCGCTCGGCAAGAATCACACTGCGATCTGTTGAAAAGAAATGGAAGAGGACCAAACTCCCTGTTGCCCTAGACCTTTACCGCACTCTCCTCTACTCTCACCTCTACTAAATGTACTTATTTCCAATCTGTAATCCAAGCCTCCACTAACAACCCACGTAAACTATTCTCTACCTTCTCCTCCCTCCTAAACCCTCCCCCCCTCCTCCTCCCTCCTCTATCTCCCCTGACGACTTTGCCTCCTTCTTCTCTTCTAAAATCTCAGATATCCGCAAACTCTTTAACACCTCTCCCTCCCCCGCGCACCCTCCTGCTCCAACCCCTACACCCACTGCACCCCCTACTAACTCACCCTCCTTCTTCACCTTCTTGCCCCTCTCAGACTCTGACCTCTCCTCCCTGCTCCAGGGTCACAAACCCACCACGTGTGCCCTGGACCCCCTCCCCACTCACCTCTTTCAAGCTGCTGCTCCTGCTCTACTTCCCTTCATCTCCTCCCTTCTCAACACCTCTCTACTTTCTGGTCTCTTTCCCTCTGCCTTCAAAAAAGCCTCTATCACTCCCCTCCTCAAAAAACCTACCCTCGACCCCACCTCCCTCCAGAGCTACCGTCCTGTCTCCCTCCTACCCTTCCTCTCCAAAACCCTCGAGCGGACTGTACACCGCCAGCTCTCTGCTTTCCTGTCCAACCACTCTCTGCTCGACCCTCTACAATCTGGCTTCCGCTCTGCTCTCTCCACTGAAACTGCCCTCCTGTCTATCACCAACTCACTTAAGTCTGTCCTAATTCTCCTCGACCTCTCTGCTGCCTTTGACACTGTTGATCACTCTATTCTACTATCATCTCTCGCTGACCTGGGGATCTCTGGCACTGCTCTGGTCTGGTTCTCCTCCTACCTCTCCAACCGCACTTACCAGGTAACCTGGCGTGGAGCAACCTCCACACCTCACCCTCTCTTAACAGGAGTCCCCCAAGGGTCAGTCTTGTGTCCTCTCCTGTTCTCTCTCTACACCCGCTCCCTAGGCCCCCTCATCGCATCCTATGGTTTCTCATACCATTTCTATGCTGATGATGCTCAGATTTTCCTCTACTTCCCCACCTCTGACTCCACCATCTCCTCCCATATCTCTACCTGTCTGTCTGCTATTTCCTCCTGGATGCACTCGCATCACCTCAAACTCAACCTCTCTAAATCTGACCTCCTTTTCTTTCCCTCCTCCTCCCCCTCCTCTGATCTCTCTATCTCTGTTCCTCTGGAATCTTCCACACTCTCTCCCTCTTCCTCCGCTAAGAACCTAGGAGTCACCCTGGACCCCTGCCACTCTTATTCCCAGCACATCTCCACTCTGGCACGTACTTGCCGATTCTTCCTGAGCAACATCCAAAGAATCCGACCCTTCCTCACCAACTACGCCACCAAGCTCCTGGTCTAGACCTTGGTACTCTCCCGCCTAGACTACTGCAACTCCCTCCTGGCTGGCCTCCCTGCGTCCGCCACCCGTCCGCTCCAGCTCATCCAGAACTCCGCTGCCCGCCTGGTGTTCTCTCTGCCTTGCTTCTCCCACGCAACTCCACTACTCCGCTCACTCCACTGGCTACCGATCACCGCTCGCATCCAGTTCAAGACTCTTGTACTAGCGTACAGATGCCTTGACCAGACTGCACCCAGCTACCTCCAGACCCTCATCTCTCCCTACACCCCCACTCGACCTCTCCGCTCCGCCTGCACTAGAAGACTGGCACTACCTCCTCTACGTTCCCCTGCCTCCAGAGCCCGCTCCTTCTCCACCCTCGCTCTGCAGTGGTGGAATGACCTACCTACAGATGTCAGGACTGCCCAGTCCCTGACCACATTCCGGCGCCTCCTTAAGACTCACCTCTTCAGACAGCACCAGTAGAACTCCTCTGTTTTTCCCCTGGGACACTATCACCCTTCCTTAATTGTGCTTTATTTGCACTTATCTGCCCCCTATTTTACTGCATTTAATCCTGTACTTCAGAGTACTGTAATCTGCCAAGTGTTTAATCTGTAGTATTTTGTAGTTAATCATATCTTGATGTAACTATCACTGTCACTGTTATCTGCTGTAGTATTGAATTGTATTTTGTCACACTTGTTCTTGCTTGAACCAAAGTCATTGTATTTTTCTTGCTCTTATTGTATTACTTCTACTGTTACACTTGAAATGTATTTGCTTACGATTGTAAGTTGCCCTGGATAAGGGCGTCTGCTAAGAAATAGATAATAATAATAATAATTATAGTAATATATGCTTTAAAAAAAATTACTTGCGTAATGTTTTTCACCCCGCTGTGTGTCTGTGTCTGTGTGCGTATGCATGCAGCTGCAGGGCACATCAGATGCTGACTGATTACTATGAAACTAATTACTGAAAAGACATCTAAGATATCCCTCTTATTAATGTTTTACTATTATCTTTAATTACATACATTTTAATTTTATTTTGTGTCCTGTTTTGAAAATGTTTCTCCGGACAGAGGCGAAAGTAAATATGACATCTGTCTGATCTCTAACTAACGATATATTTGCTGTGTCAATGTTGTTTTATCATTATTATTATTATTATTATTATTATTATTATTATTATTATTATTATTATTTTTAGTGTACTTCGTTTCTGTGTGTGTAAACGATGAATAAGTATTTAACTGTATTCATTACTTTTATTATTATTTAGCTGTTTATTATTGGTAGGTTTTTTTTTTTACTCTGTGCAGTATTCGCAAATTTCTTCTTTTTGTTTTTTTAAAAATAAAGAAATAAAAATTATAATAATAAACATACTCAACATCTTGTGTGGCATACATATTGAGACCTCTACACATAAATAATTAACTTTAATCACAAACAGGATTATATTATATTTCCAGGTTTCTTCAGTTTCATTTTCAATTCTACATCTGCCATTTTTGCTCTTTCATGCACATTTTTTACATTAGAAAACCTTATGTAGCTCTGCAACTGTACAAGCAATTTAAATTTTGATTAAATATTTGAAATCCTCATAAAATTGCACATCTCCCATATACTTTTTTTTTTTTTTACCTATACATATACCTAAAACGTTTGGAAAAATCTGAAAATGTGCACATTTTCTAAATATCATTATTTAAAATAATCTTAATCATATTTCAATATTTTTTGCCGGTATTGCTTATAAGACCAAATCTATAAAACACCCAACAACAAAACAGATGCTATCATTGGAAAGGTCTACTCAATACCTTTCTGTTGCTATATTGGGTTTTAATTTGTGATTTATGGTTATTAAACTACAAGCGCTTCCAAAGTGGAAGAATATACAATACAATTGTTCGTTTTTTAAAAAAATATATATAAAAAGTTTGTTTTTCTATGTATTATTGTGTCAGTTTTATAAGTGGGATACAACACTCCAGGGCTTGTGGGTTGTGTTACATTAATATATGGCTTTGTTGGTATGAAGGCACTCAGCTTCACTTCGACCAAAAGAAAACATTAAAAACATGTTAATCTTTTGCTGTCCAGTGTCCAATAGGGATGTCACTGTATACTGGTTTCACGGTAAACCATGGTATAAACTGCCACGGTTTTGAAACCGCAACCATTTTTCTATACCATGATTACTGAGTTCTCGGTATCGGTGCGTTTTTGTATTCACCTTTTGTCCATCGGTGAGCTGCACCGGCATTTTGGAGCTTTGATTGTTTGTTTCCCGATAATTCTAGTTTATGAAATAGCAAGACAGTGAGCAAGCAACTGTTTCAGTCAATTGCCATGTGAATGCTGGCATTTAGCATTTCAACCATTTGGCACTAAGCAATACTATGCAAGGGCGGGCGTTCATGGTTTCAACCTATCGCTGATCGTATCAGCACCTGCTGCGAGAGACGACATTTAACTGTGATGTCGGATGGAAAACCTTAAAAATAAATCTACATTATTCCCCACAAACTTTGCTTTTGTGACTAGGACAGTGATATTTTGAAATTTACCTATTTCCAATGAGAAAACGGGCGAATTTGTGTCTTTTCGTTCACATAAAGTCAGAAAAAAACAACATATGAATCCAAATTAACATGTATTTATACTAAAGTAATACAAAAATGACTACAAAAGATTTAGAAGTGAGTAGTTTTTTGAGATTTACGATTATACTGTAAATCACTTTCACGAATCAGCCCCCAAATGTAGTCTCCCCTCATGTTCTCGTTATACTGTCCTTGGTAGCGGTGTTCAAAGTCCAGTATATCCTGGTGGAAGCGCTCGCCTTGCTCCTCCGAGTACGCTCCCATGTTCTCCTTGAATTTATCAAGATGAGCATCAAGGATATGGACTTTGAGGGACACCCTACAGCCCATTGTGCCGTAGTTCTTCACCAGAGTCTCAACCAGCTCCACGTAGTTTTCTGCCTTGTGATTGCCCAGGAAGCCCCGAACCACTGCGACAAAGCTGTTCCAAGCCGCTTTCTCCTTACTAGTGAGCTTCTTGGGGAATTCATTGCACTCCAGGATCTTCTTTATCTGTGGTCCGACGAAGACACCGGCTTTGACCTTTGCCTCAGACAGCTTAGGGAAGAAGTCTTGAAGGTACTTGAAGGCTGCCGACTTCTTATCTAGAGCTCTGACAAATTGTTTCATAAGGCCCAATTTGATGTGCAGTGGTGGCATCAGCACCTTCTGGGGGTCCACCAGTGGCTCCCACTTGACGTTGTTCCTCCCCACAGAGAACTCTGTCCGCTGTGGCCAGTCCCGCCTGTGGCAGTGCGCCTTGGTGTCCCTGCTGTCCCAAAGGCAAAGATAGCAGGGAAACTTGGTAAAACCGCCTTGGAGACCCATCAGGAATGCCACCATTTTGAAGTCTCCTATGACCTTGACGCCATCTCAGAAAAATGCAGATATGTATCCACTTAGGCAGCTGGAACTAAATTGAACTGGTGGGCTTAAGGCCCCTGTATTTATACTACTATTTATATTACTGGAAAGTTCTAGAAGTTACTCCAAGTTTACTCAGCACTGAATCTATCTGAAATGTTCTGGAAAATAGGTAAATTTCAAAATATCACTGTCCTGGTCACAAAAGCAAAGTTTGTGGGGAATAATAGACATTTTCTATACTTTTGAGGCATAAGCAATTAGGAAATAACACTTACTACCCAGGAACCAAAAAAATAAAAAATAAATTGTTACACAGTGTTATTATTATTATTATTATTATTATTATTATTATTATTATTATTATTATTTATTTGCTTAGCAGACTCCCTTATCCAGAGAGACCAACAGGTCATTGTCAGTCATATCACACACCACACTAAAAAGACCTGTTTTGCCAAGTATTATAATAATTGAGATGTTGATAAATAACCAACTATTGGTGTTGCACCTTCATTTCTTCCAATTGTCTAGACTTACAGGTCATACAATACAGATAAGTGACTAAATAATCAAAAGTTACAGTGCAGAGGAAAACAATAAATCAAATCAAGATATAATTAGTAGCATACAGTTATAATTAACAGGGTATATAAGTATAAATAAGGGTAAATATAGTCCAGTGCGTTGAGAGCAGGTGCTAATGGAACAGGTGAGTCTTGACAAGGCGTCTGAAGGTGGTCAGGGACTGTGCAGTTCTGATATCTGTGACCAGGTCATTCCACCACAGAGGGAGTATTAAAGGTTGGAGTATTAAAGTTAGTTTACTATGAAATTAGCTACTTGAGAACTATAAAAGTATGGTGTTGGGTGCACTGACCTTGTCAATTTAAGGTTATTATTTTCTTAGTGTAGAAATAAATTCTGTTGAATTGAAGGTTTTTTATTTTGTGTATTCATCGAGGACCATGAGAAAAAGAAAGCTGGATGATGCACTGGTTGATATAATTACAAGGGACTGCCAGCCTTTTTCAATTGTTGAGAATCAAGCTTTCTAAGACTCATGGATCCCCAATATACACTCTCCAGCAGGAAGACAATGGCAGAGGTGCAGAAAGCAGACCATGTTTGTCTGACGACGGATATGTGGATGTCCATCAACTCTGAAGCATATATTGCAGTGTCGTGTCACCTCATTACCGACCAGTTCTAACTCACCAGTCTTTTTTACTTGGCATCTTCCATTTTAAAACAACGCATACATCCAACCACATAACAGTCACTACAGAATGTAATGGACACTTGGAACATCCGTGAAAAGGTTACTGCCTTTAGCACTGATAATGCAGCAAACATGGTATCAGCAGTTCAGCAAATGAACATCCGCCATTTACCTTGTTTTGCACACATTTTAAACTTGACTGTGAAGAATGCCTTGCAGAATACACCAGACCTGGAGCTAATCTGAGTGAAAGCAAGGAACATTGTTGGATTCTTCAGATCAAGTACAAATGCCAAAGCAAAGCTATCAGAAGTCCATGTGCAACTTAACAAACCACAGCAAAAGCTATTGCAGGAGGTAGATACTAGATGGAACAGCACTTATGAAATGTTTCAAAGGCTTGTGAATCAAAAATAATGAATTGCTGAAGCTCTTGTCACTTTAAAGTCAGACATTGTTCCCCTAACCTCAGCTGAATGTGACATTATTAATCTGTGCCTTTGGGTTTTACAACCTTTTCACACAGCAACTTCAAGCTGCCTTCAGAAAAAAGTGTTTCAGCATCTACTGACCAGAATGCTCCAATGTGTGTTATCACAGAAATGTGTGCTTCTTACCTATCCTACAGCAGAAGTTTTTACAGCAGAGCTACAAGCAAACATATAGAGGAGGTGTGCTAATGTGGAAACAATACGAATGCTTTCTGTTTGTACTCTTCTTGATCCATGTTTCAAAGTCCTTGCATTTGGAAATTCCACAAATGCACAAGAAGCTGTAAGACATCTGACAGCAGAGTGTGCTTCACAAATTAGTGTCTCCCCTGCTACTGCTAAACAAGAAGCATCAACAAAAATCAATGCCAGCCCCAGCAAGCAGTCAGAGTCTTTGGGAAATATTTGATGTTTAAACGTCCAAACGTTACTTCTGATGCCACAGCTGAAGTGCAGAGGTACATAAGTGATACTTATCTTGACCCTTCTGCAAATCTGGAATGCTAACTCAAATACCCACATCTTTCTAAGTTGGCCCACAAATACTTAAGCATACAAGCAACATCAGTTCCTTGTGAATGCATTCTTTCCAAATCTGGGGAGCTAATAAGCAAAAAAAGGAACAGACTAAAAAGTAACACAGTTCACATGTCTTGGTTTTGAACCACATCCATCTCTTAAGAGCAACTATGTCTTTTGTTTTCCTGCAAAAGTATCTATGGACAAACAGAGGTCTTTACATTTTTTTCAAGATGTAACATTTGTAATATAATGAGGATTTTTTTATTATTATTAATCAAATCTTTATAATTCAAATTAGCAGCAAATAAAACATTGCATAAACTATGTACAAGTAGCGCTCCTTATGATTTTTTTTTTAAATCAAGATGCTGCTTTTTGTTTTATATTTCATAAACATTTATGTATTTTTTTTCAAATTAACAACAAACAAAAAAGCATTAACAAAAAAAGCATTAACCCTTTGCGGTCTTATGTCAGACCTGGTCCGACACTGAAATTTTCCCTTTCCGGTCCAATGTTGGACCCTGTCCGACATCATCAAAAAGACGCAAAAAACAGGTCTCTAGTTGTTTTTTCTCTGGAAAAAGCAGAGAAAACCATTCAATGGCCAAGTGAGATTGATAGCAGCCGAGAGAAGCCGAAAATTTTTTTTAAAAAAAAGGGGCATATCTCATGAATACAGATAGCCCCAGCATCACATAGATAACACAGACATAAAGAAACAAGATAGCTGCTTCTGCACCCAGCGCTCAAAGAATATCACAGACATTTGCAGAGCTTTTTTTAGATTTATCGGTATGCACTACTATCAAGAGGTATGTGAAAAAAACAGCGAACGAGGGGTGGGGCGGGGCTGGAGATGCAGTACTAAGCGTCCTGTTGATATGCAGTGCCTTTTAAACCTGTTTTACTGTGAAAAAAATACTTTTAAACAGCGTGTCTAAATTAAACTGCATGTGTGAAAATAAATACGACCTGACATGCCTGCGACGCGCTGAATAAATGGACCGCTAAGGGTTAAGAATGTTCAAACAGAGCTCTGGACATTATTGGTAAAAAAATCCTCAGATCTATTATAAGTGTATAAAGGATACGGAGTACACAATTTCTACCAACCCACTATTTTCCACCTCTCTAATTTATAGCTAGAGCTATACTACATGTGCCACCGAAGAATCTGCTTGTAAGTGTTAACCTTTAGGTTGAATTTGAAGGAGAGAAGGTGAGACTTATCTCCTCCTTCTTTTCTCTATCTGTAACTCGATCTCTAACAGCACATCAATCAATTTCGTGATGCGCTGTCACCTGATTTGTTAACTAATCTATCCTGCCTCTATAAAACACTCCCATTTCTAGCAATCTCTCTCTTTTGAGCTTTGTTTGTTTGCTGCCGATTCCTTGTGATTACTCTTGTTTCATACCTGGTTTTACCGTTTTGCTTATTGTTTATTCTTCTTGAATTACTACCTTTGCTTACGGACTTTCAACTCCTCTCTTGGATTACCCCTCTGTATTGTTTGCCTCGGAAATGGATTCACCAGTCGGTTGATCCTCCCCTTCCGACAAGGAAGACTGCCCTTCTTCCCTGATACTGGCGCATCAAACTGGCAATAAGAAGAGAGCGGCGCCCAACCTGCTGACAACAGACCGCCTTTACTACAAGGATTGGCCAACTAACAAGCTCCTGAAGGTGCTGCTTGATAATGATATGGCTATCCCAGTTGGGTCAGATTGCAGAACCATGTTCCTGCAGCTGTGCGAGGCAATGTCGGCAGAACTGATTTTCCCTCCACTTCCCTCTGCCAGGACCCGCACCCAGCATCCCAAAGCAGCAGCATCGGCCTCAACATCAAAGGCTCCCCAGAGGTCACCGATCTCATTTGCTGCTTCTATGCCAGTCACCCATGAGGAGATATTTAAGGACATAAAGGGGTACCTTAAGCCACTGGTAGAAGCAGTATCAGATATAAAAGCAAGGCTCGACGTTATCGAGGGACGGCCAGTTGCAGCCGTCATCCCAGCGCCCCAAAGAAGCCTCCCGCAACCAGATCCAGAAGCCGCTACCCACTTCAGCCTGGCTTCAGCATCTACCTCCTCTCAGCCATCTTCAGCTGTCCATCATTACAATGTGTCCCCTCAAATCAGAAGGCAGGTCATTGAGGGTAAGGACGTAAATTTAGTTTCTATATTAATTGCGTCCTCTGAATTCCTAGACCACCGAGTGGTCGATTGTGGCGATCTGTCTGTAACTCCAAAATCCAGCAATCCTCACCTGCTAAGAACTTGACAATTGGTGAATTCGTAATAGCTTTCTTGATCTTCAGGGATATATTATGTTGCTGCTACAATAGTTGCTGCTGCTTTCATCTGGGGCAAATCATGGTCTAGAAATGTAATTCTTTTCTATAGCGACAATACAGCCACAGTCAAAATAATCAATAAAGGCCAATCTTCAGTACCATTCATTATGAAATTACTGCAAAGGCTCATTTGACTATCTGTGTCAAACAATTTCTTAATTCAAGCCAGGCATGGGCCTGGTTCCTCTAATAATACTGCTGGTGCTCTCTCCCATTTGCAGATCCACAGATTCCACCAGATCATGCCATCAGCATCGCCTCTCCCTCTGCAACCTCCTCCCTTCCATCACCTCATCATGGAATAAATTCATCCCTTTCCAGTTTATTTCTCTGTGCTCAGGGCTACATGACAGCAGCTCTGGCTCCAGCAACCAGTTCATCATACAGAACAGCATGGAATTCATATTCCCAGTTCTGCACCCAGCACCGAATCATCCCGGCACAGTTCAACCACAACGGGATCCTGGTATTCATCCTCCAGGTGTCACCCACTACCATTAGATCCTGTCTGGGATTCAACACCATTAACGACTCCAGTGCATCCCAGCACCCACCCTTCTCTCACTGCCTGCAGTCAGCCTGACTCTCCGCGGAATCGAGAAGTCCCTCCCACAACTTCTCCTATCAGGATGCCGATTATAACGGACATCCTCCTTAAGATGTTTTCCATCCTCCGACCTCTCCTGCAATCAAGACCAGCACTTCCTGCTGTTTTTGAGGACATCAAAAATCGATCAACTTCATTCTGGACAACGGAATCAATTATCAAAGATTAAGTCTCCCCTTTGCCCCTACAGTTGTCTGGCAAAACTCATCGCTCTCAAGAAGCCCAGTCACTTAGATCTGCTGTTCACCAACTGCTCAAGGAACATTGTCACTAGGAACTGTTTTTCATCTCATCTGTCCTCTCTCCTAACTAAAGCAGGTCTGCTGCAGCAATTCTTCACTCCTCATTCCTTCAGAATCAGAGCTGCAACTTCAACTGCCAGAGCAGGACTAAATCAACACATTATTAAAACTGTAGGTCGCTGGACTTCATCAGCAGTTGAGACGTACATTCGAACGTCAGCATGAGACATTGTCTCAGGCCAGCAATCCCTAGCTAGCTTGCCCGGAGAAGGGGAGCCCTCTCCGCCAGGACTTCCAGAGGTTTCCACCTTAAAAAAGTAAAAAAAAGAAAGGTTTTTCCTCTCTGTTGCATGGATGGCTTTCTTCTAGGTTGTCTTACTAATCTTGCTATGTCCTGTTTATCTTCTATTCTATAATGTGTGGGATTTTCTAACAGGGAGCTGGGGGTCCATACTATGGGGGGGGGGGGGGGGGGGGGGTATTGATCACTTCCCCTAGCTTCTCAGGCATCCGCCATTTTAGCTCTCTAACCAGTGGGACCCCCGGCCACAATCATCTTACCTTTTGCATTATGTGCACTATTTTGCTACGTTTCCATCTATACTGGACCATTAGTTCCTCTACTCTCTCAAACTTTGTAATTATACCAACATCTGTTTCTATAGAGCTGTTGCTGCACAATCATATGGGCCTCTCTTTATCTTATATTCTTCCTTCAAGAACTTGATCACCAGTACGTTCGGGTCCGTTGAGTCTGGGCCATTCTCCTCCCCACTGTGGGTTTGCGTCCGCATCCAAGCCACCGCTGAGGCTCTCCAGTGAGTAGGGGACTAACACTTTGTTCTCCAAGGTTCCTAATCACAAGACTGAGACTTGCTTTCCTATCCACTTTCCCCCCTTCAAGTAAATAGCGCTCATGGAGCCTGCTATAAATCACTCTCTATAAAAAATCACTCTCGATACATGTTTCACCAATACTCCGTGAAGCACGAATCAAAATATCCTACACCATCTTACACACTGTTTACGGTTGCTGAAGACTCACATCAAATTACGCTGTCTTTTATTTCAAGCAACAAGAGCTTATTTTCATTTGGACAACACTTTTATATTTCTAGTATGGTTATTTAAAAAGGTTTTCTTGGTTAATCGCATGTGTGGTTGATATGTAAAATAAATATTCCAGGCAATTTCGAAATAAGCAACTGCCGAGCTCTGTCTTTAGAAAAAGCACTGAAATGTTCCTTTACACTGAAATTATTTTTTAAATAGAAGCCCTCTTTACTGAGAAAATTAAAAATGAAATTGTTTGATATTGTATGTCAAAAGTGTATGAAATGTCACTATATAACACATTGCCTTCTCTGAGCATTGTCCAATACTAAATGTCTTCTATGGCTGGTTTATTGTATCCTGTACTGCGTACAAACATATCGGCATTCAGGTAATGCTATTACCCCCAAAAATACATCATACGCGAAAAGCTGAAGCTGGAAGCTTTTGAATTAAAAAAATTCAAAAAAAAGTTGACCCCTTGCGGTCCATTTATTAAATGCGCGTCAGGCACGCCAAGTCTAATTAATTTTCACACGAGCAGTTAATTTTAGACGCGCTGTTTAAAAGTATTTTTTTTCACAGTCAAACGGGTTTAAATGGCCCTGCATATCAACAAAGCACTCACTAGGCATCTCCAGCCCTGCCCCACCCTTTCGTTCGCTATAGCTTTCACATATGCTAAGAAATAAATAATAATAATAATAATAGTCGTACATACCGATCAATCATCTCCTGATCACTTGTTTTATCACCAAACTCCTCAATAATGCGATCCAAGTCATTATTTTATTACTATAACATCTCAAAAAAGCTCTGCAAATGTCTGTGTTCTTTGTGCGCTGATTCACAGGCAGCCAGCTTGTTTACTTATGACCGCCCCGTTATCTGATACCAGGGCCATGTATGACTATTCATGAGATACGCCTTTTTTTAAAAAAAATTTTTCGACTTGTCTCTGCTCCTGTCATTCCCACTCGGCCATTGAATGGTTTTCTTGACTTTTTCTGGAGAAAAAACGACTAAAACCCGTTTTTTGCGTTTCTATAATGATGTCGGACAGGGTCCGACAATGGACATGATAGGAATAATTGCAATGTCGGACCAGGTCCGACAATGGACCGCAAAGGGTTAAGTGTGTAGACATATGTTAAATGTGTGCTGTATTTACAGATACAAGTAAAACTAATGATGCAAAAGCATTGAAAGAAAGTAAAGTAATGTAAAATAATTTTAAAAAATAATAGTTATATGTAAAATATAGTAATGAGCTTTAATAATAATAATAATAATAATAATAATAATAATAACAGTATTTTCATTTACTGGTAAGAGGTACTGTATAACATTTGACATTCAAATGATAGCCCATGATATACTCTATTATGTTTCATTGATAAACACATTTCAGAAAGGAAGTTTTAAACATATACAGTTTTAAGAAAATGTAAGCATATACAGTACAAGACAAAATAACCTTGTTGACTCTCCATTGCTTTTTAAATTCTTTAATCCCTGTGCGCTGTGTGAATGAAACATGTTCTAACAGGATCATGAACTCTGACAAAGGTGACACCTCTGTTGTTTGTAGTACTCTTTCAAGAAGACGTGAACATTTCAGGATCTGCAAAACTGTGAGATTTCTTTATAAAAAAGGGGGTAGCCTAACCACAAAGGAGCTGATTTAATCATTTTTTTTTTTTTTTACATATTTCCCTCTGAATAAGAGTAATAGCAAAATTACTGTGGATTACTCATACTCTGAAAAATTATCATCATCATTGCAGATATTTGTTTGTGTTTGTTACTCGGCACAGGCCTACCAATAATAGTCTGAAACAGATACTCAAATAAATTAAATTCAATTCATATTTTTTATGCACATAAAAAAAATAAAACAGATAAATGTACAGTACACTAATACAATTTTTTTTATTATTTAGTAGTCGCCAATTAATTTTACCCATTTTTCTCCCAATTTGAAATGTCCAACTGTATTTAGGCTCAGCTCAACGCTACCACCCCTACGCTGACTCGAGAGCAGCGAAGATGAGCACACACTGTCCTCCAAAGCATGTGCTGTCAGCCGACCGCTTCTTTTCACTCCGCAGGCCCGCCAAGCAGCCAAACCAGAGCTACCCGTCGGAAGACAACACATGGTGCACGTTGAGCTGAGGACACCCTGGCTGACCTAAGCCCATCCCTGCCGACCTTGCATTCCCACACACACTATTTATACAAGCAGGGTTTTTGCCCTGCCACATTACTGTGCATTTATGATACTAGGTGGTGTTCATGCCCAACACACTACTGCTCCCATTTATATATTATAACATAGTTAAAACCAATTATTATAAAGCAAAAAATCACCAGGAAGAAATCCCATTCAGGAGGTCATTTCAACTCGTTGTTTATATTTGCCTAGCATAACGAATACAACAACGAAAAAATGATATTTGAAATATACCATTCGAAACCCAGCCTAGATAGCAGTCCTATATTTTCAATAATGAACATTTTAGGATTTTGTGTTTGATTTCAATTGAAAAATAAATCTCTGTCTCCCTGAGGGCCAGACTGCCAGATGGCTGAGATAACTGGAAGTATAACTTCCAGGTGCGACATTGACCTGGCCGTCACCAAGGCAATGCAGATGCACTCTTCCTTCGACTCTTGGGATTTTAATTTGAGTACATATGGTAAATCCCTGTTACTGTGGGTATGCAGGGTTTGGAAATGGATGGGACAGAAAAAAACAACTCCCTGTGTTAAAAGTGTTTCTGACCAACAACATCTGTTTTACACAATATTTCTGTTTTTTGACCTCAGTCACTTCCAAATCTTAAACCTAAAGAGTAACAGTGGCAAGGCTAGGCTATGATTGTTAATCCAAACAAGCTACTAAACTGAACAGGGTTTGGTCCCAACTGATATGAGTTAGTCTATTGTGGTTATCATAGTTTTGTTAGTATTATTCTTTAAAGTAGCAATCGTCAGAAAAACAAGTATGGTAGTTTAGCTTTTTTTTCTTTTTGAAAATAAATAAATATTCACAGTTTCAAGTTGTGAGTGGTGGTTTGGAGAGATCATTACATCTTGTGTCTGGGAATTTTATAACCTTTATCTGACACATTTATGATGAAAATCTGAGCAAATTGGGTGTTATTTTGCAGCTCTAAAGGTCAGCCACCATCTTTCTCTGATACAATGCTTATATTCTGCAGCTGTGATTGTGTACGTAATCAATACCTTTCAATGGAATCTGACGGAAAGTAACCTTTATAGTTAAATAATACATTGAAAAACAACTGTCTGCAGCTTTTTATTTCCATTTTATGACCCTACAATATAATTTTGGAATGACCATCAACACAGTTCAATCAAATAATAATATACAGTAAAATCATATAGAAACATTAATATGAATTGAAAAAAAGAACCATTTGTTAATGATCAAGTTGTTTGGATTTGTTTTCCCTATTAATGAATTACTGTGTAAGCTTAAGAAGAACAACCTTAAATTATTAGATGATGTTAAAGAGAAGTTAAATGCATTTGATTAATACCAGTATGTGGCATCACAGATTTTAAATCAGCCTGTGTATTTCTCTTAAAACTAACTAGCGCTACAGTGAACGGGAATCTGAACAGCCTCAAACAAGCCCTTTGGGGCTTGAACGAAGTTGTGCTTTTGGCTCTGTTCTTAAAAAGGCTCTTATGCTTTTCGGATTTGACTGGAACTTGACTACATATTTTTTCCAGCGTCATCAACTTGTCTGCATTCAGGAAGTTTGAGTCAGTAATTGTTAATTATCATTTACAAATTGTGGGAGAACAATAGCCCTGCTTGTATAAATTGTGTATGTGGGAATGTAAGGATGGCAGGGATGGAGTTAACACTAGAACTGCCCACGTAACACACAACGTTCTGGAAACCTTTGCGTTTAGGTTGTATTTTGATTGGATCAATATGATGTGATGTAAACGTGGAAAAGTAATACACCGACATAGCATGGTTGCCGAAGGGTTCTATACTGGTTGCATTAAACACAGCATTGTGTACACGTTTCGTGAACGTCTCAATCTAATATGTTCTTTGAATGTTACACAGTGATGGAGTTTGCACATTTCCTTGGTCCCTCTCTGGAATTTCAATTCCAAAACTATAAATCAAGCAGTATTTAATAATTTGACACCACCCCATATATATATATATTGATTATTTGTTTGTTATACGTACATTTTAAATAGAAATTTATTTCTGTTGTACTGTTTTTCTTGCTACGTTTTCATCACAAACACACACACTATAAAGAAACAACAATATAAAAATACTTGTCAGCGTGGCATAATTCTTGACTGTTTAATTTACATTCATAAGAACATAAGAAAGATTACAAACGAGAGGAGGCCATACGGCCCATCTTGCTCGTTTGGTTGTTAGTAGCTTATTGATCCCAGAATCTCATCAAGCAGCTTCTTGAAGGATCCCAGGGTGTCAGCTTCAACAACATTATTGAGGAGTTGGTTCCAGACCCTCACAATTCTCTGTGTAAAAAGTGCCTCCAATTTTCTGTTCTGAATGCCCCTTTATCTAAGCTCCATTTCTTTTTTCAGGTTGAAAAAGTCCCCTGGGTCGACATTGTCAATACCTTTTAGAATTTTGAATGCTTGAATCAGATCACCGCGTAGTCTTCTTTGTTCAAGACTGAATAGATTAAATTATTTTAGCCTGTCTGCATATGACATGCCTTTTAAACCCGGGATAATTCTTGTCGCTCTTCTTTGCTCTCTTTCTAAAGCAGCAATATCCTTTTTGTTTTACGAGGTGACCAGAACTGAACACAATAGTCTAGAGGAGGTCTTACTAATGCATTGTAAAGTTTTAACATTACTTCCCTTGATTTAAATTCAACACTTATATCCGAGCATCTTGTTGGCCTTTTTTATAGCTTCCCCACATTGTCTAGATTATGACATTTCTGAGTCAACATAAACTCCTGTGTCTTTTTCATAGATTCCTTCTTCAATTTCAGTATCTCCCATATGATATTTATAATGCACATTTTTATTGCCTGTTTGCAGTACCTTACACTTTTCTCTATTAAATGTCATTTGCCATGTGTCTGCCCAGTTCTGAATGCTGTCTAGATAATTTTGAATGGCCTTTGCTGCTGCATCAGTGTTTGCTACTCCACCTATTTTTGTGTCGTCTGCAAATTTAAGAAGTTTGCTTACTATACCAGAATCTAAATCATTAATATAGATTAGGAATAGCAGAGGACCTAATACTGATCCATGTGGTACACCACTGGTTACCGCGCTCCATTTTGAGGTTTCTCCTCTAATCAGTATTTTCTGTTTTCTACATGTTAACGACTCCCTAATCCATGTGCATACATTTCCTTGAATCCCTACTGCTTTCAGTTTGAGGATTAATCTTTTATGCTGTGTGTCGGAGTGTCAGCAATTACAGTTGTGAGTCTTTTTGGGTAAGTCTCTACCAGCTTTGCACATCTGGATCCTGCAATTTTTGCCCATTCTTCTTGGCAAAATTGCTCAAGCTTTGTCAAGTTGGATGGGGACCGTTAGTGAACAGCAATTTTCAAGTCTTGCCACAGATTCTCAATTGGATTGAGGTCAGGGCTTTGACTGGGCCATTCTAAGACATTCAGGTTCTTGTTTTTAAACCACTCCAGTGTAGCTTTGGCTGTGTGTTTAGGGTCATTGTCCTGCTGGAAGGTGAACCTCCGCCCCAGTCCCAGGTCTCTTGCAGACTGAAACAGGTTTTCCTCTAGAATTTCCCTGTATTTGGCTCCATCCATCTTGCTCTCAAGCCTGACCATTTTCCCAGTCCCTGCCGATGAAAAGCATCCCCATAACATGATGCTGCCACCACCATGCTTCACCGTGGGGATGGTGTTCTCAGGGTGATGAGCAGTGTTGGCTTTGCGCCACACATAGCGTTTGGCGCTAAGGCCAAAAAGTTCAATTTTGGTCTCATCAGACCAGAGAACCTTTTTCCACATGTTTGTTGTGTCTCCCACATGCCTTTTGGCAAAATCCAAACAGGATTTGAATTGTTTTTTTTTCAGCAATGGCTTTCTTCTCACCACTCTTCCATAAAGCCCAGCTTTGTGGAGCGTCCGGGTTATAGTTGGCCCATGGACAGTTTTTCCCATCTCAGCTGTGGATCTCTCCAGCTCCTTCAGAGTTACCATTGGCCTCTTGGTTGCTTCTCTGACTAATGTCCTCCTAACCTGGTCACTGAGTTTTGGTGGATGGCCTTCTCTAGGCAGAGTCGCGGTTGTGCCATATTCTTTCCATTTTTTAATAATGGATTTAACAGTGCTCTGGGGGATGTTTAAAGTTTAGGATATTTTTTTATAACCCAGCCCTGATTGGTGCTTCTTCAGAACTTTATCCCGGACTTGTTTTGATAGCTCCTTGGTCTTCATGATTCTGTTTGTTTAGATATGTTCTCTAACAAACTCTGGGGCCTTCCAGAAACAGGTGTATTTATTCTGAGATAATGTGACACTTTAATTGCAAACAGATGGACTCCATCCAACTAATTATGTGACTTCTAAAGTCAATTGGTTGCACCAGAGCTTATTTAGGGGTGTCACAGCAAAGGGGGTGAATACTTATGCAATCAAGACTTTTCAGTTTTTTACTTGTAAATAATTTTGAAAAATATATAGATTCTTTTCCCCACTTTGACATTATGGACTATTTTGTGTAGATCAGTGACAAAAAATCCTAATTAAATCCATTTTAATTCCAGATTGTAACACTACAATCTGTGGAAAAGTCCAAGGGGGGTGAAAACTTATGCAAGGCACTGTATATATTTGTATTATTATTTGTATTTTTGTTTGCGGCGCAGATCAAAGCACCGCGTATTTGTTATTGTTTTTATAATTTAAAAACCCTGTGAGGATGCGTGACTGATCAGCTAGTGATTTATTTAGCTAGCTGACAGTCACCCATCCTTATTAAACTCATGCAGACGGTGACCATCTCCCGAGTTAATTCATTGATTAATTGTTGTTAATCAGGAGATAGTCACTGTATATAAACCTGCAGCTCTCTACCTTCAGGGAGAGCGTATTAGGAGTGAGAGCGGAGAGAGCGAGGAGAGAGCAAACTAAACTTAAAAATAACTGCTAAGCTTGCTGGTTTACACCAGCACGATACTTATTAGTTTATTTGTTTGGCCCTTGTGCCTTTTTGTTTGTTGTTTGTTTAATTTTTTTGTTTATTCATTTAATAAATACGCTGAGCGCCGTAGCGTTTTTGTGGATCAGTATTATGTTTGCAATTCTCCAGTCTGTCGGTACAACCCCTGTGTCAAGAGACTGTTGCATGATCTAGCGGTTTGTAAATAACTTCTTTCATTTCTTTGAGTACTATTGGGAGGATCTCATCCGGCCCAGGGGATTTGTTTATTTTAAGAGCTCCTTGTCCCTTTAACACTTCTGCCTCTGTTATGCTAAGTGATTGAAAACTGGATAGAAACAGGTTGACATGTGGGGCATGTTGTCCGTATCCTCCTTTGTATAAACTTGTGAAAAGTAATCATTTAATATATTTTTTTCTTTGTCTATGCTTTTGCCATTTGTATCTCTTAGACATTTAACCTCCTCTTCACGCTCTTTTTTTACACAATTTACAAAATGCCTTTGTAACACAGTCCTATGATTGAATCCAGTTTTTTTTCCCCCACTGCCTTCAGTACCTGTACTATTTTTTTTGCTTTTTAGTAACAGGCTCGTCAACAACCAGCCACCATGACACTTCGCCAGTAAAACCAAATGCACCAATATGGAATTTGGAGTGCCCATATGAAGACCCTGGATTTATGGAGGACTATAGAAAGGGAGAGGTTGGTGATGCAACTGATTGGTTTCGCCTGGTTGTCCAACAGTCACTGCCGCCTTCACTGCCAGAGAGGGAGAAACCACTGCCATCTGAGGACGAGGACATCGCTGTAACATCCCATGGTGAAGGGGCGAAGCTCCCAACCCCCTGAAAACAGCAGAAGATGGGTCCTTCTGCCTTCCAAGCTCCATGGGTTGGCAGATTAGATGCTCTCCTCGCCCGCCTTGAGGACAAAGGCATGCTGCCCCCTCCAATATCAGGAAAGAAGAAGACGGGGAGGGGTGGCCGTTCCTGGAGGTGAGCAGAGGTAGAAGCCCCGCTTTCCCCAGAGCCATCTCCAGTACCAAAGTGGGAGGAGCTGCTGCTGGAGTGTCCCTATGCGCCCATGCCAGAGTGCCCAGTGCCACTGCCCCTGCCGGAGTGCCCTGTGCTGCTGCCAGCATCACCACTGCTAGCATCCCCAGTGCCGGTGCTCTGCGCTGCTCCCAGCATCACCACTGCTAGCATCCCCACTGCCGGAGTGCCCTGCACTGCTGCCAGCATCACCACTGCCGGAGTGCCCTGCACTGTTGCCAGCATCACCACTGCTAGCATCCCTACTGCCGGAGTGCTGTGTGCTGCTGCCAGCATCACCACTGCCAGAGTGCCCTGCACTGCTGCCAGCATTGCTACTGCTAGCATCCCCACTGCCGGAGTGCTCTGCGCTGCTCCCAGCATCACCACTGCTAGCATCCCCACTGCCGGAGTGCCCTGCACTACTACCAGCATCACCACTGCTAGCATCCCCACTGCTGGAGTGCTTTGCGTTGCTGCCAGCATCACCACTGCTGGAGTGCCTTGAGACACTGGCAGTATTGTCACTGCTAGCATTGCCACTGCAGGAGTGCTCTGAACCACTGCAGGGTCGCCAATGCTGGAGTGTCCCACACATCTGTCACCGCCGGAGTGCCCAGTGTTGCCACTGTGGGAGTGCCCCGTGTCGCTGCTAGCATTGGGGCCAACCTCTGTAGAGGAGCTCCCAAAGGGAAAACATCACTTGGGATTAGGGGGTAGAAAGGGGGTTAAATGGGCACCCCCTAACAAAAGCCAAGGGGTCACAAGAGGGATTAAATGGGCGCCCCTTTCAGAAGACCCTGGACCAAATCAGCCAAAGGAAGACCATTTCCACTACAGCCCGACCAACCCGCCCGCCAAACCATCAACAAGAATCTGGAGGGAGAAAAACGGACAAGATGGGAGGGGGTTGGTGTATCAAGGGGGGAGGCGGCCGGTGGCTGCCATGTGTGCTGCACACGTGGGGGGAGGTGTGTGGCAGGGCAAAAGCCCTGCTTGTATAAATAGTGTGTGTGGGAATGTAAGTTTGGCAGGGGTGGGGTTAATTGCCAACAATCACAGGTGTGGCCATTCTCCAATTAGGTAATTGAGTGTTAATTGGAGAATGGCTACCTGTACAAAGGGGGAAGAAAATCCTTTGTTTGGGGAAAAGATAGTTTGGTGAGTTTTTACCTGTGTTTTGATGTGTGTTGGTAATTATAGTGAAGGTGAATGCCCAGCCTATGTTAAATTTGCTTGTTTTGTTTGAATCTTTATTTTGACCCTTGTGTCGTGTTTGTTTTGTGTTTGATTACTTTTTTGTTATTAAACGTGTGCAGCAGCGCTTCACTGCAGCTTTTGTCTCTGAGTCTCTAATTCCTACTGGTAACATCTTGGGCTGTGACGCTGCCCTGTCACACAAATGCAAGTACACTGTAGACCTGAGCAGAGAAGCATGCATGGTGCTCCAAATCCATTACTTACACTTAACCTCCAAATGTCTTCCTTTAGCTATCTTTGAAATAAGCATCACAGCAGCAGAGCCCTGACCTGTTGTGCATTTGCTTATATGGGTATTTCAACTTTGGAGACTAAAAATCTACTGTTGTCAGGCACATTATGCTAGTGTTTGTCGTGTCTAAATCATTTTAATAGATATAAATACAAATTTTTAAAGTGAAGTCACAAATTAGTGTAGTTACAGTATTTTTTATTTATTTATTCCTTTTAGTAATACTATATTAATACTATATTTGAACCATAATAGTAGGTAGGACAGTTCAGTGAAATGTATCAAACAGATTCATGGTAGGGTGGTGGCATTTGGTGTGTAGCAAGAAAGGACCATGGGAAGGAATTGCCAGAACTTTTACAGTAGGTGGATCAAGGGAGTGCCACAAAATTACACCATGTGATCCACAACAAATTGCATTACCCTGCTTTGAATATGTTTGATTTTACTGAACTAAAACATTAATATTTTTACAGTGTTTTTCGTTTATAAAACTGCTAGAAAATATTCAGTTTTTCAAAATTTCTAAATAATTGGTTCAAATAAATTTAAATGCACTGTCAAAATACAGATATTGATATAATCAAATATAGTGTAGCAATCCGTGCATGTGTGTTGTGTACTGTATTCCCTGTCTGTTTGCATGCTGTGTGTTATTCCCTCACAGCTGTATTCTGCCATTGCTTGTTTACCTGTGTGTATTCCTGTACCATAGACAATAGTTCTAGCTGCATTGGCTTTTACATATTTGTTGTATTAATTCAAATTTAAAAGAAAAGTATTAAACAGTGCTGCTTACATCAATTAAAAAAGAAAAAAAAACAATAAACTAAACAGTGCACTGTCTAATAACCAGTAAACAAAACATATTCATGTTACATACAGTGCAGTATAATTGCATTACATTTCCAGCTGTAAAAAATACATACATTTTGTTAATCAGAACCATTCACATACTTTACAAGTCTACCACTGCGTTGCACTGACATATAGAACAAATTACAGTATGTTATGTATTAAAGTCACTCAAAGTACTCCATTCAAACAATGTTTTCTACTTCCATAAACACGTTCCTGCTCCATCAGCTTGTTTTTTTACGCCATATTTAAATTGTCACGTACTGTTTTTTCAGCACTGCGATGCATTTCGGCAAATTCAACAACATACAATTTCAAACCTGTTGTGTAGCATTTTCATTTTTTGTCTGACGGTCCTACTTTATCCAGTGTAACCGAGTTATTTGACCCAACACAGGAATTTTTCTTTTTTTAGCACATACTTGCACACTTTTATTCACACAATAAAATAAACAAACAAAACAAAACAAAAACTTAACTCCAACCGGGAGTGCTAAACTACACTTTTTTAAAATCTTTTTTAAACTAAACTCTTTATTTTTTTGTTTCCCAGTCACACACAATCCAGTACAGGTCTCCACAGTACCTTTGCTGATTCCGACCAGACAGGTCTCCTCACGGCTATACGCAGCCTTCACCACAGCAGCCCTCACTACGGGGTTTCCCTTGCCTTTGCACAGGGCCCCATTAAAACAAACTGGAGCCAGGTGCTTTGCCTGACCCCTCCCCCTTTTCTGCCACACCAGTCTCAAAAAGCATTGCAGTTACAACAAACTCAAACTTGATACATTAACTCGGCTTTCTAACAAATTGTTTGCTATGGATCCCAGGGGCGGATTTAGTCTGAATGTTGACAAATCAATGGCTCGGGAGGGTGGGAATAAGGGAATTCACAGAGATTGACAGCTAGTGTTAACAGAGAAGCAGTATAGGTGTGATGTTTTTAGTCTGAAAGAGTCTGAACGCTTACGTTTAACATTAAAATTGACTTAGGGTATTGCGAGTAACAAATTCAAACTTTTAATTAGAACATTGGTTTTGTGTTAGATCCTGAAAAAATAATCAGGATGTTGACAGTTAAGTTTATGTGAGCCGTAATAACCAGTAATCCCATTGTGGTACAGTAATTTAATATTAGACACAGCGGCGGATACGCCACACCAGCGTATTAATCACTCCTCCCTTTTAAGGGCCCATCAAAAATGCCTAGAAAATCGACTTATACAACGTTTTCTACGGTAATTGTCATTATTATGAAGTAATAATTATATTCTTTTGTGTGGCGGAGAAACTATCTGAAATATTCTAAACAAACATTGTTGCACATGAATTTGAAGGCAAAAATCCACGTCAGTGTTTGTCATAAATTACATAGTTGATAAATATTTAAAATAATTATCATAACACATTTTTCCTTGCACTGATTTAACACATTGCCAGAATTTGTGCGAAATTTTCTAAAATGGCAAGTGATGTGTGGGAGAGTAGGGATTAACAATAACATTAAAAAACAGGATCAAATCGCAGCTTCAGATTTGGTAAGGGAGTCCGATGGAGGTGCGCGTCACACTTTTCAAACACTGGCCCAACTTGCAAGGTACATGTTAACCATAGTGATCAACGTTTTGTTTGTTGTGAGTCTAGTATTTTCTGTTATGAGGACTGTAATAAACGAAAACCAAAACGGTGAGGTGTTTTTCCCTTTGTACATGCCCTCTTTTCTAAAAAATGTGAAGAATTTATTTAAGTAAATGTGAGTTTTCACTTGTGTGCACATCTAAACAAAAAAAGGCAGAAGTAAACCACAGTAATGATATTACTTTATGAAAATGTGTCTTTTGCCACTTTGTCTTGTGCAGAAACCACAATACCAGAAATACTTTTTTTTTTAAAGTCTACTTTTATACAGTTTTTTTTTTTTTTTTCTGGAATAGATCATGGTAATTAATCTACACAGAAAAACAAGAGAGAAGCACACAGAACATATTATTGTAAGATAAGTAATAAGTACAAAATAAAAAAAAAACCCAGGGATATATGTTCTAATCCAAGGCTATTATTGTAGCATGACCAGGTCCTGTTGTAGGTGAGTACCCAGGGTCTGGAAAATATGGGGATGATTTCAGAGAATACTATAGAGATTAAAATGGCCAAGTCTAGTACATCATTAGTAGTTGTAGTGCCTGTTACATAATAAATTTAAGTGGTATTTTAGCCCCTATTGTGCATTGTTTGACTTAGACCTTTTTGTATCATTTTTTGATGGAACAGTTTTTTTTAATACCATTTTTTTATAACATCATCCCTATTTAGGATATCTTGAAACAAAACTCCCTCTCTGCAGCAGTTACTGCATAGTGTAATATTTCTTAATGCTTGTCATTTAAGGTTTAACTTAAGTGTTACATGACTGAGTGGTACAACCAGAGGGTACAAAGCGTTCAGTATTTTCAGCTTATTTGTTTATGGCGAATTGGTTATAACTGATCAGTAATTTTTGAAGGCTTATTTTGTATTTATAAATGTATCGTGTACCAATATGTATACCTGTTTTAAGTATTTATTCATTGACACTCAAATTGTCCCATTTTTAAAATGTTTACATCTAGCTGTGCATATGAGTACCTGCACTTTTTTGTTGAGTATTTCACCCCTGGGTATAGCAATACCTGTAAGATGTATTGGACAGTGCTCTTCTGTTTCCTATTTTCCCGGACTACTTGAAATAACTCTGTACTGTATATTATGAACTGCTTTGTGCAAATCTGATCTATACTGTAGCTTATATTTTATTTTGTCAATATTTATCCTTTTATTCTTGATTGTGATCAGGACCATGAGTCTTGTTAACATATTTCTTAATACATAATTTGCTAATGTTCATAAAAGGCATGATTCTGAGAACTTATATTGTTACAAGTCATTGAAAAAAAGCTAACCTGAGTATTGTTCTCCTCCACTAACAAGGTGACAGCAATTAAATGATGGGTTACTTCTATTGTGGTGAGCAGGTAAATCTGGATTCCTGCAGCCTTTTGAAAACAAGTCTGTGTTATTTTTAAGTAGCACTTTTGATGGCTAGAATTTTATTTCCGGTATTGAAAATATACAAAGGATTCGCTCAAGTAATTCAGCAGGAGGCCAGTCTCTCCGAAATGGGAAAATGACAGACCAGCAAAACACAGCACGCAAGCTTTTTCACAGAAGATAAAAATGTTTATAATTGAAAAATAATGCATGTACAAAAACACTATGATACTGGATATTTAACTGCAACACATTCAATACACCTTTGCAGCACTTCATCTTTTTTCAATTTTTTTTTAAAATTAGTTTATAAAGCATACTAAATGCTTATAAATATTTTCAAAGCACTTCCCTCCATTTTTTTTATTTATTCATATTTTTTGATAGGAGAATGTGAAATAATAGATTATGAAATAAAGCTATTTCTAATTAAGGTATTACCTGAAATGTTTGTCATCTTGTCTAGTATAATCACTTCCTTTAATTTCATCCAACTTAACATGCAGCTTTGGCCAAAAGTTTTGCATCACCCGTTAGAATTAACACATTTTGCTTCATAAAGTCTAATTAAACCTGCTGAATAATGTTACATTAACATATTGAATTACATACCGCTTTGTAGTTTTCCATATACTTGACGAAAAACTGAAAAAAATATAAAAATTTGACATTTCGAAATCTAACATGAACTACTATAATGGCTTCCAGTAGGCACAGACTAAATAAGAGCATTTATGAAAAAGATGACCAGTCTGTGCGTAATTTGACAAATTGGTTTTGCTGAATTTTGTGTGCTAAGATAAAATGAATAGAAGTTTTACAGTCGTTGTGCACTGAAGCTTTATAGTTTGATTGTGTTGATCAATGCGCATGTTCTCTGATGGCATGCCCCCAAGACTTTGAGTCTAGACAGAAGGCAGCCAAGCTGGCCTGCTGACCTACATCTTGCTGTGATTGTGCAGTGTACGACCAGAGGGGTAACAAATGAGATAGAGAGTGAGCAGGCTTGTTTTATTAGAGACCAAACATAATTTATAATTGGACAAAATAAAGCAATCTCAAATACATGCCATTTGATTGAATCAGTTTACTATGTGCAGAAACACTAGTACTTGCCATAAGCATTGCACTGTTATCATGCTTCATCTTAAAAAAAAATAATCAATTGATATTGTAGTAATTTAATTTATCATAATTGATCATTTTATTTTTTTATGTAAATAAGGCAGTTTAGCTGTTCTTGTTCAGGTAGTTTGTGTTTGGTTTATTTTCCAGTATGTTTTGAAATTACTTGAGATTTTTGTATTCATTTAAACAGGCCATATCACTAAGCATTTACTCAATTGCAATATTTTTTTGCTCTAGGGTTTCATAATACAAATAAAATAAAAATAAGTATCACCTTTTTCTCACATTATTTTACTAGTATGCAAAAAAAGGAAGGGAAACAAAACAAAAACCCAGATATAGTATTACACAAATACAAAATATACCAATAACAACATTCTATAAGAAAGCGCTGTGTACTATCCAAGTATTATTTGCTAAACATTTTTGACTGCATATATCTATATATTTATTATAACAAAAGTATAAGCTGGACTCCGCAGGACTGCCACTCCCATAGGGTTAGGGTGGCAAAACCAGCAGGGACTGTTTCTCCTTATCCTGCTACAAGCACCCCGTGAGCTTAAAGGCTGGCCTTTGTCCTCCAGAGGTTGGTAGCTCGCTGACATCTGCTCTCTAGTTCCTGGGTGAAAAAGGAAGTTGGCTTGGGTCTCCTGAGCCATGTAGGGAATTCCTGCAGTGCGGGGAAAAATGATTAGGCATTCCAAATTGGGAGAAAATCGGGGGTAAAATAATTAGACACACTAAATAAAGATTAAAAAATAAGTAAAGGATCAAAAAAAATATTTTACTGTGCTTTGCAAAGGGCTTATAAAACAACTAAACTATAAAGCACTTAATGAGTCTGTGGCAGTAAATAGTAAAATATTGTGGTGTTTGTGTGTGTTTTGGTGGTGGTTGGCAGGGACGGGGTTAATTCCTGTCCCTGCCAAAAACATGTGAGAATGTGGCTGCTCCTTAATAGAATAATTGGTGATAATTGGGAGCAGCCACATTCTATAGGGCTCCATTAAGAGAGAGGTGAGTTTGGGGAGTTTTTGTTCTGTGTGTTGCTGTTTGCCAGACAGCAGTTTTTGTTGTTTATTTTGGTTAAACTTTTTGTTTTGTGCATTTTGATTTCTGTTATTTGTTATTATTAAAGTGCACGTGAGTGCTTAAACTGCAGCTTCTGTGCCTCTGAGTCTCTTTCCTGATGCTATCCTGTCACAGAGTCAAATGACAATAATTTGAAATGTTGAATAAATGGTGTCACAAAAATTATGAATGAAGAGGTCTCTAAACCCCTCTTACTGTATGCTTATTTTTTCCTATTTGGTCAAAGAAGCTTGCCAGGGCTACTTGCAGCAGATCTCAGTTGTTAATAAAGAGTTACTTGTTACAGCCTTTAGTTACAGTAGAAAGTTGCTCGAGGTGAAGTCTTGTGAACATAAACTTAGCTTTTAGTCAATTTGTGCAGCTTTTTATCGTGTGAAGGCAATTTGCCCACCCTTTTAAGACATACCATGTTTTGGCCACGCACTTCCTGGAGTGTAAGAAATGCACGTGATAGGTGTGTGCTATGTCACATTGTCACAACAATGGAGAGAGAATTTGGAATTTCTAAACTAGATGGAAACCCCGCCTGTGATACAGGGAATGATAAATGTAGATTGCAGACCATTTAATAAACAGAGGGCTCAGATTTGCAGTACTTACTATATTGATATGATCAGTGACAGACCTGTTGATGCTGAATTAACAGTCAATACCAGTCACAGTGTGTTTGCTGAAACACCCTTTTGTGTTAACAAAGGGGAATGGAAAACTTGTCATCATTCATTGTTGTGATGGATAAGAACTGTTGCTTTTTTGAAACAGTCAAAGATGAATACCTTTAATCCCCTTTCTAGATTTAGGATTCACAACAAGCTTAAAATGTTTCATCCATTGCATTCGTATAAAGTAGTATTTTAGAATTAAAACTACTTAACCCAACAAGTACATTATACGCAATGAGAGGGGTCTTTGAAAAGCTGCTATCTCAGCTATCACATTTAAAATAATTTTAACAGACCCTATTATTATTTTTTCAGTTATCTTTTGGGATTAAGCTGCTGTTTGTAGAAATAAGACATTTATAGAACTTTTCTGCATGAAACAAGAAGTCTTTAAAAATCGACAGAACAGTAAGCTGTAACTGCTTTAAATCTCCTATCTATTAACATTGTCTTTTGCTCAATGACAGAATCCTCCACTCTTATCAGAAAATCAGCTCTTTATATCCTACCAGCTCTCACAGAATATGCCCTTCACAGCCTCTTAGTTAGGGAAAGTTTATCAAAATGGCTAGAGATTAAAAGTTGCAATAGGTGTCCCCTGTGACGTTTAAAGCCGTCAGATGAAAATAACTGTTTCCACTTTTTAGTCAGAAGTGTCTTTGTCAATATTTAATGCCATGAATGAAATATCTACAGTATCACCAGGTTCACATGCTACAACAATAATGACACATTTGCAATATTTCTCACACATGGCTTTCTCAACTTGAAATACATTGACTAAAACACTTATTTATCAATTATAAATGTTTCTCCAAAGCATAAAGCACGTGCCTCTGTGCAGCTTTCAGGATACACCTTAATGTTTTAGTTGATTATTATCCCAGAGCTGGCACTTGTCATTCAAATTGGTAAAATAAACAACAACAGGGAGCACTTGTAATAAATAATCCAAATATGAGTCCCCTGAAATAATGTTCTTATACAGACATATAGTTTTATTTATGAGGCTGAATATGCTGTGGATAAGCAGAAAAACTGCTGGGGCTGGTTGTTTACAGGTCTCTTTACTCCATCTCATATAAACTGATATCATCACATTGGCGGCTTGTTCCATGAGGCAGATCAAGCACTGCCTCACTAAGAATATTCAATAGGTAGAAAAAACACTCAAATTAGGAGTGTATTAAATAATAACTTTTAGAAAAGACATAACAGAATATATTCATGTATATTATCTACAAATACTATGAAACTTTTACGAATAACATTTTATCACATACACTTTCTTTTCAAGCACTTCAGCAGCATTTAAAATTTTACTGATCATGCCAAAAGGTGTGTTGCCATAGTGACTAGTCAACACTCTGAAGCAAGGTAGTTTTGGCCTTTTTTAAAGAAATACTTTGATACTGATAATTGTTTTCTTTAATCTTTATTTTGTTTTTGATGGAAATCAAACACTAAATAAAACAAAAGATAAGCTGCAAGTTTTTCAGACAGGGACAATAACATGGTGCTGTAATATGTGTAGTAAACACATTTATGACACATTTTTACTTTGCCCTAGTCTTTTGTTAAATAAAAGTTTAGAGGACCAACTTTCAAAATCTACTACATACCCAAATGTATTTCATATATATATATATATATATATAGTGAGAAAGTGTAGTCCTGGGGAGCAAAGGACTACACCTGCCAGAAGGTCACGGGCTGAAAAGCCTTAATTTATTATTATTATTATTATTTATTTCTTAGCAGACGCCCTTATCCAGGGCGACTTACAATTGTTACAAGATATCACATTATTTTTACATACAATGACCCATTTATACAGTTGGGTTTTTACTGGAACAATCTAGGTAAAGTACCTTGCTCAAGGGTACAGCCTATTTATTGGCCGGTAAAAACTGCGCCGGCCGCCTATTGGCAGCCGGTGCACCAGCTGCCTAATGGCAGCCGGTGAAAAAATACAGTATGGCGCCCCCTAATCAAAAGGGGGTGCCAACAAAAAACGGTAAATTAAATTTTCAAAACAAAGGGGGGGGTGGTACAGAGCACGCCACCCAGAGCCCACTGGTCAACAAAAGACGTCATGTCGCCAGTGGACTCCGCGTAGGCGTGCTCCAGCGCCACCCGGGAACGAAGGAGGGCCCTGAACATGGCCCCACAGTCAAAGAGACCCTCCCCGGTGATCTTACGCTTCCTGGTCTTGTAGATGGTAAGTTTGCCAAGAGCCAGGAGCAGATTCACCAGGAGGTCCCTCTTCCTGGTGGAGCCACGAACAGGGTGCCCAAAAATAAAAAGGGTAGGGGAAAAATGCAGCCAGAACTGCAGCAAGAGGTTCTTTAAGAACAAAAAGAACGGCTGCAGCCTGGCGCAAAGGAAATAAATGTGGAAAACCGACTCGGACTCGCCGCAGAAAGGGCATGCGGGGTCCGAGTCGGTAAAGTGACGCAGGACCTCTCCTGACGCGAGCGCTCCGTGTAGCACCCTCCAGCCCAGGTCCCCAGCGCCTCTGGGGACCAGCGGGGAGTACAAAGCCTCCCACTGGGGCCTCTCGCCCTCCGGGGGTTGGAGGGGCTCCCGCCAAGCGGTGTCTCGGCGGGAGACGAGGGCGAGGAAGTGGAGGGTGTGGAGCGCCATCGCGTACAGGGTCCCCCTCGACACGGAACGAAGGGGGGTCAAGGAGAACTGCGAGGTCCTGCTCAGGTGATTCTCGAGGGGAGGCTGAGGGGGAGCCCGATCCTTTGGTCTGATCAGCAGGGCCGGAGAGCCGGGGGTAGGGAGGGACGATGGCTCTCCGGTCCTGAGGACCCCCTCGAGATACCCGACAGAGTCTGGGTGCAAAGCTGCTTTGCACTCCCGGATCGCTCGGCGGGCCGTTCTGAGGGTCCCCCGAGTCGCCCTGGTGACCAGCGACTCGGGAGTCAGCCACGCCGAGTGTTGGTGATCCAGGAGATCCCAGACTCTGGTCACCTTGGCCGAGATCAACAGGCTCCGCACCGCGGGGGATTCCAACGCCTGCGCACTTAGATGGGGGTTGTGCAGCAGGGGCTCCAGAAGGAATTCCTCCCCCTCGGTCGGAACCGCGTCTCGGCCGATGTCAAACATGCTCCGGGTACCATATAGCTTTTCAATACTTTAGTTTATTGAAGTATTTACAGTAGTTATTATTTATTTCTTAGCAGACGCCCTTATCCAGGGCGACTTACAATTGTTACAAGATTTCACATTATTTTTACATACAATTACCCATTTATACAGTTGGGTTTTTACTGGAGCAATCTAGGTAAAGTACCTTGCTCAAGGGTACAGCAGCAGTGTCCCCATCAGGGATTGAACCCACGACCCTCCGGTCAAGAGTCCAGAGCCCTAACCACTACTCCACACTGCTGCCCTTTATTTATTTAATTTATTTAATTGTATTTATTTGTTAATTATCACCTGCACCTAGCTATTATTGTAAATTAGAGCCAGATGCAGGGTATATATAGAGAGCAAGCAGGCTGCTCGGGGGTGCTGTGTGAAGGAGCCCGATTAAATGAGTGCTCAATCGTATGAGAAAAAGTACTGTGTGAAGCCTTTTTGTGACTAGTTAAAAACTGTGTGTTTTTGTTTGTTTTGTTTTGTTTTGTAACCAGTAAACAGCATAGCTGTCCAGCGATAGTTAGGTTCCTGACTTGTGTTTAGTTAGCGCTCCAAATCAGAGTTAGGTTTTGTTTTTGTTTTGTTTATTTTATTTATTAAAAATAGCGCGTAAGCGCTTCAAACTCAAGTTTAGTGTCTGGGTCTGCTTTTAAAGGGGCAACGAACCGCGGAGAGGAAGCTCCGGTTTACAATATATATATATACAGTAGATGCCGCTTATTAGCAACCTCTCGGTTCCCAGCAAAAGGTTGTTATTAAGCGTTATTAATATATTTTCAAGTATATGTATATGGAAAAATGATGTATACTATAGTTGTAGAAATACACGTCTTGGTTCATTACAGCGTTAAAAAATAAACATGAAAAACACCAAATATCAAAACAAACAAGTGTTTACTAATACTACACGGACGTATAAAACAAAAAAAGTATACACAGTACTTTATTGTACCCATAGTATTATTATTATTTATTTCTTAGCAGATGCCCTTATCCAGGGCGACTTACAATTGTTACAAGATATCACATTATTTTTACATACAATTACCCATTTATACAGTTGGGTTTTTACTGGAGCAGTCTAGGTAAAGTATCTTGCTCAAGGGTACAACAGCGGTGTCCCCCACCTGGGATTGAACCCATGACCCTCCAGTCAAGAGTCCAGAGCCCAGAGCCCTAACCACTACTCCACACGTACTATCAGTATCATTAAAAACAGTAAACACTCTTGGTATGTAGGACTTGCATTTAATACAGAAGCATCATTTAAAAAAAATTAGTTGTCCAATGTTTGTTTTTTCTGATTCACCACTTCCAGCTGTAAATCTCTCTCAATTTTGCGCGCAGCTTCGTAACCAATTTCAAAGCCACGATTCTGGCATACATTGTGGAAAGTGTCCACAGCACGCAACTGTTCCTGAAGCGAAGGTTCTTCAGGTTCGCTGTCTGATAGAGTATACTCTTCTGGTTCTTCCACCTGTCGGTGCTTGTCAGCTCTGACTGTCTCCAAAAGGTCAGTATCAGTGAGCTCACCTGCCGTTTCCTCCTGACTGTCAGACTCTACGATGGTGTCAGACTCCTTTGCTGTCAGATTGTCTGGAACGTACTGCTTCCAGAACTTTATTGGCTATAGAAAGGTCTACATGTTTTGAAGCCATGATGACAGACGACAATCAGACTCAATAAATGTACAGCTGTGTTATGAAAACTGATACATAAATAGAAGCTGTGATGTGTGCGCGCAATGTATTTGTGTGCGTGGCGTAGCCATAGAAATTGTAAAAAAAAGTTGTCATTAAGCGGCAGACATTGCTAATATCCGAAATGCATTACCATTAAAGTCTAATGGATGGGATTGGTTCCCTTGAAAATGTTTTTAATAACCGAAAGTTGTCTTTATCAGGGTTGCTAATAACCAGCATCTACTATATATATATATATATATATATATATATATACATATACATACTGTATATATATATATATATATATATATATATATATATATATATATATATATATATATATATATATATATTGTGAGACAGCAGGGAGGGGGTTAAAACCTCTCTGCAGTAAAAACATGTGCGGAATGCACATTTGTCTGGGTTAATTGTTTTCTGTTAATTGTTTTATTGTTAATTATCACCTGCACCTGGCTATGATTGTAAATTAGAGCCAGGTGCAGGGTTTATAAGGAGAACAGTCAGTCTGCTCTACGCTGCTGAGTAGAAGGAGGCAGAAGAGGTGCTCTGTCTCCGAGTAGCCAGAGAGAAAAAGTAAGTGCGGTGTCAAACCTGTGTGTTGAAGTTTGTGGTTTTGGGAAGGACGGGAAAACAGCGTAGCTGTCCCGCGTTAGTCAGGGTGTTCCTGAGAGTTGAGTTAGTGCTCCAAGAGGAGTTAGGTGTTTATTTTGTGTATTTTGTTTGATTTTGTGTTATTAAAAAAATAGTGCACCAGCGCTTAAAACTCCATTTCATTGTTCTGGGTCGTATTTTTAAAGGGGCACGAACCCGAGTGAGTTGTGCTTTGTCATAATTTTTTTTTTTATACGTCCGTGTAGTATTAGTAAACACTTGTTTGTTTTGATATTTGGTGTTTTTCATGTTTATTTTTTAACACTGTACACTTCTACAACTATAGTATACATCATTTTCCATATACATACACTTGAATATATATATATATATATATATATATATATATATATATATATTTTTTGATTTCCATTACACGAGAGTAGATGTTAAAACTTCATGCTGATTTGAACTCGGCTCTCACCAAGATAAACACTAACTAAGACGTAGCTTTACAGTAAACTAATGTGATTCATCTGTGTCTCCATAAACAAAATGAGAAGGTCAGGGTAGAGCAAGCGACAGTGATTCTGATCGCTCCTCGGTGGCCTCGGAGAATAAAGGTCTTGGCACCCCGTGGCCGCGGCTGGTGCTGCGGTGATGTTCTACGCCACTGGTGCTCCTGTTGGTGCTTAGGCTGGAAGGGCTTATGCGGCCACATCTTCGCCATCTGCTCAGATGCCTCCCAGGCTTTAGCAGAGCGTTGTAGCATCTCCTCAACTTTTGGGCCAAACGTGTGCCCCGGTGTAATAGGAGCATCTAATAATGGGGCCTTGTCAGGCTCTTGAACTCTCGCCTGCGAGAGCCAGAGCTGCCTTCTGGCAACAACCAGGGATGCTGTACTCCTGCCTTGAGCCCATGCATTCAGCTGGGCTATCTTGATTAGGAGTTGAGCGACCAACGCCAATTCCGCCCTCAGAGACACCGATAGGTGCTCCGGGAGATCTTTCACCAGCGACGCCTGGTAAACTGAAAGGAGGCTGGCCACGTTGGACAACCTAACTGCCTCTGTAGCCGCTAAATAGCCCTTCTTTAAATGAACCTCCGTGGTCCTGCACTGTCTGTTAGGACATGCAGGGTCTTTAGCTAGACCCGAGAGCGTCGGTGTTCTAACCAGGGCTGCAAAGGCAGCATCAACTGGTGGGAAGGACGCCAGTCCAGCTTCACTGCATGGCAAACGCGGAAGCCTTCCGCGAAGTTGCCGGTGAAGAAGCTGGGGTCCCCCAGGTGGACTGTACCTCCTTAATAAAATCAGGGAAGGCTGGGAGCATCCTGGGATGTGGAGACCGTACAGACGGTGACTCAAACAGTGACCGCTGAGGTAATTCTACGGCTGGCCACTCAATCCCCAGGTGGCGAGTTGCTCGCTCCACCAGTGACCACAAGGGATCATTGGTGTCCAGCACCTCCAACTCAGTGTCTTACTCTGAGTGCTGGGAGGTTAGTTCAGCTTCCACACTGTCCTCCTCAAGGAGAGGCTCCCCTTCTGAAGCATCTGTGGATATGGCATCTACGTCCCACACCCCTTGGGGTTGTTGGACGACCGGGGCGGCCAGAGGCTGTGGCGGAAACGCCGGCTGATTGACAGTCGGCCCGACCTGTGCGTCAGTGGCTCGTGGTGTGGTGTTCGTTAAAGACATGAGCAGGGATTGCTGACCCATCATCACGTCCATAAACTGGGACATCTTTGACGTGAGCTCTGCCACGCCTGACTTGTCCCTATAACGCCTGTCTCGACGATGGGAACGAGAGTGTCCCCTATGGTGGGGTGACACGGAGATAGACCGTGACCGGCGAGGGCGTTCCCTGCGAGGGGAGGGGCTCGTAGACGGGCTACGAGAGCGTTCCCGAGCACGTCTATGGTCTGGGAATCTCTGGCCAGCTGTAAGCTGGGAGGGGCTCCTGGATAGCCGCAGCTTGACGGGCGGAGTCGCTGTAGACGACGGCGGGACAGACAGGGTGTAAGGCGACCCAGAGGAGGGGGAGTGGCTCCCAACCACTTTCCTTACCCTCTGGCGAAGAGTGCGCGGCAGTAAATTAGCGCACAATGCGCAAAACGATCTGTCTGCCAAGGCAGACGCGGCGTGCTCTGGTCCCAGGCACACCACACAGTCCTCATGCGGGTAGCTCGCCGGCAATTTTGCCTCGCAGGTGACACAACGGTGGAACCCAGACATCCTTAGACACCCCGATCGCCAAAGCAACGCGTGTCGATGGGTTGCGTCGAGCGGCGAAGCGTCGAAGTCAGGAGCGTGCACCAAATGCCGAGGTGCCAAACACCGAACGCTGAAGAGTCGAGCGTCAAGGTGCGTGCACCGAGCGTCGATGCACCGAGCGTCGAGGCGTTAATGCGCCAAGCGTCGAGGTGCGTGCACCGAAGCATTGAGGTGCGTGCGCCGAGCATCGATGCGCCGAGCGTCGAGGTGCGTGTACCGAGCGCCGAAGCATCGAGCGTCAAGGTGCATGTGCCGAGCGTCGATGCGCCGAGCGTCGAGGTGCGTGCACCGAGCCCCAAGTGCCGAGGCACTAAGCACAAAGCGCCGAAGCGCTACACCAAAGCGGGTCTAGCCGAGGCGAGACCGAGGCTGCAAAATATTGCGTGGCCTAGCCAGGCGCGCAAAGTGTCCTCTAAACTGTATTCTACACCTATGGGGAGAATAGACAATACCAAAAACCCAAACAAATACAACAATACAAAAATATATATTTGTATATGTATATATAAAGTAAGAAGAAGACGGAGAGCCAACACGGAAAGAACGCAATGCCGAAGCAAGCGTGAAAAGAAAAAATAATATATATAAATTATATATATATATATATATATATATATAATGCTCAGTAGAGCAAACACTGAAATCAACTCCGAGAAGGGGCGGTAGCCAGCTTCTTAACCTCAAGGCTAAAGAGTACAATCAGTGAGAATCTCAAGAGAGAAAACTTACCAGCTCAATCCTACAAGGCTGAAAGCAAAAGAAGAAGAGAGTCTCTGCGCGCTGCGTGTAGTGAGTTCCCAGAGGGGCGGGCTTACACGGCAACTCGCGCAGAGGCCTATCGACAGCTTTGCTATAAAAGCTCAGCCAACCCCTACTGCCTGACGGCAATATCCCATACCTTGATGGTTATTTTCGACTTGAAAGGGAATTGGATAAACTAAAAAGAGATGACGTACTAGATTATAAAAATAAAGATAAAAAGGTCAAAAAAGTCCCATTAGTAATGACTTACTCTAAACTTTTGCCCAGTATTTCTAAGATAGTTTGGAAACACTTGTGAACACCAAATATCCACTAAAAACGAATACCTACTGTAAAAATAGCAATGCTGTTTATGGACTATCCTGTGAAAAATGTGATGAAATAAAATATGTTGGAGAGACTGGAACTTCACCAGTCAATGACATGACATAAATGATGTAAAGTTTGTAGTCTTAGACAATGCGACATATAGAAGAATACAAGAAAGTAAATGGATAAATAGACTGAACACGATTATGCCAGCGGGACTCAACAGAAAAGAATGAACTAATTAACTTCAATAAATATATAACATTTCAATAAACAAAATTCATTCAAAAGTTGTGCAGGACCAAATCAAGACTGGTCCTCAGAGCCAGCATTGCATGATAATATAAATATAAGTTTATATAAAATAATGTTAATTAGAATTAATACAGATTTAAAGGTAGAAGTAAAAATGATGTCACAATATATAGAACACCATTATTATTATTACTTGTTTATTTAGCAGACACCTTTATCCAAGGCGACGTACAGAGACTAGGGTGTGTGAACTATGCATCAGCTGCAGAGTCACTTACAATTACATCTCACCCGAAAGACGGAGCACAAGGAGGTTAAGTGACTTGCTCAGGGTCACACATTCTACAGAAGTTAGAGATAAAGTAATACAAATGCATAGATTAGGGAAAGAGTACAAAATAATATCCAAGTGTTTGGATATCCCAGTGAGCACAGTTGGATCAATAATCAGGAAGTGGAAGCTGCATCACACCACCCAGGCACTGCCAAGAAAAGGCCGTCCCTCAAAACTCAGCGCTCAAACAAGAAGGAGACATGTGAGAGAAGCCACAGAGAGGCCAACAATCACTTTGAAGGAGCTACAGAGTTCAGTGGCTGGGAGTGGAGTAATGGTGCACCAGTCAACCTTATCAAGAGCTCTGCATAACACTGGCCTGTATAGGAGGGTGGCAAGAAAGCAGCCGTTACTCAAAAAGTACCATCTGAAAGCATGTCTGGAGTTTGCCAGAAAGCATGAGAGTGACCCAGCTGCGATGTGGGAAAAGGTTTTGTGGTCAGATGAGACCAAGATAGAGCTTTTTGGCCAAAACTCAAAGCGCTATGTGTGGTGCAAACCTAACACTGCCCATGCCTCAAGACACACCATCCCTACAGTGAAGTATGGTGGTGGCAGCATCATGCTGTGGGGATGCTTCTCATCAGCAGGGACTGGGCATCTTGTTAAAATTGAAGGAAGAATGGATGGAGCAAAATACAGGGAAATACTGCAAGAGAACCTGCTTCAGTCTGCTAAAAAACTGAAGCTTGGGAGGAAATTCACCTTTTCAGCAGGACAATGATCCCAAGCACAAGGCCAAAGCAATATTGGAGTGGCTCAAGAACAAAAAGGTGAATGTCCTACAGTGGCCCAGTCAAAGTCCTGATCTCAATCCCATTGAGAATCTGTGGCACTATTTGAAAATTGCGGTCCACAAGCGTCGTCCAACCAACCTGAACAACCTGGAGCAAATCTGCCAAGAAGAATGGGCCAAAATCACTCTGACACTGTGTGCAAAGCTGGTACATACTTACCCCAAAAGACTTAAAGCTGTTATTGCAGCGAAAGGTGGCTCTACCAAATATTCATGTGTGGGGGTTGAATACTTATGCAAGCAAGATATTTCAGTTTTTTATTTTTCTTAAAAATATTTCCCAACATAAAACCAATGTCACCTTACAATAATTGATTTTGAGTTTCAGTGTTTTAAAATAAAATATCAAACAGAACGAAATGTCAATGTACCATTTGTAATTCAGTAATATGAGAGAATTGGTCAGGGGTCTGAATACTTTTGCAAGGCACTGTATATATATATATTTCTGTGCAAAACACTTATACCTCATTTCCACAAATTTTATTTCCATACTGTGTAGGCACGGTACTCAAATGGCATAGTAATGAAAGCATGCCAGGCTGTCCCCATGAAAATTGTAATTCTGTGTAATGACGCAATACCTAGAATGGAAGCCATGGTAATAACTGTAAACGCAGAAGTGTTAAGATGGAGTTTTTAAATGCGATGTTGTTTATTTTAGCAATGGTGTTCAACTTTATTATACATAAAACAATTACAGAAGAAATAAAAAAAGACAACGTAAAGCCCGCTACAGAAGATTTACATCGTCACTCAGAAGGCGAAGGATAGCAAATAGAAAGGTAGCCTACGTTTTTTTTTTTTTTTACTTTTCATCGTTAGCTAGATACTTTCAGGTGGATTTTCAATCCAGTCCTAAAATCCTGCACCATCTCTACGCTCACCTGCATGCACTTGGTTGGCATGGATTTTAAATGATCGCAGTCCTCCAAAACTGGTAGCGCTGGAGATCACAGCTGTAACCTGAGGAAGGTGTATGCATGCATTAAAAGGCTATTTTGTAATGAACCACCCTAGATAAATTAGTTGTGTGTGTGTGACTCCCCATGGATAAAAGCATCCAATATATAGATTAATTGTTATAATGATATTCCATGTCAATAACTTATTTAGGATAGTATTTCATTTTACAAATCAGTAATAAAAAAAAAGAAATGAAGTAGGCTAGACAGAAAAAATAGCCACAGCCTTTATTCTATGCTTATACTTTCTAGCTTAACTCAATACCATAACTATTTTTTTCATAGCATAGTCTCGCGCACAAAAGTCAGCATGGTGCCGTGCCAGTATCAGATATGAAAGGATGCTGGCACGGCAGGGCACGGTATGGATTTGTACAAACATCGTGGAAACAACTCTACATGCTTTCACAACAGTGACAGCACCATGCCAGCACGGTGTTGCAGTGTCGTGGAAACAAGGTATCAGACATGTTGCATTTTTCTACTCTGATGCATTGTGAGCATCAACAATTTACTCAAAGCCTCCACTAGTGTTTTCTACTATTATAACAACCTTGACTTGCATAAAGAAGAAAAAACATTGAGTGAAATAACTTGCATCACTCGATTTTCAATTGACAAACCCAAGACTGGAGGACCCAAAAAGCTGTCTAAAAGGATGAGCAATACTTGAAGATAATATCCTTAAGGAATAGAAAGGAGACAAGCATTTAATTGACAACAGAACTGTAGCCTCCATTGACTCTCCATAGATTTTTTTTTTGCCGAACTCTGTATATATCACAATACTTTGCGTGAAGTGAGACAGAAAATCAGCGGAGTCAAGTATCTTGTTAAATAGAATATCTTTTGAAACGCCCTTCTAATAAACTGCAATATTATTGGCTGAAGCAGTTTTGTGCGAGGCTGGATTAGTTAAAATATTAGTGTGTGCTCCCATTCGCTAGAAAGGTTGCAGTGTATTCGGCAGTTGGAAGTTTGTCTGTTTGTTGGGAAGTTTGCAGGGAAGTTCGTCTGGTTGACTGGAAATTTGCAGGTCCGTACAGCGTTTTGTATTAATGAATTGACAAATTAATTAATTATTAGATTAATTAATAAATACATTTATGAATTACTGTATGAATGGACGAATTTGTGAACGAATTGCTGGACAAATTGACCAATTCATGAGTTGACACACATAATAGACAAATTAATGGCTGGATAGTTTTGGCACAAATTACGCTCCATAGTAGTAGCTTGCTCACACACACACACACCCACACCCACATACAATCACAGCCTCAACTGAGATGATCCAGACAATCTTAGAATATATCACATTAAGCTTATTAATGGTATATAGGTTAAGTATATGGCAAGTTTACTTTTAAAGAAATTCTTCATACAACAATATGAGGTATATTACTTATAGTTACTTCATCAAGTTTCACAAAAAGTTATTTCACACGCAAAGGGTGTAAACTAAATAATTAACAGTTCAATTATATGTAAATGTGTTACAATTAATTAATTTAGTTCTATGAATGGAAAATGCAGCTGGAATTATACTCAACGGTTCCTTGAAGCTTAGACTTTTGGTCCGCTGTTTTGGAAACTCAATCTGTTGAAGTGTCCAGTACAAAAACTATCCTCTCCACAACAAAGTCTTCAAACTTACATTGGATCAAACTTGGCAACAAAGCTTTCAATTCTTGATAGAATCAACAAACAGCTGCCACAAAGTCTTCAGTCCTCGGTATAGGATACACAACAGCGTCCGTCTGCTCTGTCCTCTTCGCTGAATCTTTTAACTACACAGGTAGCAGGGCACAGTTTCTTTTGGATACTGTGGTTTTAGGTGTACAGCAGACCTAGACTAGTTTGTCTGATAAGTCTCTGTACATTTTACGGCAGTCATTCAACCGGGCCTCAGTGTCGTTGCTTGCGGTCGTTGACTCGCTTGCAGCTTGCTTCCTCGTCTTGGTTCCGTTTTCAGGCAGAGTCCCGGAGTTACAGCTTTGCGTAGCAGTGACAGCACCTTGTTTAGCATTCGATGTGGAGCACAAAATGTTCAGTTTTGCTTGGATATTTATAGTATTTTTCACTCTGCTAAATAGCCACTTTCATGAGATCATTTGTGTATCTTGCCTTTTTTAAACTCACAGTCCTTTGCTGTTTTAATGTCCTTTTCCTCTGGGACATCGCTAGTAAATGTCTTCCTTGCGTCAAAACGATTGTTGTTGCACGTGTGAATGATCTGTGTGATGATAATTCAACTGTCCACTCAGCCTAATCCAGTTCAGGCACCGGTCCTCTAATCAGGAGGTCACATAGTTCAGTATGTCTTCCTGGAACCAAGGGTTTTTTTTTCCTAAGACACAGCAGTTTCATTAATTAGTCCAGTTATATCATTAATACACGTTCATGTATTATCATATTCAGGGAATGTGTCCCACATGCAGTAGTTCCAACGTACAAACAAAAATTATAATAAACATAAATGGCCATTCAGTCCAAAATCATACAGAAAAATTTTAAGTGAAAAAAAGCGTTCCGCCTATGGGAAAATTGGGGAATGGGGTCATGAGTCTGTGTAATCGCAATTTTTTCTCCCTTTAAAAGTTTTGTACAAACAGCTGCAGCACAGGTTTTTTTTTAAAACTTTTTCCAGCCTCGCTGTTATTGTTTTATAGGTCAACACAGTATTGGTATAATCTTACATCGATTTCAAAACTGCTAATGATATCCGCCCTTACTCTGACACCACAGCAGTCGGATATACGACGGACTGAAAAAAATATGTCTTTAGTGAAATTTGTCACGTGACCGGTTATATGTCTAGCATATTATTCAACGTTTAACCACTTCTTTGGAGCTTATACTTTTAAACGTTTAACATTCCCATCACTAGTAAAAGGCATTCAATAGTTTTTAAAATGCTTGGTTCTATCTCAGTATTTTAAAAAGTTATTAAAATCCACTTTCTTATACTGCATACAATCAGCATTCACAACATTGGGCTGGATTTTCCATTCCCCTTTATTGATTTGTGTAGAAAACACAGTTTCAGTTTTGAGGACAGCAACATGAGGAAACATTTTCATTGTCCCTTCCATTTAGGATATGGCAATTTTTGAATAATAGGTTCTTCAGAATATTTACACTTCCTTCTTCCTGGTATCGTATCACTTTCTGTGGTTAAGGGCAATATCCATGGGCTGGCCAAAGGGCCTTATTCTGGTTTCGGTTTTATTTGTGCAATCAACTGAATGCGTTTTGGTGACATCAAACTAAGCATGATTTAAATGGAAACAATGATTTAAATATATTTTAATATATGCATACTGTAACAAAGCCGCCTCTTCAGGTTCGTTTGCCCCTTTAAAAACTAGACCCAACGCAGGAACTTTGGTTTTTAGCGCAGTTGCACACTTTTTATTCAAACACAAAATAAACAAAATAAACTCCTTGCTCCTTCTAAGCGCTAACTAAACTTCCAGGAACACCCTGACTACAAAGTGGGATGGCTAAGCCGTTTCCCCACAACACAAAACAAAACACACAGTTTAACAAAATACCCAGGAGTATACCCAGTACCTGCCTTGTGACTGCTCGGCAGCAGGGAACCCACCTTCCTGCTTCCTTCTACTCAGCATACCCTGCACGTGGTCCTAATTTACAATCACTATCAGGTGCAGGGGATCATTAACAATAAAACAATTAAACAATTGCGGCTTTTCAGCCTGTGTTCTTCTGGGAAGTGTGGTCCTTCCCCCAGGACTACACTATCTCACACTACATATACATACAGTACATACATAAATGCATACAGCATATTAATCATTTACTTTACTAGTTGCAATTTCAGAATCTTTGGAAATTGACAACATTGTTTTCTGTGTGACTTTCCACATGATATTGTATTTCCAAAGGCAGAGGTTCTTTATCTTTGCATTGGAAACCACAACAAAGTTACCTCTGGGCCCCATCACCCCAATTACTGTGGCATCCTGTCAAACACAAAACAAATACCGTCTAACACAGTTCTCTAGAATTGTTGTCCCAGGTGCCTTATCTTCAGCATGTTACATGAGTGAAGTCCCAAACAGATATCATATTTGTGACAAGCTGTGTACTCCCAAAGACAATTTACAGTACATAAAATAATGTTATGGTTCATTATTTTATTCTGAGTTTCAACTAGAGCTGCACGCCTTTCAACCTCAATGACAGTGTTTGGGGATTTGAACTTAAGTTAAAAAACAGACAAAAACACATAACCCATGTTTTCCACTACAGTATTAACTGTGTGGGGTTAGATTATATGAGTAGTTGATACCAATGCCTCTGACTCCATACCGATTACTTTTCTAACTGTATACCACATAAAATTGACCAACAGTCAGTCATCATTCTCTGGTTCCAATTTGAAATGCAAGCAGTATGAAAAGCTCCAGAACTTTGTTCAAGCTCCAAATGGTTTCCAAGCTGTTCAAATTTCATACAAAGGTGTTACCTGTTGCTCTAGTTTCAGCATTAGGAATTTATCCTCCAAGGATCACTGAACCACTCTTAGTTTGTTGAGCTCAGTAACATTTCTAAAATATCTATAAATGTGTTATTAAAAGTATTGACAATTATATAAAAATATACCAGTTTATTACAATTTTAATTTAACTTTCCAATTACTTGTGTAATACTAGTGCTTACAAGTGTTTAGAAACATTACATTAGGTTACAAATTACTTAAAAGTACTTTGCAAAATGAGAATGAAACTGTCTACGAATAGACCCATATTTCTCTATAATACCTAATATTGGTTATAACATCCTTTATAACACATGTATTGCTGTTTTATTGACTGTTTACAATTAATCCTTACAAGGTTATTGCTCCCTTGTTCTATTGTGGTTGCAATCATTTTAAATGATCCTGAGTTCTAGTTCCCTAATGCTATGTTAAATTTTAAATCAGACTCGATCATTTCCATCAGCAGCAGAACAAGATCAAACCGAATTAATTTGGGACTGTAAGAACTCGATCTCTACAACTTGCACTGAAAGTGACCTAATGGAAGTGACGGAAGTGACCTAATGCACAAGAGAGGTAAATTGCAGAAAGAATATGTAAACTGAACATGAAGGCTGTGAATATATTATACAACCAGTGAAATGTTGGAGTTTAGTGAATTTAATTATACATATCATTATAAAATGGAGTGTTAGAATGCGGCACACTGATTGGTCTATCGGAGTTCCAAGCATACAAGACACCTGTCAAAATATCTTGCTGTCCTGGAAAATACAGAATACATCACTTTTGAGCTGTTTGGGCCCATGACAATTGAATAATGTTTACAGAAAGAAGTTGCATCGATTTATAAAAGCAACTCTCCCAAAACTAAAGAAAAGAAAAAGTTAACCTGTCATACTGAGGTATAAAAATGTAACATTGACATGCTTGAAAAAAAATCTAAATGAAATTACGATAGTACCAGTAAACAAACAAATGGCAGTTAAAACCTTTAAAGCACTAGCTTACTGAAAAAAATACAATTTGACTCAATTAATCACAAAAGAACAGTTAAATAATATCCTTACATTTCTATGGCACAGCCGTGCTTCACAGTTTTCAGTGGACTTTTGGAATATGGAAGTCACTGTTTTTTGTTTCTTTGCAAGTAAAGCAGTCGCGGTACTGCTCTGGATTTCCACCTTTCTCTTTCGGTGAATACTTGAATGTAAATGCCTATCAACAGACGATTTTCAGTAGTGATCTACAGTAACGTTGCAGGACATACAGAACAGCTTACCTCCAGCGCTGTATAAAACTCCTGCATACTGCTTTACGCGATCTGCTGCAGACGCATTTTTAGCCTTTTTAGAGACATCCATTTTCTTGTTTACAGCATGTAGTATTTTAATTTTCCGCCTAGATTGCATATAGTCACATGACAATCACTGCACAGCACTATGTGCATGGCGAATAGTACACACAGGCACATAGCAGAGCTATACAGTTTTGTTTATCTCTTTTTTTTGTATGAAATACAAATAACAATTATGAAATAATTTATTTTTATTTGTTAAGAATATTGAAAAAATCGCAGTATTGGGCTAATTTCACGATTTCAGGGCCTTAATCTTATCATCTTAATAATAATAATTGTATTTATTGAAACAAAAACAATAAAAAACAAATGTTTTACCTCAATATTATTTTAGGTCATGGAGAATATTTTCTGTTGTGGAAGGTTACACCTCAAAATGTTAACAAATCTTTATAAACTATAGACATTTTTACTTTTTTATAAAATGATTATAAATTATTTTTATGAAAGCAATAAGAAAATGACAATATCCAGCACAACCCATTCCCTCTCGTGCCTTATTGCTTAAAACTAGAAGCGCCCAACCGGTCCTTTTAACTGGTAGCTTTTTAAACGGCTGTAATACGATAATGAAAGACAAATGATCATATAAAACGCAAAAGTTTTATTTATGAACATCAAATCAAACATTTGCATAGCAGAAACACCATATTTAAATTGAAAACAAAACATAAAATATTTTCTTTCAAAAGGAGCAGTACAAAACAAGAGAAACTTAAATAAAACATAAGTAAAATAAACATTTCACTCGTAACTATTTTGTAATGGGTCTCTGTACATACAAAATTGTATAAACATTTTATTTGTTTGTAAAAATAAAATCAAAGTGTCTTTTTCGAAATTAGTATATAATGCACTACTTCAAAACATAAATAACTATAATACAATAAACTATTTACATAACATATTTATTTAGCCTACATACCTGGCAGCTTTCTAACCTGTATAGTCCACACACAATACACGCTTCTCCACTTTCCCTGAGCATTTACCACACACTGCCCTTCCACAACCAGCGCAGACATCCACAGTTTTGCTGTCATTGCATTTTGCAACCTGGCACGGTTTCCTCTTGCGTGTGGGTGCAGCGGCTCCAGCACTGCCAGAAGGGGCATCTGTCTCTGCCTTTTTCAGATCCATGTGTGCTTGCTGAAGCTCTATGGCTAACATACGCATTGATGACTGCCAGGTCCAAAATGTTATAAAATACAGCCACAGGCCACCAACGAGATCCACTTTTGACTGAATACTGTCGTGCCATCTGGTCCAGCACATTCACACCATACTATGTGGCATTGTAGTATTCCACTGTCTCAGGCTTTTTTTTGCCGTTGTTTCCAATCGCCACTGTTTTGTGCATAGAGCTGAGAATGAACCTGCAATCCGATACACAGGGGGTACCTATGACTCAGAGGCGTGTTTTTCAAGCACTCGAAGAATGTAGACAGATAGACGCCACTTGATCACAGCACTGATTGTATTGAAAAGGACAGGTGATTGTATTGAAAAGGACAGGCAGGATGATAGGCTATATTTATTTTACCTCAGCCCTTACCTCTTTCCTTTAGCAACCCTTCCAACCCTTCTGATCCCGTTCATTAATGCAAGCCTTACTTGCATAATAAAAAAACTAGTTTACTCTCATCTTTCCTCTCTCATTTCTAAAGCTGGTCTGCCCCGCCCCCCCCAATTCTATACCCCCCGTTCATTCCATATCAGTGCAGCAACCTCAGCAGCTAAATATAATGTTAACCAGCATTTAATAAAAAAAAAATGGACCACTGGTCTTCCATTGAACTAGGGTCTTGCATCCACTCTTCTCTCCATGATATCTTTTATACCCATCTCAATATTGCTAGTATGGCCAGAGTGGGGGCCATCTCTCCGAAGGGACCACCAGAAGTTTCCTCCCAAAAGAAAGGGTTTTGTTTTCCTCTCCACTGAGCAGTGAGATTAGTCTTTAATTACCCCATCAAAACCTCTGTTTTGTGCTTTCTTGCACTGGAGCTGCAGTTCTAGGGAGCCAGGGGTCCTCTTTTGTGGGTAATTGAAGCTCACTTCCCATCCGCATGAAGCTGAGCCAGGAAGGTTCTTCGCGAGCCAAAGGAGACCCCCGGCAAAATCTATCCTAACTCTTTTGTTTTCTCATTCTCTCATCTCTAGGTTCCCCTTGGAGGAGTATCGGTTGCTTCGCGGCCATGGAGGCCGATCGGTTCGGGCTCACCTCCGTGAGGGTGGCTCTCCGTGAGCCAAGGGGAATCCCCGTACTCATCCCTAAATCACAACACACTTCTCTCCTATTCTCAATTCCCCGTCAATACATTCATGTTATACATACAAATGATCATTGATTTTCTATGTAATGTTGGGTTACAGATTGAATTGTAGATTGTTGGCTGCAGCCCAGTTTGATATTGGAATGAGATGAGGTTGAGTTTTATAGATTGGTTTCATAGTGGCTTAATTTCTTTTTTTTTTCACACTATCACATGACTTCCTGATCTGAACTCCTGTGATATTGAGACTTTTTCAATTCAGTTGACTCCACATGCTTCATGGTAAATTGTAGAATACTTGCAAACATTTGTGAATCACAAAACTGTTTGTGTGTGTATGTGATTTTTTTGTTAATATGTACAGTAGAATTAAATAAATGTATGCTTCTAGAGCTGTTGATGAAGTTGCAAAGGGTTTATACTGTCAAAGAGTTGCTTGCATTTCTATAACTGAATGTAATGATTGCATTGCATATATAAAGACATGTACTTCTAATTCTTATTGTATTTTTGTTTTAATGTCAGATACCACTGACAACTGAAAAAAGCTTGCCTAACTAAAATGTTATTGAAGCTTGTGTGAAGTTTCATCAGTGCCACTTGCCATGCAACCTCTGTGATCTTATGCAGAGAGCCAATACATTTGGGAATGCCTTGGGCTTTTCATGTGAAGCTGATTTGCTGCACACATAGAACTACAGCTGATACAAAGAAAAAGTGTGTCATGGAAAAAAAAGGTGGTGAACTGGGGGGTCTGGCTCATTAGAATGTTACAGGAGTGTCAGTAATGATTCCCCTGGCAACTGCCAAACCAACATGTTAAATGTCCACAGCCAATATGTGATAAAGACACCCTGTAGTGATGAACAAAAATGGGTCTAAATGATTAGTCATTCACAATTACAAGCTCCATTTCATAAGGACATGAGTTGATTCTTATGTATTAAGTACAATACATACATATAAAATGGTTCTTGTTATCATGAGAATTTTAACATATTTATAATTTACCTTAATACATCATTAGTTTCTACTGTCATTGTTTTAATTAATCCACAGGTGTTTTATGAGGTTCTTTGACATTTACACTGGCCTGTCAACCTGTTTCTAGTAATTTATTTGTATATTATTTTGTCTTATTGTCACATGTCCCATGTGGCATACTGTATATCTGTCTGTTCTTTCAATCAAGCTCTGTAAAGACATGTCATGGAGTTCCAGCTTTCATGCTGTAATTTTCAGGCTGATTCCAAAGGCACTGATTACTGAACACATCTAAACAGAGATGTCCCCAAAGATTTCAATGTAGTGCTGGTAATAAGTTGGGTGGTCACTATTTTAATGGTCTAAACTAAGACAAAATTGTAAAATGATGTAATGCAATCAACTCACACTGATTCTTTATGAGTAAGTACTACTGAATTATGAATCACATTTTTAAGAACACAGCTGCTTAAAAATGACGACACAGCTATTCATTTGATTACACCTAATCAAAAAATAATAAAATATTGGAAGACATTCAATACATTCATAGGAATAGGAGTTACTGTGTAACAAAAGGTAACTTCCATAATAGTATCAGACAAAAATTGAACATTTCTTCTTTTTGGACATATTGTATAATCGCAAACACACACACACACACACACACACTTATAGTGCTCAATTCATTTTAAAATATAAATATTTTTTGTATAAATCATTGCGCTGAAATAACATTAATGTATTCTCTGTACACATTGTTTAAAAATATAAATATGGACATTAGGCATTTACAGTACAGTAATAAAATCAAATGAATACCTAGAGCACTTTCTTTTTATTTTAGCCTATAGGCTACCACTAAGAAAATAAATCCTGCTGCTGCACTGGACACATCACTGTACAATGCAGAAATAATAAAATATGATCTTAAATTGAAACAATATGATAAATGCATTTTTTTTTTGTGATCAATTTTTTTTTAATAACAGAGCCAAAGCATAAAAAAAAAATCTAAAATAATATAAACTATTTACAGTATTTCCAATGCTTGCACATTAAAATAATAAGAAAAAATAAATAAGAAAAAGTTACTACAATATTGTTATCTAAAAATAAAATTACATACCAAAAATAGAAGCTAGTATGAAGGTAGTGGAAAGGCAGCCCAAGTCATTTAGACATCAGCGTAGCCAAATTGGCAGCAGTTGCATTCCATGCCTGTATGGTTGTCAGATGTGCCTTATTAATCCTGGCTGTGGAGCATTCCAAAAAAACAATGCTTCTAAAGTCCGAGAGCCAGGTAGCAATCATAGGAGGAGTCGGGTCTATCCAAAGTCGTAAAATGGATTTCTTGGCTGCAGTTAACCCTGCAAGAAGTATCTTGCTCTGGTGTTGAGAAAGGCCCAGGGAGGAGTCATCATTCAATAGAAATACAACCAGATTTTTTATGATCTGAACCTCCGTCAGCTCAGTAATAGTTTGAGCTACACTGTCCCAGAACGCAGCCAGAATCGGACATTCCCAAAACATATGTAGGTATGAGCCCACTGCACCAGCCTGACAAACTGTACAGAGCGGACTAGGGGACCTTTTCATTTTAAAAACAATGTATGGAGTAGCATATGCTTCATGGATAAGGTTAAAGTGTATTAATTGGTGAGCTGGGTTCTTGGAAGCTAAAACATATTGTTCAGGAGAAAAACCCAGCTTTTCCATTTCACGCTCCCAAATTTTTGTAACTGGTAGAGTATTACATGCTTGTTGTAAAGTGTCCATAGATAGTTGAGACTGTCCCTCGTGAACAGGTGTCTGTGACCAACCAATCTATCAAAGGATGAGGACATACATCCGAGTCCCAAGGAACCCCATAGGCACGTAAAGCAGACCTTAGTCTTAAATATAGAAAATAAGAAAAACCTGGGAGAGAGAAGTCTTCCTTGAGTTCTTGGAACGTTCGAAGGCCTTTATTGTTAAGAATATCTTTAAAACTATACACACCGCTATTTGACCAGGGAGGGTATATAAAAGGCTTACCTCCTGTCAGCAAATGATTATTATTCCAAATAGGAGACGAACGAGAAAACTTAAATGGACCTCCCATAAATTGTTCCACATCGTGCCAAGTTTTTAATGAATTTGCAACAATAGGGCCAAATTTGAAATTTAAGTTTTTCTTGGGGATGCCAGTAAATAATAAGTCCTGTAGTCTATGTGGGCGAACTATAACTGCTTCCAAATTGCGCCAGGCAACTTTTGAGTCTATATTGGTCCATGTTTTTAAGGCCCTAACTTGAAAAGCCCAATAGTATAGTTTAAGATCAGGACGAGACAATCCACCATTGACCTTTGTGCGTTGTAGTACTGTTAAGCGAATGCGGGGACGTTTTTCATTCCAAATAAATTTAGATATAATAGAATTGGCTTCCTTAAAAAAAGTAGGATATGGGGATAGGGGTAACATAGAAAATAAAAAGCTGAATCTTGGTAATATGTTCATTTTAATCGTAGCTATCCTGCCTTGTAAAGATAAATGCAAGGGAGACCATCTCTGCAGGTCTTGTTTAATTTTGTCAAATAAAGTAAGTAGTGTAATTAACTTTGTTTATAAGTTGCAGAGAGGGGTGAATCTGTATTCCCAATGTAGTGACATCGGCTGGCTAGGACGTCACTTCCGAAAAAGAGAACCGAAGCGGGAGGGCAGACTTCCAGAAGTATTCGTACCGACATGGTTAATAACATGAGGACTAGCAGTATTGTGCAATTAAGAGGAATAATCACCAGCATGGCTATGTTATAGACCATATAATAAATAGTTGTTCTGTTTGGGTTACCCTGGATAGAGTGTCGTTATTGTGGGGAATTACACTACGAGGAACCCAAGATACAACACCCAAGTATGTAAATTTATTATCAGTTGGGATTGTAATAGGGAGTACTGCATTCTTTGCAGGTAGATTCAGAGGCATTAAAATTGATTTATCCCAATTAATTTTATAACCAGACCTACTGCCAAATTTAGTAAATAGTGCTAGACAACGAGGAGTTGATTCTGAAATATTTGAAAGATATAAAAGAATGTCATCTGTGTAAAGAGAAATGTAATGTTTTGAGCCTGCGGTTGTTATTGGAGAAATATCTGTACTTTGTCTAAGAGCTTGAGCTAGCGGTTCCAACGATGGAGCAAATAGTAATGGGGAGAGAGGACACCCTTGACGCGTTCCCCGTTGAAGTTTAAAAGGGGGAGATTGACAGCTACCAGTCATCACAGACGCCAAGGAATTATTATATAGTACTTGCACCATATGAATAAAACCTGGACCAAATCCAAAGCTTTCCAAGACCAACCACTCGATTCGATTGAATGCCTTTTCCACGTCCAGGGAAAAAACTGCACAAGATTCAGAGTGGGAGTCAGCATCACAAATGACATGTAGTAGTCGACGAATATTGTCAGAAGCTAGACGCCCTCTCATGAAGCCTGTTTGATCAAAGTGAATCAAACTACCAATATATAGTTCTAATCTAGAAGCCATGACCTTAGCATAAAGCTTTGCATCCGTGCATATAAGGGAGATTGGACGATAACTGGAGCATTCATTTGGATCTTTATTTTTTTTCAATAATAGTGAGATTAAAGCTGTATTTTGGTCCCTATGAAAAGAGCCTGTTTCAATAGCGTAGTTTATAGAGTTCAATATAAGAGGACCAGCTATATCCCATATTGCTAGCAAGAACTCAGGGGGGAGGCCGTCTAAGCCTGGAGACTTATTCTTTTGCATAGATTTAATTCCCTGTTTTAATTCTTCTAACGTAATAGGTGCATCAAGATGTTTACTTTGATCAGGACCCAATTTAGGTAAATTTAGTTCGCTTAGAAATTTTGTACAAGCAGTATGATCTGTAGTGGTCTCTGAAGTGTATAGTTTGGAATAGTATTTTTGAAATATGTTATTAATTATTAAGGTTTTGTAACCAATACATTATTTACAGTTTTAATCGCACTAATTGCTGCCAAACATTCATTATGCTTTAGTCTCAGAGCTAGTAATCTACTCGGTCTTTCCCCGTGTTAATAATAATTTTGCTTGGTGCGATGAATGAGGAATTCTGCTCGCGACAACGTCAGGGCTTTAAATTCAGTTTTGAGAATATTTAATTGCTTTGCTCTATCATTAGAAAAAGCCTGCTTCTGTCCTTTCTCTAAAATTTGAATTTGGGTTTCAAGGTTAATAATTTGTTTGTTTCTAGAAGTGTATATATGGGAAGAAAATGCAGTGCAGTTACCTCTCAGAAAACACTTAGTAACTTCCCTAAGAACCTGAGGATTCTTAGCAGAACTGAAATTAAATTTAATAAATTCTTGTAGTTTACTATTAAGTTGTGTAATAAACTCTGAATTTTGTAAAAGAGACATATTAAAGCGCCATCTCTTTGCACGTGGAGGGCGTATTGTAGGTGATATATTACACAGTACAGGGGAATGATCCGTAATTAATATTGGCAGTATGTCAATTTTTGTCACATATTCAATAAGTGTAGATGAGGTAAGAATATAGTCAATCCGAGAATAAGTTTTGTATCGAGCAGAAAAGAATGTGTAGTCCCTTGCATTTTCATTCTTCAAACGCCAAATATCCCGCGAGTTAGTATCTCTAATAAAATTATTAAAAACCACTGACGAATTCAAACAGTTATCAGCAGAATTGGGAGCAGATTGATCTAGAACCGGATTACTTACTGCATTGAAATCTCCTCCTATTATTAACTGGTACTCGGAGAAATCTAGAAAAGCATTCGCTATACCAGGAAGAAAGTTAATATCGTAGACATTAGGGGCGTAAATTGAAACAAAAGCAAATTTAACATTGTTCAAGGAGCCTAGCAAGTAAACAAAACGCCCTGAGTCGTCACCCCCAGATTCTTCAGCAGAAAGTTTTAGTTTCCTATTTACCAATATAAGAACCCCTTTGTTTTATTATTTGCAGAAGAGTATGCTGCAACACGAAAGTGTTTATTTTGAAAGCGGTGAATGTCATCAGATTTAAGATGAGATTCCTGTATTAGTGCAATCGATATCCTTTTACGGTGCAAAAAATCTAGACACTTTGTGCGTTTAACAGGATTGTTTAAGCCACGGATGTTCCAAGATACAATATTAATATCAGCCATCATGGTGGATCAAAGTAAACAAACGAAAACCTCTCTCTCAAGAAAACAAACATAATAAAGACAGATACAGGGTACATTCTACTAGTTGCAGCAGCCAGCACATTGTGTGAAAAGATAACATACCAGTTAAAATAGAAATCGGACATATATGGTATGCAAAACAGTACAATATAATTGTAGGCAAGCATTGGCAAATAGAACAATAGAGAACCGATCCGTAGAAAGAGAGCACTGAGACATATTAACAATAAACACAGGCAGTCAGCAGAGAGGTATAAATAACTCTCTTATCTGCCAAAAACATAAAACTTTGCTGATCCGTGACCCCCCAACACAGCAAGGTAACGCTCTGATCTCTAAACCCCCACCCCGACTCCAAGTCAACCACAAGACAAAATATGTATGTATATCGGCTTATTATTTTTTAACCTTATAACCTAACCCCGCAGAAATATATTATTAAAAGAAAAAAAAAACACTTTACAGTATAGCACAAATGCAGCTACATTAACAAATAATTTGTCAATAAACTGAGCAAACTGTCATGACAGTGTTGCCAAACCTTAAGTCCCGGTTAACTTCGGACATCGTTTAACAGTTCAGATCCCTTGCTGAGTTGCGTCCACTGCCGAAATAGAACCCGCAGGCTCCAAAGAGGCCGCAAAATCTTCGACTTCCATAGGTGTTTTAAATAACCAGTGTTTCCCCCCATGAACCATCTTAACCAGAGCTGGATAAATCAGGAAAGACTTGATCCCCTTCTGAGTCAGACATTTCCTGGCTTGCGACATGGCCCGTCTCTTCTGAGCTGTGATATTGCTGTAATCTGGGAAAAAGCGAAGTGAACAGCCACCGTGTTGCAGAGTGGAGCTGGTCCGAGCTCCAACGAGAATGGCCTTGCGGTCGTTGTAACGCAGCAGCTTGAAAATCAGGGTGTGCGGCCTATTTCTATGGCCTTCCTTTCCGCTGTAAATGCGGTGGGCTCTTTCGATCTCAATAGATCTGTCCTCCAAAGCTGGAATCCATTTAGGAAGATTACGTTGGAGGAATTTGATAGGATCATCCCTCTCTTCGCCTTCATCTAACCCCACAAGCCTTAGATTATTTTGGCGCTGTTTGTCCTCGTACTGGATCAGCTTCTCCTGTAATTTATCAACAGAGAGTCTGGTTTCGGCCGACTCCTGTTTGACCGCCCGAACAGTTACCTGCATATTGTCAAACTTAGAAGTAAATGCTTTCAAATCCTTTTCCAAGGAACCGTGAAGTTCTTCCCGAATCACTTGTCTCATTAGGGGCTGCAAATCCCCGAGCTGTTGTTTCAGCAACTCCGCAACGGTAGCACGCAGCTGTGACTCGGGGAGGTCAGTAGTCAAATCCTTTAACTTTTTCTTTGATGGTGAGGAACTCATGTCTTGCCATCTCCGATATTTTATGATAACTTTTATCGAATTAAGTGGCTGAAAAATGCCCGGATAAAGTTTTAAAGGAAAAAAAAACTGTCGGGCGGAAGGGAGTAGCAGACTTAAGCGTCCATTCCTATCGGCAGGTCACGCGACCCCCATAAACTCATTTTTTAATTTTTTTTTTTTTTTACCGTAGCCTACCTCGTACACAATTAACACAAACTAGATCATGACGCCGCATTAACAGGTTATGATACTGTAGCGATTCTGGGGCGGAGGGGGAAGAATCAGGATAGTATAGAGGGTGTGTGTGCGTGCAAGGGGTTGCATGGTAGTGTGTGTATGCAGGGGTTGCATGTTGTGTGTGTGCGTGCAGGGGTTGCATGTGTGTGTGCATGCAGGGGTTGCATGGTGGTGTGTGTGCATGCAGGGGTTGCATGGTGGTGTGTGTGCATGCAGGGGTTGCATGTTGTGTGTGTGCGTGCAGGGGTTGCATGTTGTGTGTGTGCAGGGGTTGCATGTTGTGTGTGTGCATGAAGGGGTTGCAGGTTGTGTGTGTGCGTGCAGGGGTTGCATGTTGTGTGTGTGCGTGCAGGGGTTGCATGTTGTGTGTGTGGGGGGGAATTGGGGTGCAGGTTTGGCGTGGAGGACGTGGGGGGTGGGTCTGAGTGAGGAGCAGAGGGAGTGAGGGGATATAAGGGGGTGTGTGGAAAAAACCAGGAGAGTGGAGAAGACTAGTGATGTGCATTTGAGGAGATTTTTGGATTCAGTTCCGAACCGGGTATCTGTGATTGGAACCGAGTATTTCGATTCCAGTTCCGGTTCCCCAACTATGTAGAAAAACATGTCCTTATGTCATTGTGTGCGCAAAAGGAGTGTGTGGTGGCATCTTATAAATATAAACATAGGCGCTGGGTTATATGGGCCGTGGTGCCCAAGCTCCATCAATATACAGTATATTCTGGAATGTGGGTCCATCACCACCAATGTTTGAGCTTATATATAATAAATGTACATACCTTTTGATGGGATTGATATGTTTATACATGATATGTTTTAAAGATTCCACCTCATAATGGTAAAACAGCGTACCTATCGAATAACATTTCACATCAGATTAGTTTAACAGGAAAATCAGCGTTATTTCTCCTTCATTAGAAGTGAATGTTCTAGGTCCTAGTCACTGGTGCAAGCCTTTCACAGACCCCCGGCTCTCACACAAAGTGACAAAAACAGAAAGGGTCACTGTGGCAAAGTGGCTGCTGATTAAGACCGGATGCAGAGGTGATGCAGTGCAGAAACAATCACACGTGAAAACTGTAATCCAGTTTGGAAAATGTTCTTTTTATTTTTACAAAAATCCTGGTCACATATCCCACCGCTTAGAGTGGAGCTGAAGGAACACTCGGCTGAATCTATCTTTCCCATTACTCCCCCCTCCCGGGAAAAATAATCCACATTTTGATGGTCTTTCCCTGCACGGTGTACCATATGGTACATGAAGGGCTGCAACGCCAGATACCACCGAGTTATCCGGGCATTGCTGTCCTTCATTGTGCTTAACCACTTGAGTGGGGCGTGGTCTGTGACAAGATCAAATGAGTGTCCCAGCAGGTAGTATCGTAAAGAGTGAGTAGCCCATTTAATGGCCAAACACTCCTTTTCGACTACGGAGTAGTTGCGTTCCCGAGGTAGCATTTTTTTTACTAATGTACAGTATCGGGTGTTCTACTCCATCTACCTTTTGAGACAAGACGGCACCCAAACCCACATCCGAGGCGTCGGTGTGGAGGATGAATCTTTTGGTGAAATTTGGTGTGATAAGAGTGGGGGCCTGGCAAAGTCTACGCTTAATAGTATCAAATGCCCCCTGACACTCTGACCACTTAATTAAATTTGGAGCACTCTTTTTGGTGAGGTCAACTAAAGGGTTAACCACTGTGGCATACTCGGGGATAAAGCGGTGGTAATAACCGGCTAATCCCAGTAGTGACCTAACCTGAGTCTTGGTTTTGGGGATCGCTGCATCAACCAAAGCCTGGATTTTAGTGACTACAGGTCTCACCCTTCCATTCCCCATTAAAAATTCCAAATATTGAGTTTCTGTCTTGGCAAACGCACATTTTCTCAAGTTAGCTGTCAGCCGGACTACCCTTAGATACTGAAGGACGGCTGCAATCCTAGACAAATGCTCTCGCCAGGTGGAGCTGTAAATAACCACATCATCAATATACGCTGCTGCATATTCATGATGTGGGCGTAAAACTGGGTCCATCAGTCTCTGAAAGGCAGGGGGCGCACCATGTAGCCCAAACGGCATGGTTTTAAAGTGAAACAGCCCTTCTGGTGTTGAAAATTAGGTTTTCTCTCTAGAACTGCGGGTTAAAGGGATCTGCCAGTATCCCTTTGTCAGGTCCAAAGTTGAGATAAACCTCGCCTTACCCAGTCTGTCTAAAAGTTTGTCGACCCGAGGCATAGGGTACGCATCGAACTTGGCAATAGCGTTTACCTTCCTGAAATCCACGCAGAAGCGGTTGGTGCTGTCTTTCTTAGCCACTATGACAATAGGACTGCACCACTCGCTCCTGAAAGGTTCAATCACCCCAAGTTCGAACATGTCCCATACCTCTTTGCGAACACGACTCCTCATTGACTTTCTGGGATCCGGTAAGGTCTCTCCCGCACGATGACACCTGGTGGAGAGATAATGTCATATTCAACCAAATTAGTTCTGCCGGGCAAGACAGAAAAAACATCGCTGAATTCCTCAATAAGCTTACGCAGCTCCCGTTGCTGGTCTGGAACCAATTGTTCCCCCATCGGAATGATTTTTGTGCTGGGAGTCTCTGGACAGGGGCCTAAATAATCCTCTATGTTGACTTGGGCTATAAACAAGACCTCCCTTGCCTGCCAGGGCTTTAATAAATTGATATGATAAATCCCGTGAAAACTGTAATCCAATTTGGAAAATGTTCTTTTTATTTTTACACAAATCCTGGTCTGGCGACCAAACAATAATCCTCCGGCGATACACCCCTGGAGTAAAGCTCGGCAGTAAAATAATAACGATTTGTAAACACAAACAAATAATAACACGTTATCCGCTCCCACAATACTACGAACACAAATCACCGGTCCGGGTGCGTGCAGTAGTGCTCAAGGTGGGTGATAACAAATAACAGTGACTGTGGTGTTGTTGTTCCGAGTAGTGCTGGCCCAAGGCTACAGCTCCGGAGACGTGTTAGCCGTCTAGTGAATTTACAAACAAAAAGACAATTGCTAACAGTGTTACAAACAAACAAAACACTCACGAATATTTATTATTTATTTTTGGGAACTCTCCCGGTCCTTCCAGTTCCGTTCGTCTCTGAAAACCAAGAGAAGGAACCGATTACAAGTCTCTGTCCCCTTTTTATGCTGTCACGCATGACCCCTTGGTAAACTAATGCAGCTGCCTTACAATCAGCGACTGCTACATTGTTTACCTTCCGGGTCAATATGTTCTTGCAACAGAGACTCGCCTTCTTCCAGACTGGCCAACTCCCCGACCCGGGAAAGAACTGTCAGTCCAGCCCGTCAAAAGAACTCTGTCCTCGCTGCTTAGCGCCCTCACAGGTCGGGAGGGAGATTTACAACCAGAACTCATTATATTTCTGTCACAGTCACATTGTGTCAGAGTCCACTTTCTTTTGTCATTTCCATATTCAGTGCTATGTTTGTGTATTTTATTTTTGTATTCAATATTATGGTAGTGTTTTGTTAAGTCTCCCTTCCAAGACTACAACATTACTTGTGAACGACTATGAGCCAAGAACGACTGAATCACTAGGCAGTTCTGCACGTTCAAAAGAGCCTTACTGATGAAATAGACGACTTCATTTTGCGAATTGAAAAGCGCCCAGATGTTTTTGCTCTTTACTAAGCAGACTATGCACTAATCAATAATTGCTTCAATCTTTGTATGAACACGAATGCATAATTAAGTTGACTAGTATATATGCTTTATTATAAGTCGCCCTGGATAAGGGCGTCTGCTAAGAAATAAATAATAATAATAATAATAATAATAATAATAATAATAATAATAATAATAATAATATGCACCAATTGTGTTTCTCCCGGTTTGCTGGCTTAATTTCTTTGGTGTAGGAAGCGATTTAGAATTCAAGTTACAAAACATTACTTCAGCTGTGTATATGCAGTCAATTATTATCATGTAATTTGTGCATATTTATTTTGTTTTTATTGATATGCTTATGTTTTATTTACGATAATTGATATACATTACTATTATTGTATTTTGAGTTATTTTGTCTATGCAGTTACTTTAAAAACTAGCCTACTGTATTTGAGTTACTGTTTATACTCGATCAGACTGTGAGTGAGTTGAATCTCACAGCTCTTTCAGAAATTAAAACTGGTTTAATTTAAAACACACTGTGTTTATGTGTTCACAAACACTAACTGCCAGAGCAGCAACATAGAACTTTCGCTTTGGTGGGTTATGGATCCATCCACTTTGTTGTATATTTTCCATATTCAACAGGGCTTCGTCGTTTATCCTCTATACACCATTTTATAGAGTACAAGCAATGTGCCATATACAAGATAATACATATTAACAAGGTAGACATTTTATAGATATTGGGTTTACTGAAATGTTTATATTTTGTTGTTTAAAAACAAGGCTTTTAAAAGCGATTTTAATGATTTTCTCCTAATCCCATATGGGGGAATCTACCCTCTCACCCTTGGGCACCACCAAACATACAGACCCGGAGCCGCAGCATAAACAAGTAGGCCTACTAGTGTGACAGTTCTACGACAACATAAAAATGATTAGAAAGACCACAACAATCACAGAGCAAAAAAAAACAAGTCAAACTAAACTCATCACAGCCGCAATCAGTCAGTAGTCCAAAACGAGGACAACAAAGCGCAAATAGTCTAGTTAAGTGTATGTTTTTTTCTTTTTCTTTTTTATGTGTGAAGCTTCAATTATAGTTTTATTTTTGACAGAAATGAAAAGTCTTTGATCATTTTAAAGGTTTTATGTTTTTAATAATCAGTTTTTTTAAAAACATAATAGTACTCACTGGAACAGCATCCTTGATATTTGTATCCGGTTCGTCGGTTCCAAAGAAAGAACTGGGTACCCGGTTTCAAAGAAACCAGTTTGCACATCACTAGAGAAGACAAGAGTGAGAGAGAACGGCGTGCGTGGATAGACAGCAAGAGAAACAGGGGAAGGATAAAGGCAAACAAAAAATTACTTGTAATCATATTATTTCATTTTCGACTCCCAGTTCCCTTCCCTCACCTTATGATTTTATTTAATTAATTATTGTACAACAATAAATGGCTTGAGCCTTCATTACTCATGGCTTCAGTATCATTGCTGTCCCAGAAGAACCCAAAAATGCTACAATAGCGTCACACTAAATTGGTTATTATTGAGGGACATACATTGTGTCAGACATATCAGAATGTAATGGTGCGTAGCAAAGTGGTTTGCAGGGTACAGGTGTAGGTGTGATGCGGTGCGCAATGAAGAGACAGACAGTGATAATCCAATCAGAAAATAGATCTAATTTTTAATCCAGATCTGGTGACCAAAACAATAATACCAGGCAAGCAATGTGTATTGCACTGTTCTATAAAATGGGTTTGCAGTCCCAAATAATAAACACACAGTTAATACATCCACACTATACAAACAAGGTCACCAGTCCTGGGTGAGTGCTGTAGTGCTCGTGGTGCAAATACAATATATCGTGATAAAGGTGCAGTGATGTCCGGGTTTGTGCTGGCCTCTGGCGACAGCTCCGAAACGTGTTATCTGTCTACTAATAACAACAACTAACAATTAGAGACAACAAACAAAACACTCACGATACGATACACACAATACTGGTCCTTCCAGGTTGTTCCTAAACCATTAATGAAGGAACAGATCACGTTGCTCTGTCCCCTATTTGTACAGTCACTCATGACCCCTTGGTAAATGATTGAAACCGCTCCTCCAATCCGTGGCTGCCACATCGTTTCCCTTCCGGGTCGATGAGTTAGTGCACCGGAGTTTCGCCCCCTTTCTAGATGGCCGACTTGCTTTTATTTTTATTTATTTTTTACGTTTGTTATTTTGAAAATAAAGATAGCACAAACGCCATTGCACCCTACCTGCAGTGATTTCCTGTCACAGTGATTTATTAAGTTTAAATATGTACGTCTATTAATTAAATAGTAAACTGGCATGTAATAGGTAAATATAACTGACATACAGACATTATTAATACACATTTTAATCAATATTTATTATATGTATGAATAAATTGGTATTAATGTATTAAAATAAAACACATTTAAACAAATGTTGTTTACATTTCAGTGGAAGTTTTTTCTTGTGTGTAGTGATATTTACTGTTATTGGAAAGATTTTTTTTAAATTTGCTGTGTTAATTTAAAAAGTAAATAAATCAAATCATTTTATAATCGTTTTATAATAGCATTAAGGCACTCCAGGGGATAGGTTGTCATGATATAACCGCACACTTAAAGAGTAAGTAGCGGGGTACCGAAAAATATTCCACATCCCCACGTGTTGCTAAAACTGTTTAAATAACATCATTTTTCTTTTCATTGTGAACATCCTGACAACTTTTTACACTTATAACTTTAAAGTCTGTTTCAAAGCTTTTTTTCAAAAATGTCCGCTCTAGTGCACTGATAGTGTAAGGATTATTGCCCATATTGTCAAACAGGTAACACAGCAATAACGATCCACGATGTTGTACGGAACATAAAAGCTACAGCACTTGTTATGTTTCTGCAGTGATTTAGAGGACAGATCTCAAACCCCAGTGCACTACAGCAGACATTTTGAAAACAGCTTTGAAACCGAATTTAAAGTTGTAAGTGTAAAAAGTTGTCAGGATGTTAACAATGAAAATAAATATTGCAGGCACGTATTTAAACTGTTGTAGTAAAACATGGGGACGTATAACGCAATATCTTTCAGAATCCTGCTACTTACTCTTTAAGGGTTAACCCTTTAAGGACCGGCATCGTGTTAACTCGCTCATACTGAAGTGGGCTTCTAGGACCACGATCGTGTAAACATGATAAAAACAGCTTCACCCGCCCATCCACTGTTTTGGTTTCAGTTGCTTCCTGGTGCGTGATGTCATCACACCTCACCACTGCGAGCCAGCCTGTCACAGGGCCCTAGAAAATAATCGAGATTAGTGCCCTAGAAAGGGGTGTAATGAAATTGGCCTAATAATAAAGTTTGGGTGCCAGGAAAGTATATATAAACTTCCCAATAAAAAAAACAACTTGTTACTCGGACCTTGTAGCAAAACTAAGTTTCTACCTACGCGACCCTACAATATAAAAATTGCAACTGACTCTTGATAACTTAAGAATAGGGTTTTAAATAAACACCAATTAACATTTATTCCATAACCAGTACTGTCACTCATTTTCTTTTTTTTACACTACACGAAACACACATTTAAGAGCATTCTTCCTTGACACCTTTAGTACTCAATTAGTTCCCAATTACTGATAACATATCTATTAAGAAACATACAATGGTATATTTCTCAATTTACATGGTCTCCGCATTATCCTAAGCATAGCACAAGCAATTAAACTGAATAGCCAATAAGATTTTTTTATAGTTAAATGGTAATTAAATTACTCATATTGAGCCCTCCTAATGGATTAACTATGGTTATTCCTCGGTTGCAGTTCTTTACACACAGCAAACATTCACAAACCATCTATATCACATATTGAGAAAATGGCAATTCAGTTTAACTGATTCATATGCAAAGAACCAATTTTATACCATTAATACAACAAACATTCATAAGCTATCCATATCACAGGTTGACAAATATCAATTCAGTTTAACTGATTCATATGCAAAGAACCAATTTTATGCCATTAATACAACAAACATTCATAAACTATTCATATCACAGGTTGTGCAAATAGCAATTCAGTTTAACTGATTCATATGCAAAGAAACTCAGTTATACAGTTTTAAAATGGAGAGAGAGGAAAAAAAAAACATTGGTATGAAAATAATCAAACACTTTCTTTAAATCTGGTCATAGATATACCTGGTTTCAAACAGGCAATATTTTCCAAGTCATTACACCAACAACCAACATACAGATAATAAACAAGCAGTTTGCATCAAGGTATGTAACAGTAATAATGACCGAGAGGCTATAATAAAGTCAAGCAAAGTAAGAAAGGAAGTGACATAGATCTAAACAGTCATTTTCCCAAAAAAGAAACGACAGGAACTTCCATAATACTGGTTAAGTCCCACTATAGTTGTCAGCCGTCCTCCTCAAATACACGTGCAGGACAACTCCATAACAATCCAGTAGGCAACAAAAACATAAAAAAAAACAAAACAAAAAAAAAACTCCAAGTTTCAGTCTCGCCAGTAATAGAGCAATATGCAGAAAACTCCAGGTTTGTCCTGCTAATAGTACAGCAGTATGAAAACTCCAGGTTTCAGTCTCACTAATAATACAGCAATATGCAGAAAACTCCAGGTTTGTCCTGCTAGTAGTACAGCAGTATGAAAAACTCCAGGTTTCAGTCTCGCTAGTTTAAAACAACAAGCAGAATCCACGTTGCTTTCACAGACTCGTGCAACAAACCACTACCCGCAGCTTCAATTGTTTGAACAAAAAAAACACTCAATATGGATTGCTCTCCACGCATTAAATAACCATTTGTGTATTCGAAATTGCAAACCGGCGTCTTCGGTCCTGCACGTTTCAAATCACTCGGCACTTTATTCCTCAATCGTTGACTTGACATCATTCCTGTCCCAACGAGTTTCCCATACACAAAACATCCATGGTGTCAAAGCTATATTTCATATATTAATTAACAGTAAGCTTAGACTCCAAAAAAAACAAACAAAAAAAACGATTACAACTTATTGTCATACTGCATTCTCTCATTCTCTCTCTCACTGCGTCAACTATTACGTCACTTCCTACGACCATCCTCTCTCTTCCTCCACCCGACGTCTTTATACAATTTTAAAATGATTGACAGCCAAAGAGGCTAGTGCTGAATTCTATACGGCACAGGAGAAGCCCACATCTCCAGTGCCTAACAGGGGGGAGGCGGAGCATCCAGAGCCCAAGATGGGGGAGGCCGAGTGTCCAGAGCCCAAAAGAGGGAGGCAGAGTGTCCAGAGCCCAAAAGAGGGGAGACTGAGTGTCCAGAGCCCAAAAGAGGGGAGGCTGAGTGTCCAGAGCCCTAGAGGGGGAGGCCGAGTGCCCATAGCCCAAGAAGGGGAGGCCCAAGTCTCCAGTGCCCGAGGGGGAGCCACACCATTCTTCAGTGACAGAAGGAGACTACCTGCTGCTACTGCCTCCACCGCTAGAGGGAGACTACCCCCTACTTCCACCTCCACCGCCAAAGGGAGACTACCCATCTCCCGCCTCCACCACCAGAGAGCAACTTGCCTCAGCCGTCCTTACACTTGCTGCTGAGGGGAGCAGGTCAAAAGCCAGGCGTCAGATCATCTCCACCACAGCCAGGTGCCTGGGAGTTGGATCCCTCCCAGACACCCGACCTGCATGTCTGGACCTATGGTCGCTGGGCTTCACTCCCAGGTCACTGCACCACCAGGCACAAGTGGTCACCTGGTCTCCTGTTCTGCTCCCCCTGGTAGCACAGACGTCGCTACACAGTTGCCTGCCTGCACTCCCAATGCCTCATCCACTGCGCCTGGGTCCCCTGTCGCTGGGTCTCGGTCCCACCATAAAGGCACCAGGCTGTGGGCCAACCATCCCTCAAGGATGGGAGAAGGACAATAGGGGACTTGAGGGAGGGTGGTTGTGTTTTTAGAAGTGGGGGGCCATGTGCGCTGCTGGGGGAGGGGGGGTTATGTGGCAGGCACAATAAAGGAGACGGTAAGTTTTATGCATTTCGGCCAAAGTGTCTGTGTTGCCTAGGTATTCAGGGTGAACATTGTGTTTGAGGCAGGTTTTATTCATTTTGTTACTAAGCAGTTAAACTATGTGGCAAGTACAAACAGATTTTTCTTTTCCATACAGGTGTCGTCTATCCGTTTGCTGGGATTATTTTAGTCATGGTAGCATTACAGTGCATTAGATCCACAGCTGGCTGTGCTGTTATGGGAGTTGTTATGGATTGGGCTGTCTTTGTCTCTGGCCAGGTATTAATGGGTCTCTCTACCCCAGCCTGTGAGTGATTAATGACATGAGGATAAAATACTCCACCTGCTACAAAAGGAAAGAAAACTGAATTAATGAGTGCCTAAAAAATGAGTTGTGGTGTCTTTCAGAGCTTAGAGCAAAGATGGATCAGCTGTTTTTTTTACTTTTCTTTTTACTTTGGTTGGTAGTGATGCTATTGATAGCTACAAAGTCTCTTTTAGCATACATGAAAAATACTTAAAACAGGAACATTTTCATTAATTTATAACTGAACTAATTCGGCAGGAAAAAATAACATTTTCTGTACTTTAAAAGACTACTAACCAATCCTTTAACATTCAGTCAAATATTGTGTTTGATTGTTTTTTTAAAGACAGTGTTAAGTTGCTTTGATTATGAGTTCAGAAGCTGCTTTTTAATTATACAGTAGTTGCCTACCATACAAACCATAAATGTAGGCTAAATAAGCTTTTACATCTATAAATGCACTTTGATTGATCCAGCTTAAGGTTACATACACATTGTATATAGAATAACAGATGGGCTTCAGTGAGTTACAGAAAAATAATTCCATCTAGGGTTTCTGTGATGTCATAAATTACAAGACCGAATTACAAAACTTACTAAATAAGAAAGAAAAAAACTTGCAGTATGAACTTCAAAAACTTTTTCTGTTATTTATTTCTGTTATTTAGTTACTTATGCTGTATCAGCTATATTTAAACAAAATACTGTAAAGCCATAAATATTTGCCACCAAAATATTTGGTGAATCACACTCAAACAATGTTGGCGACCTGTTGCACTGGTCGTAGTATATTACTTCATTATATGTACAGCACTAAGATATTCGTACCAAAAAAGTTTACAAGTGAAAAACGCATAATAAGGCTCACAAATATTTACGGCTTTACAGTATATAAAGTCATATTTACTATCCAACCTTGCCTCTCTTATTATTTTGACTGACTCACATAATAGTGAAAAATTAAATGCCACACATGTCAATCCGGCAGCAGTGATGGGGCTGATACTGGCCACTCAGAGGGAGATTGTGGCGACTGGGCTGGTGTGCACCATGCTCCCTTCAGCAGCATAAACGGAGAAAAAATTCAGAGGGTGAGCCTGCCACTCCTCACCTTTTGGCCCTGGAGATGGCGGTAATGGCTCCCCCCTTCTGGGCGCTGGATGCACGGGCTCCCCTCTTCGGGGCGCTGGATGCACAGGCTCCCCTGTTCTGGGCGCTGGATGCCCGGGCTCCTCGCTTCTGGGCGCTGGATGCATGGGATCCCCCCTCTGGGCGCTAGTTACCCCTCTTCATATTGCGTGAGGCATATGGCCAACGAGTGCCCATATGCCACACAGCCAGGGCATAACTCCGCCGCGAGGTTCTTTAAAGAAACCTCCCAGCCATCATCCCCGACCTCCTCCTGCTGTTCCTGCGATTGCTGTTGTTGCTGCTGCAGCTTTCCTTTCCCAGTTCTGTTCCTGGTCCTTATCCCCACCTTCCTCTCTTGGGCTGGTTCCTCCTCCTCTTCTTGGAAAGGGCAGACAACCACTGTGTGCCCATATACCCTGCAAGGAAGGCACCAGCCTTGGTCCTCCAGGCCCCCGAGGAGATCCTCTAGCTCACTGCAGCCGCCTCCAGCTTGTATTTTATTTATTTTTTTCCTGGCAGTACTCTTTCTGGCCTGAGTCTTGGCAGTGCTGTTACCCCGGTTCTGACACCACGTGTGAACAGGCTGGTTGTAGGGGTGACGTCAGGCCAGAAAGAAACACACAGGCAGGCAGTACTGGTGAGTGAAACTGAGAAGCTGCGGCGCTCAGTGTTTTATTACACACACAGAAAATAAAAGGTTTGAACAAAACAGAACACGGCACTCAAGGCCAAAATAAATAGACAAACAAAACAGATAGTGGACAACACTAAACAAGTATCGTGCGAGTCCTCTCACACGAGTAGCATTATTTTTGGCTTACTTTCTATTTACTCCTTCTCTTTCTCTCCCGTTCTCCACTCTCGAACACACAACCCTGACTGAGTAAAACGTGCATCTATATATACTTTAAATGCACGTGAAGTGTTTGTGCAATCCCCGTGCCTAAATACAACTACACAGACCCATTTATATCCCATGCAGCAATATCTATACACCAACATTAACACTCCACACGCAACACAAAACACATAAATACACACATGGGCGGGTCACACTGCCACAGACCCCCTCTGACGCTACACAGCTGTTGCTCTTCTCTGTACCTTCTCAAGTGTAAGAATGTCTTTTCTGACCAAAACTGCACACAGTTTTCCAGGTGGGGTCTAACTAGGGCATTGTATAATCTTAGCATAACCTCTCTGGATTTGTATTCCACGCTTTCTGCAATATGTTCTAACATTTTATTTGCCTTTTTAATTGTCTCACCACATTGGCGAGATACTTTTAATGATGACTCCACTATAACCCCTATTACCACCCTGTTCATTTTATACTTACAACATGGATTTTTATGCCCAATATACAATACTTTACATATCTTAACATTAAAATGAATTTGCCACAAGTTTGCCCAGTTACAGGTCTGAATACCTTTGAATTAGCTGGGCTGCGGATTCAGAGTCCACTACTCCCCGCAAGTTTGGTATCATCTGCAAATTTGACAATCTTGCAATGTGTATCTTGGTCCAAGTCATTTATATAAATTTATATAAATGAGGAACAGTAAGGGTCTAAGTACAGACCCTTGTGTTACCCCAGTAAGTACACCCCCCAATCCGATTTTACACCTCTAAGTTAGTCTCTGCTTTCTTTTGTTTAACCAGTTCTGTATCCAGTTACATATCCTCCCCTGTATTCCTGCTGATTTTTATTTACTTAAGTCTTTCATGTGGGACTTTGTCAAAGGCTTTTTGAAAATCAAGATAAATTATATCATAACAGTTGCCACCATCTACATTGTACCACAGGAATCAGTATTAGGTCCTCTGCTATTCCTAATCTACATTAATTATTTAGTTTCTGGTATAGTAAACAAACTTGTTAAATTTACAGACGACACAAAAATAGGAGTAGTGGCAAACACTTTTGCAGCAGCAAAGGTCATTCAAAATGATCTAGACAGCATTCAGAACTGGGCAAACACATGGCAAATGACATTTAATAGAGAAAAGTGTAAGGTACTGCACACAGGCAATAAAAATGTGCATTATAAATATCATATGGGAGATACTGAAATTGTGAAGAAGGAATCTATGAAAAAGACCTAGGAGTTTATGTTGACTCAGAAATGTCTTCATCTAGACAATGTGGGGAAGCTATAAAAAAGGCCAACAAGATGCTCGGATATATTGTGAGAAGTGTTGAATTTAAATCAAGGGAAGTAATGTTAAAACTTTACAATGCATTAGTAAGGCCTCATCTAGAATATTGTGTTCAGTTCTGGTCACCTCGTTACAAAAAGGATATTGCTGCTCTAGAAAGAATACAAAGAAGAGAAACCAGAATTATTCCGGGTTTAAAAGGCATGTCATATGCAGACAGGCTAAAAGAATTGAATCTATTCAGTCTTGAACAAAGAAAACTACGTGGTGATGATTCAGGCATTCAGAATTCTAAAAGGTATTGACAATGTCGACCCAGGGGACTTTTTTGACCTGAAAAATGAAACAAGGACCCAGGGGTCACACATGGAGATTAGATAAAGGGGCATTCAGAACAGAAAATAGGAGGCACTTACACAGAGAATTGCGAGGGTCTGGAACCAACTCCCCAGTAATGTTGTTGAAGCTGACACCCTGGGATCCTTCAAGAAGCTGCTTGATGAGATTCTGGGATCAATAAGCTACTAACAACCAAACAAGCAAGATGGTCTGAATGGCCTCCTCTCGTTTGTGAACTTTCTATGTTCTTATGTTCTTATTAGTTGTAACATCCTCAAAAAGTCAAGTAGGTTAGTCAAGCATGACCTCCCTCTTCTGAGCCCATGCTGGCTATCCCCTATAATATTGCTGCTGTATAAATAGTCTCCAAGATTACCTCTTAATATTGCTTCCATTATTTTGCAAGTTACGGAAGTTAAACTAATATGTTTATAATTACCTGGGTATGTCTTATTCCCCCCTTTTAAATAATGGCACAACGTTTGCAAGCTTCTAGTCTTCAGGGACCACACCTGTTTCTATAGAACTATACATGATAGTAGCCAGTGGTCTACTTATTTCTACCCTTGTTTCCTTAAGCACCTTTGGATAAGTAATATCTGGGCCCGGTGATTTGTTATTTGTTAGCTCTGTAGCTTATTTAATACCTACTTCACTGATGCTGAAATCTATAAGACCTGTGTGTGCGTTAACGGGCGGCACAGGTGGCAATTTATTTGTGTCCTGTCTGGTGAAAACATTAAAACAAATGTATTTAATGCATCAGCTATTTTGCAGTCCACATAAAACTTGTTATCATATTAATTCCTTAATACTTTAACCTCCTGTTTTACAGTTATTTTACTTTTACAATATTGGAAGATTTTTTTTAGGATTATGTTTAGCATCACTGGCAGTATTTCTTTCTACATCTCTTTTGCCCTTGCAAACATCCATTTTTACCTGTTTAAGCATATTTCTATATTCTTCCCAAATAGTTTTGCTCTTCCATCTTTCCTGTAGGTCATATACAGCTCTGTATTGTTTATTGCTCTGTTTAACCATTTTGGTGACGGCTTGTTAAACCTGGTCTTTTTCATTTTAGGTATATACTTGTCCTGCATGTCTTCATTATAACTTTAAATCAGTCATTGAACTTAAACTGTCTTATCCTATCAGTTCCTGTTAGCCAATGCATCCCAGGTAATTTCTAATTTAATCATGTTATGATCACTTGACCCCAGTGGTTCTACTACTTCAGTATTACATAACATGTCCTGTTTTTTAACACACTGGGGCCCATAGGGCCTATTCATAAAACTTACCTCCTTTTTCGTGCCAGTAATAGTGTTTAATATAACAGTATTTCATCGGGTGATGCATAAACGCCATTTACCATCAAAAACCATCACTCTTCGCAACATTAGAATAACGTGCCCTTAGAAACCAATTTTCTCATTAGCATATTATTTGTCTGATTCATAAATCTGTATTGTGTCATGTGAAAAGGTGGCTTGTGGTGGTGTCAGACCAGGAACTGCAGAGATACATAATACTGTGGTTGAATGCGCTGGTGTGTGAGTTTTAATAATAAATAAAAGGGTCGCCGGTTTGAGTCCAGGCTATTCCACTGCCGACTATGGACGGGAGCTTTCAGGGGGCGGCGCACAATTGGCCGAGCGCCACCCGGGGTGGGGGAGGGCTTAGGTCGGCCAGGATGTCCTCGGCTCATAGCGCACCACCGACCCCTGTAGTATAAATAAAAGGTTTAAACAAAACAGAAGCACTTTACAAAACAAAAGGCACAGTGGCCAAAACAAACAAACAGATACAAAACAAGTAACATGCTGGTTTATTGCCAGCACGAGTAGCAATTTTTTTATTCTTACTTTCTTTATCTCATGACTCACGTCTCACGTTCTCCACTCTGAACACCACTCTCGTTCAGCCAAAGCTGCAGGTTTTTATACATGTGACACCGTCGCCCGATTGATTGATTTATTGCTAATCTGGAGACTGTCACATTTTGAATTTTAACCTCATCCATGCTGCAAAACAATAACAAAACATTGTGTTTTTAAACACTAAACACTAAACAATAAATTTAAATAATAATAATAAAAAATAACACGTTTACACACAATAATGCTTTTTTTTCATTTCAGCGTGCATACAAAATAAAAATGTGAATCTTATGTGTACATGTAGGGTTTAATATGTTTTGTCAGAAACATGCAGTTTGCGTTACAACGTATGTTGTAAAAAAGTAAACAAACACACAGAAGGATTATTTAACCATTAAGTAGCATCTTTAAAAAAACAACAAAAAAAAGACCTTGTGGTGTAAAAATACATTCAAATGTGAACTTTAGTTGCCTTGGATGGAAATCACATGATTTATTATTACGTAATATAGGTAATGTGACATTTTGGACGGGACAGTCCCACTTTTGGAACACTGGTCCCAGTGTCCCCAGAACCTTTCTTGGGACGCTCATTTCGTCCCAGTTTTTTTTCCCCCGAGCATCATACCGCCAGTAACAGAATATTGTATTTTCATTCAGGCTGCTGTGTTACTACCATATCTAACTATTACAGTACAATGACACTTGATGTGACTAAAGAACGTTGAATGATCAGTAGCATTAAAAAGCGGCCATGCAAATCTGGAGAATTACTGAACAGTCAATGTTCATATTTGCAACCAATCACAGAATTGCGGGTGGGTGAATCCATTGACTTGCTAAAACGAACTGGTGGCTATCCTCGTCTGAATCATCACACCTGCTGCCTGAAGAGGTTAGACTACTGTAGTCTAACAATAACTGCTCATACAGGTACCATTGCATTATGTTGGAATTATTCTCTTCATCCATGATGTTTGTATATCTGCGTGCAAAATACATTGCTTTGTGTGTAGCTATAGGCGACAATTGCGGAAATCAACGCTGTCATGTCACATGACCGTGCCATGTTTAGAACACAGTGCACTGAAGCTTGTCCTGGTTTGAACACTTTGTGCATCAAAATAGCCCATCACAACAATAGGAGGGGCTGTAAAACATGACAAAAGTATTTGGAAACATATGTTCTATTGAAATGTCTATCTTCACTTTCAGTTCACCACAGGTATCCTCTAAGAAATGTATGTTAGTGAATAATACCAAATAATTTATGAACTAGTGTGACAGAAATACAATGATTCTTGGTTGTAAATCTCCCTCCTGACCTGTGAGGGTGCTAAGCAGCGGGAACAAAGCTCCCTGGACCGGCTGGCCTGACAGTTCTTTTCCAGGGTTCAAGGGAAGTCGTCCAGCTAGGAAGGGGGCAAGACTCTGTTGCATTAGCGCATTGACCTGGAAGGGAAACGATGTGGCAGCCACAGATTGGAGAGGTGGTTGCACTCGTTTACCAAGGGGTCATGTGTGACAGCATAAAAGGGGACAGAGAATCGTAATCTGTTCCTTCGCATTGGTTTGTGTAAATAAACTGAGAAGGACTGTGAGAGACCCCGTTGCACATAAAAAGTACCATGAGTGTTTTGTTTGTTTGTCTTGTAATTGTCTTGTCTTGTCTTGTGCATTACTAGACAGCTAACACAGACCCAGAGCTGTCACCAAGGGCCAGCACTAAACCGGACAGCACTTCACCATTGTCACAAATATAAACTTGTATCATCCACCACGAGCACTACTGCACGCAGACAGGACTGCTGACCATGTCTGTATTATTGTGGGGTGGATATTGTTTATTATTTGGGACTATCTTTCCTGTGTTACTTACCTTGTGCAGTACACATTGGTGTGTATTGCCAGGGGATTACTGTTTTGGTCACCAGACCTGGAAAATAAAATTTAAAAAATTCACAATACTTCCATACTGTTCCAGTTTATGGACTTAAAAATCTGGTCACCTTAAACATGGGGTTTTCACAAAGCCCTCCCAAAAAATGTAAATTTAACTCAGAGGGCCTAAAGTTGTCACTTATCAATTCATTTTTAGAACATTTCCTGAAATTGAAAAAAAAATATGGTCTTATGACGGAAATATAATGAGTTCTGGTTGTAAATCTCCCTCTCGACCTGTGTGGGCACTAAGTAGCGAAAGGCAATGAACAGGTTGGCCTGACAGTTCATACCTTGGGTCGAGAAGTCAGTCAGCCTGGAAAAAGACAAGACTCCGTTGCAGGAAGCTGCAATTGTTTACCAAAGGGTCATGCATAATCACATAAAAGGGGCTGGAAAATTGTAAGTGTTTTCCTTCGCTTGGGTTTCAGAGATACGAGGAGACTGGAAGGACCGGGAGATATCCCTAAAATAAAAATAAAGAGTTTGTGAGTGTGTTGTTGGTATTTTCTGTTTAGTAACTGTCTGTGATTTTTTTGTTAAATAGCACTAGACGGAGCTGTCACCAGGGGCCAGCACAAAGCCGGATCACCACAGCACTTGTTTTTCACCAATAGCACGTAATATATTGTACTTCACCACAAGCACTGAGAACTCACTTTGGACCTGTGATCGTGTGTGTCTAATTGCGTGTGATTTGTACGGTGTTTATTGTTTGCTGGACTGCAACCCTTTTTCATTACTGTGCAATACACATTGCTGTGTATTGCCGGCTCATTATTGTTTTCTGGCTGGTCATCAGACAGTTGGATTTCTAATCATTAAAACCCTCATTTCACTCGTACTTTGTTGTCTGTTTGTTATTGGAATTACTGCATCTGCACTGCACCTGATATACACCTGCTACCAATCTACCACTTTGCCACAGGTCTATATTGAGCTTGTACTGTTGGTCTGTGTCCCATGCCAAGTTCACAAGGATTATTAAATTTCTATATTTTTGTTTTTCATAAAAGCATCAACTATTTCCCCAACTGAAGTAACAATTTCCCCTTGGGACATGCTGTTACCTTTAGATCTCCAACACTTTTATGTGCAGTACACTATATAATCCTTGGGCTTATTTATCAGGCCTTAACAATCCATTACCTGCCAGTAGGAGAATGTTATCCAGCTGCCTTTGTTGTTTTCCGAATCTTCAAACAGATATTTCTTGCTTAATGCCTTCTTGCATGCTGAAACTGTCCTGCTATCTTGTTAATTTATTATTATCTTCATGCTGAAGTACAGAAGTGTATTGCTTTGTAAAGGTTATGTCCCAAATGGGGTGGCACATTTTTTTTCAGTTCCAGTGTTCTTACTTAGAGTTTTATCTCTATTTTAGTTCAAATTCAGTTTGTTCTAGAAACATAAGCAGTTTTCTCATGTGATGCTACATCATTGACTGTCTTTTTCTGTTACCTTAATCTTCACGTTATTTATTCAATTTACTATTTTCCTTTTTTACTGTGGTCATTCATTTTTGACAATTAGTTAAGATGTCTTCTATACAGGTGAAAGACAAAGAGCGTTGTGTGTATTCCCGAAGTATACCAAAGGGGTAGCAGCGAACTGTTGGGCTGTAAGTGTTATCTAGTAAACAGACATTTTGCAAATAATAACTGTATATTCATAGCAATCATCACATACCTCATGCAGAAACACAATGCAATTCAGAAATCTTGAACTATGAAGAGACTGAGTAACATGTAGCACTAAAGCCAGGTGTGTCTAACTGTTACCTTACCTTTTCAGTCTCACGTAGAGGCAGCCAAGGAAGAGTCCACTGCTAGAATTCAGCGGGTACTGTACTGCACAGTATTCTCATTTACTGCACCTGTAATTTTAAGTGTTTTAAAAAGCCAACCACTTTGCTTTCTAATGTTACCATCTCATTAAATGTTTTTAAATTAAGTTTGTACAAGTTACTGGCAAACTGTGCATTTGTGAATGAGATTGCTTTATTTTGCTTATATTATGATTTAATTGTATGAGATTTATTTGGTAGATGACCTCAGTACATGCATACTTTCATATATAATGGCTAACTAAAAGGAAGGACAGCAAAGCATTGTAAAGGTAAATATATCTGAAATATATATCTGTAAATATATCTAAAATGTAATCATTTAAAAGGGTTAAAATAACAATAAAGTCACTGTTTACTGGTTTCTTATCACTGCCTGTGTCTCAACATGGTCAACTACCATTCTATTCTCACTCTATACCTGCTCACTAGGTACTCCTATCTCCTCTTTTGGCTTCTCATATCATCTATGTGCTGACGATAGAGCTTTCTCTCTTTTCCTTCCTTTGACTCCCATATCTCCTCCCGCATTTCAGATTGTCTCTCAGCAATCTCATCCTGGACACATCACCTCAAACTCAACCATTCTAAATCCGACCTCCTTTACTTCCCTTCTACTTCTCCTCTCTCCTCTGATCTCTCTATCTCAGTCTCGATGCTATCAATCTTTCTCCTTCTGCAAGAAACATAGGTGTTATTTTGGACCCTTCCCTCTCCTATTCTCAACACATCTCTTCACGAACACGTACTTATCGTTTCTTTCTTAGCAACATCTATAGAATCCGCCCTTTTCTATCTACTTATTCCACTCAACTCCTGGTCCAAGCTCTTGTTCTTTCTAGATTGGCTTACTGTAACTCTCTCCTCGCTGGTCACCCTGCTTCAGCTATTTGCCCTCTTCAACTTATTCAAAATTCGGAGAGATCCCCAGATACACACCCCAGGGTTGATTGCTCTTCTGGCATTCTCCCAACCTCGCTACTTTCACACTACCCCTCTGCTACGCACTCTCCACTGGCTACCTATCTCCACTCACACCCAATTTAAGACCCTTGCTCTTTTCATCATACTGCCCCTTCCTATCTCCAATCCCTGTGTCTCCTTATATTCCCTCTCACCCTCTCCGCTCATCCTCTACTGGCCAACTTGTTATGCCTTCTCTTCACTCTCCATCCTCCCATGCTCGCGCTCCTTCTCTTCCCTTGTCCCCCTGTGGTGGAACCAGCTACCGGTTATCCTCAGGACTGTTCAGTCTTTTACTGCTTTTCACCGTCTTCTCAAAACCCACTTATTCAATCTTTATTTGTAAAATCCTATTTATATATATTTTTGTATTTTGTTTATTTATAATAATTTTGTATATATTGTACATATGTGTTTGTTTTGCATTTTTATTTCCTGTAATTTATATACATTTATATTTTGTTTAATTTTCTGTAAGTTGCTTTAGATAAAAGCATCTGCTAAATAATAATTAAATAATAATAAAATAACTACCAGACAGTAATGCCCTCTATGTTTAATGACTTTTGGTACCCTTGAGGGGTATATACAATTTTACAGAATGTTAGCTCTCTCTAAAAAGTTTATTAACAGTCAGTTATTTTTAAGATGGTACTTTAATGTTATTCTTGTCATCATTTTTTTCACGTTTATGGTAGACAGCTAGATTTTTCTTACTTGACTTATGTCTCTTTCTCCACCTCATGGAACAGCTTTATATTTGCTCTTTCAACTTTGACCTACAATCATTGCTTACAAATGTCACTGTCAGAAAGATAATTTAATGGAGTTTATTCATGATGGCCTCATCTTAAACCCATGTGACAATTAATGACCTTGTTCTTCCCAACAATACTGACAGCATTTCATGTTCCCTTGAGGGACCCAACAATGAGGCAATGTTAACATTTTAAATGACAGTAGGAGACAGACAATATCATGTAATGTAACAATCGTAGCTGTTTAACAGTAGAATGCATAGCACACAGAAAAAAACTCCCTTGATTGGCACTGTTAGATTTTTTAAATATATTTGAATTCAAGTGTTAAACTTTTTTGATTGATTTTCTCTGCTGTTTCAAGGTGACACAATAAAGCTCCTTCAGGGCCTTCTTTCAATTCTTTTTGGATTCAAATTATGATGAAGTAATTTTTTCAGAAATTGCCTATGTCACTTGTGGTATCATTCTGTAATGTACTCAAGTGTACTTTCTGCCTCCATGGGACTGTCACAGACACCTTGACAATGTCACTTTTTCTAGCCTTCAAAAGTTCTACCTCAGTGTCTCAGAAAAGAAATACAATGTCTTACAATGATTAAGGGAATGTGTTCTAGGGCTGCAACGAAGGGTAGATTTTGACCTTTGAAGGTTCAGAACACATTACTGAAGGAAGGTTTGAACCTTCGATGGTAATAATGTGCATAATTTACTGGTGACGTCACCATAGCTACTTGTTTATATTTGATTGAAAATCCTATTATTTTACAGGTAATCCATTAAATTGAATAAAAACATTCAAATGCAGTTTAAAAATATGTTACATAGAACAGTAATCGTGTTTTTAATATTTTAATACAAATACACGTTGTTTATGTACACGTAATTGATGCTGTTTGCGATATATTCAGTAAGCTTGCAGCAGCACCTTATTGCGGCCAATTAAATTAACTGCAGCGGACTTAGGCAAAACAAAGCTTTATTTAACAGTCACCGTTCCAAGCAGGTTATCAGTCACAGTCACATTTTACTACGACTAATAATAATAATAATAATAATAATAATAATAATAATAATAATAATAATAATATGAACTTACGCTTGTCAAGTGACCCCGGAGGTTGGTTGTGCCTCCATGATACATCAAGAGTCACTTACACGGTTTACATTCAACTTTTTTTTTGGTCATCTGGGCATTTAACCAAAAACTCCCAAACAGCAGAGGGGTTTCGAGACATTTCTTTCAATACAGCTTACACTATACAACACTTTGATGTCGAGGTGGGTGGTAAATGAAGAAATTAAAGTTTTGCCTCTGGATAACACAAACTAGAAGTGGGAGGGGCAGATGGTGCACAGTTTTCAAAATCATTAGTGTCATCGTATATTTTGTATGTTTCAAACATATTCTACCATAGCACTTCTCTTATACTGTCTTGTACACTAGGTATTCACTACATATTTTACTGAAGCACTACAACCGCTATAGGTACCATCCCCCTAATTCCATCTCAGGTCTGGTAGCCTCACTCGGGCTTCATCCCAGCGATGGATGCTGCATGGGTATTTCAGAAAGGCAGACAAAAATCAAGCACATCCTATCAACTTAATTTGCTAAACAAATAAATGACCAACAAAATACTTATATACCGTTCTGTACCAGCGGCGGCTGGTGACGTGTAAGTCAGAAGAGACACAACTACAAACCCTTGGGGGGTTAAATAGGGTTGCTTGTTTGATGCGAGCAACAAGGAACTCGTCGTATCGAGCATTTATTTCTTAAGTTCCCTGTAGTTTCCCCTTGATATCTGGAGCAATGAAATCGGTCAAGGAGAACTTCAGAGTTCAAAATTAAACACACATATTGTGGTAAAATGTACCTTGTGATTTTAAGAAACAAAGCCATAATGTTCAAGAAGTGCTGTCTTCTGTGGGCAGGGGCTCCATATTTGCCAGGCTGTAAACATAAAATACAGTGCATGGTGGGATAATGTCATATTAAGTCCCACAGTCCATTGCACTGCTAGAAACTATAACCAAACCACTTTAATAGTGTTTGTACACAGTAAGCCTGACTAAACTGTACTTTAGTGTGGATGGTTTGAGTTGGATTAATTCAAACGTTTTTGAGTATGGTTCTCGAGATCGGTTATGTACTGTGGACAGGGCCTTAGAGGACAGATCTCAAACCCCAGTGCACTAGAGCAGCCATTTTGAAAATAACTTTAAAATAAACTTTAAAGTTATAAGTGTAAAAAGTTGTCAGGTTGTTAACAATGAAAAGAGAAATTCCAGGCATATTATTTAAACAGTTGTACTCTTTAAACCCCTTTACAACAGTCTTTAAAGTGCTATAGAAAACCTGAGACAATAGAGACAATGATTTCCAGAGCCTTGTCAGAACAAACTACTGCATCCTTTAAAAACACTTATTTGTTTTCTAAGATCACAAAATATAAGAAAACCTTAGAATATACAGCATTTGGGGTTGGATATACCACTTTTTCATCAGTTTGAAAATGCATGTAGCACTTTCTCATTAGTTTGAAAACACATGTAGCACTTTCTTATCAGTTTGCAAATGCTATACCAGTTATAGTAATACAAATCTAAAAGACCAAACAAACAAATAAAGTAGCTTATTTGTAAAAATAAAAAATAGCGTCACCCCCAATGCCCCAATCATTTAGCAAACGCAATGACAGAATTAATTTAGATTAATAATTTAGGTTATTTCATCTCTTCAAAGAGCCTTCGCTCTTTTCTTGGTGTTAACTAAACTGCAGAGAGCTATGACATCACTCTTTGGAAACACATTTACAGTTTTATGGAACAGAAAAAAAACACCATTCAAAGTGTACATGTTAAGTAAAGGCCAGCACCATTGAGACTGAAATGAACACTCTGCCCCACTTTTTCAACACAAGCCCAAATGTCTGCATTTATTTTTCTCTGAAAGTTTTCTTTCTTTTTTGCCAAGGGCAAGGCACATACTTTTTTAATAAAGGCTGAGCCTAAAATGTATGATATTCTTAACTTTTTATTCTTAAACATGGTTTTTTCAAGGAAAACTGATTCTTCACTTGAATGTGGAATTCCAATCAAATTGGCCCACTGTCGTACATGAGTTTATTTTACATTCTCAAAGTACCATGAAAATTATTCAGTATTCGAAAAAAAAAATAAAAAAATAATCAAACATTGCATTCACAGCCCCCTAACCTAAATACATTGTGCCATAATCATAAAAGATGGCTGTAATTTCCGACTATTAAAAATAGTTACCGGGCAGTATTTAACACGCGATTTTAAACTACTGCCTGGTTATTTTACAGAGCGGTAATGGGTTTAGATATGATTTCCATCATGGATTGTTACCGAGGGATTTTATCTAACCAATCAGAGGTATACAAATGAGCTGTATCGCCTACTTAAGACATCAATGGCATTCACCGTCTGTTTACACCATCACGTTATGGCTACGGAACATGTCTGGATACCGAAATAGGATTAGAAAATGCTAAATATTTCAGTTTATTTGTAGTTACTAAATACAACTTCTTGAACTAACTAACAATCCCGTTTGACATGAATATGTATTTTTCAATATACAGCTATGGCCAAAAGTTTTGCATCACCTAGAATTTTAGCATTGAGACAATAAAACAAACAAAAAATCGATATGAACATAATTTACATAATGTAATCAAAGAAACTACAAAATGATATTGCAGTTTACCAGAAGCCATAGTAGTACAGTATTTCATGTTAGATTTCAGAATGTCATTTAAATATATATATATATATATATATATATATATATATATATATATATATATATATATATATATATATATACTGTTGATTTAATAATGGAACCCCCTCCTTTCACCATTACCCATTTCAATTTATCCTACTCTGGTTATTACATCAGTATTACAAATCTGTTCATTCATGCTGCTAGGAAAAAAACAGGTCATTGGCAATACACTGCAGGCAAAGGATGCCTCCAAATGTTTAGTTGTTTTTTTTTTTTAAATGGGATTTGTATTGATCGTGTTATATTATATACAGAGCACAAATTGAATACACCACACTGCTACAAATGGATCCATTTAACCACAGAATTATTATAACACCGCCCTGTTTTGCTTCACTATTAATGTTTTACATTACTTTATCAGTTGATTATTAAGGAGGAGGAGAAATGGGCCCCTGATCTCCTCATACTGTGCCATCATGTCATTAACCCAGTATATAAGTCTCTCATAGGAAGCAGTTTCAGCAAGGGTTTTGTGCCACTCCACATACATGTACGTGGAAGGGGTATCACCAGTGTCACAGTATAATTATCTAAAGCTATCATCACCAATTTTACCTGTCTGTTATTTACTGTATCGGGTGTATTGTGTTTATTTAGAAGGCATAGTGCTGAATCCAATGGTATTGTAGTTCCCGTAATTTCCTGAATTTGACAGATAGTCTCTTGCCAGAATTGTTTTATTTTAGTACAGCTCCAGAACATATGTAGAGTGTCACCTGTCTCCCCTTAGCACCTCCAACACACCTTGGAGTCCCAACAGATTAATTTTAGCTGGTCCAGTACATTATGTTGAATATCTTGAACTGCATCAGTTTGAGTTTAACATCCCGCATCAGAGAAATCATATCTTTAACAATACTGTCCCATTCTTTCAGAGAAAACTGTACATGAATGAGGCAAGATGTTGCATTGAGCTTTGGGCTTCTAAAGTGTCCCCAATTTCTGATTGATATGATGCTCTATTATCTTTACTTCATATTTTAAGCACACAATCTCTAATTTGCAAGTATTTCCAGAAATCCTGTTTCTGCAAGCTGTATTCTTTTAAGTATAAGTCTTCAAAGGATTTAATGTATTTGTGGAAGAGTATTTAAATGTGTGCACCTATTGTAATTTTGTGGTTGTTCCATATTGTTGCATTCCTTATCAGGAATGGTGAGGTCTTCTCTGCCTTATGTAGTAGACTCCATGTTTCCCTGGAGTGGATCATTACAGGGTTTTGAACATTTTCTTGCAAATGGGTGTTTATATGTGGTTCAATGTCAGCCCAAACTGGCTTTTTGTCACCATCTTTAAATAGGGATGCTATCTGAGGAAGATAAAAAATGTCTGCTGATACACTTTCAGATTGGGGATCTTCAATCCACCCTTTGCCACAACTCCAAATAAACTGAGTAATCATTCTATCTATTGTTTTAAAGTACCTTACTGGCATTTTGAGAGGTATCATGCTGGTTACATAGTTTACCTATGGAGCTATTACCAATTGTATAATCTGGACCCTCTCCCACAGTGAAATTTGAAATCTATACAAATTTTTTTGATCTGTATTTTATCTATCAGTGGTGATATATTATCTTCCATTATCTGGTCCAGTCTGGGATTCAGTAATATCCCCAGGTATTTACATTTTTGTGTAGCCATCTGAATTTCCATTTTTTTGAATTCCTGAGAGGGGCAGTTTTTTGTCAGTGGCATCACCTCAGACTTGGACAAATTGACCTTATAACCCGATATAGTAGAAAAACACTATGTCTAGAAGTGTTGGTATTGAAGTTTGAGGATCTGAGACAATTAACAGGATGTCATCTGCATATAAAAGTAGTTTATGTTCCTGGCTTCCTAAAGGAATACTGTATATAGAAGTATGTTCTCTGATGGCTTCTGCTAATGGCTCCAAAGCAAGGACATGTAATAATGGGCTAAAGGGGCACCCTTGTTTTTTGCCTCTGCTAAGTTGGAAGGAGTGTGATTGTAGGCCATTAGTAATTACTGCAGCTAAGGATTTGCTATAAATTAGTTTCACTAATGCCTGGAAAGTAGGTCCAAATCAAAATGTCTCTAAAGTACAGTGGAGGTAGCCCCAGTCTACCCTGTCAAGTGTCTCTAAAGTACAGTGGAGGTAGCCCCAGTCTACCCTGTCAAATGCCTTTTCAGCATATAGTGACAAAGCTTAGTATCCTGACCAGTTTTATGTACTAAAGTAATTAGTGCTTCATTCATGGTGGTAGCTGTCCTGTGGTTATTGTGGCATTGTTCACACTACTGGGCTGGCCCAGGGTAGAGAGTGACATGAAAACGGGACTCCCGCGGGACCCTCGGGATTCCCGCGGTACGGGAAAAAATGGTGTTAAATTTTGCGGGACGGGATGGTACAGGAGTGAAGCTCACGGGAACGGGCTGGACAGTGAAATAAAAAAAATAATAAACCTCGCAGGACAGGCAAGAACGGGATTTAAGCTTCCTGGAATGGGAAGGAACAGGACTACTCTGCCACCAGCTAACAGGAAGAGTTTTTTTTTTTTTTTTTTGCTGTTTAAAGTCGTAAGAGCCTATGACATGGAACTTGCATCTGGCAGTGTTGGCTGAGCGACAACGACAGTGAAAGTGAGAGTAGCCTAATTTTATCAGTTTCAGACACCTCTTATGAATGTGAATTATATAATGATGGATCTGATGCAGAGAGAGAAAACAGAGATTGTCTCAATTCGAGTGGTATGCCTCCAGAAGGTTCAAACTCAGAGAGAGACTCCGACAACACCAACGCGGACGGACCAGAGGGACAGCATATGTCCGCGGAGAATCAGCGTCTTGGCAACACGGAATGGTTAATAAAAACCATTACGTTTAACATACATTGATACTTCATATTACCCCTTATTGTATAGTTATGTCAGTCCTTTAGTTAACAATATTGATACATGAATCATTGATACTAGCAGAATAACCGAATGCTGTGGATTGCTACAGGCATGTATTAACATATCTCTCTCTATATACATATGTGCAGTATATTAAGGATGAACACATTTTTGGTTTTTATGATTATTACCCCTAATCATCATAATGCAGAGATGTCAAAGGCTACGATTTGGCTTCGGTACTGCTTCGGCGCTACGTTGAAGGGGTATGTATAATACTACGATTTTATAATAAATACATACATGATGGATACTCCATGAACATGTTTTTTTTTGTTGTTTATTTTTTTAATGAATTAATAGTTTGTAATACTGTATTTCAATGACAGTTTATTGTTTCATTGACATACTAAAATCTCTGAGCCGGTTGCTTAGTAACTGATTTAGAAACTGAAACTGCTGCACAAAACTCTGAACAATTGTTTTTATATTACCAAATTTATATATTACATCATTATATTGCATATTGTGCTTATAAAGACCCTGTGCTTGCACTGTCTTTTTTTCTGAAAAAACTAGAACTAAAAACAAATTACTAGTAGTATACCTGTAGTGTTTAATGCAAAACCCTATAAACCCAAATTTTATACATGAACACGAAAATACCTGTACCTCCAAATAAAATGTTTATCACAGGATGGGATGGGACGGGAATTTTTTGACAGGACAGGATGGGACGGGAATTTAAAAAAAAAAAAAAGTTACGGGACGGGACGGGAAAAATTTGGACAGGACAGGATTGGAAATGATGACTCTTTCATGGGATGGGATGGGACAGGAACATTTTTGACAGGACAGAATGGGACAGGACTTGTTTCATTCCTGTGTCACTCTCTAGCCCAGGGCAGACACATATTTAGGTCTGCAACCCCGTTCACATTTGTGGTTAAAGGACTTTGCGTGTTCACATATGTGACTGAAAAGGAGGCCTAAAATGTGGTGAATTGCTTGTGTTTTTATGGAACGATAGCCTGCACTCAGAGTGGAAGAGTGTGGCAGCGTGCCCCGCCCCTGTGTGTATTTCATGTTTATCTGTTGTATGTAATGTGTTATTATTGGTGTATGTATAAGTGCACATAATGTGGGGTTATGTAGCATGAGTGTTTTAAATTATATAGTTATTATTTAGGCATTGGGATTGCACAATCACTTCACGTGCAGATACAATGTGTATTAGTATGTGAGCATGGGGAATGCACAAATTAGTTCACATGCTGGGATTCAACTGAATAATTAATTAGTAATTGAATCCTGGCACAACTGTATATATAGGTGCACGTTTCACTCACTCAGGGTTGTGTGTTCGAGAGTGGAGAACGGGAGAAAGAATGTAGGGAGTAAACTTTAAACAGTAAAAATAACAAATGCGACTCGTGCGGGAGGACTCATTTTGATACTTGTTTTGAGGTTATGTGTGTGTAAAAGCAAGCAGCTAAAAGAAATGATCAGCATTTTCATTTAAAGATGCACACCTGTAGCTGTGCATGCAAAATAAACAATGGCATCTGAATATGCCAAGTTGCCAGCATTGATCATTATTAAGATCCACAATCCTGCAGTTTTTATATTTATTGCTTAGTTACTAAATAACAGGAAGAAAAGGTAATTGTGACAAATTAAGCTTAATTATGAATGCCCTGCAGCTCGTATATTATGTGAAAGAAACAACCTGAATGTTAACCTGCTAGATTTTTTTTTCTTATTTAATTTATAATTAAAGTTGTATGATGTAGAAATAATTACCATTCAATATTGATCCACTGCCGTCTTGGCTAGCAGAGCATTCGCCTTTCTATTTACCTTTCACGTGCGTGGGAGAATGGGAGTGTCTACTGAGGTACGTAACCAAATTAGTCATGTGATACAAAAAGGCGTTCCTAAGTCTGCTTTGCGTTCATATATACAGTGTTCATATATACAGTATGTAAAGTCCTGGGCTGCCTTTTCTTTTTTGGAGTGTTCACACATGAGAAAAGGCGGTCCTGTGCCGCCTCAAACCGCAAGTGTGAATGGGGTCTATGTTTTAAGGAGTTCTGGACCTACCAGTATTTTAATTTTTTATAAAACTCATTGGGTATTCCATCCAATCCAGGTGTTTTAAATGAGGCAGATGTGTTATAGCTTCCATGATCTTTTCCAGATGTATAGGACAATCTAGCCGTTCTCTATCCTCATAATTAAGTTGTGGCATATTTATTTTCTCAAAGAAAGCACTGACTTTAGTTTGGTCTAATTGTCTGTCTGATGTGCATAATTTTTTTATAGAAATCTTTGAAGCACTTGTTGATTTATTTATGATTAGTGATCATTTTCCCTGCTTGGATTTAATTGCTCCTATATGTTTCTTGCTGTTCCTGGTTCTTAACCGACTTACCAATAGTTTCCCTGCTTTTTCTCCTGATTTATATGTTTTTTGCTAGTCTATTGTGGCAGTGGTGTATTCTTTGCCATGCTTCAGGACATTTTTCATTGTCTTTCTTGTGTAAACATACACCTGCCTCAATTACAGCAGGTGTGCCTAATTAAATTAATAAAACAATTAAACAATGACATTGTGGCTGTGCAAAGCAGCCAAAAAATACACCTTCCCCAATGTGTAGGGCGTCTCATTATAGACAGTGTTTGATCCTGTAATATGCTGGTATTCATATGCCAGGCCCTTGTCTTTTCACAATTAGTTCCACTTGCAAGCAGCAAGTCTATCGGATCATGGTCAGTCAATGCTATTGTACTAATGCCACAGGATCCTACTTTACCTATTAATTTATGTAAAATTAGGAAATAGTCGATTCTTGAGTGAACACTATGTGCATCTGAATGGAATGTGACATATTTTGCTGTTGGATTAACCAACCTCCATATGTCATGCAGGCCAGTATCCTTGCACATTTTATAAATTGCTCTTTGAGTTTGCAACCCTCTTGTAACACCAGGCTTAGACCTATCAAGAAACACATCCATAACCTGGTTATAGTCTTCTCCCAACACCACTTGGAAATCTCCAAATTCAGCTATGGTTTTGTTTAGTTGTAAAAAGAAATCCTGGGTCATCCTGGTTTGGGGCATAAATGTTACCTAAAATTAACCTTTGTGCTGAAATATTTATCAGCAGTAATAATATTCTGCCTTCTTGATCATTGTATTCCTTTTCAACTATTACCTGAAAATTCTTGGAGAAAAGTATAGTACCCCTCTGTTTTTTGGTATATGGTAAGCACTTTCTATCCATTTGCCTTGTACGCTAAAGGTATCCACCTCTAGCAGTTCGCCTCTTCACATAATTGTTTCACCCATTGATATTCCATGATGTGATCTTAATGTTATTAACAGCCATAGTAACTATCAGTTTTATAATTTTTTAGCAATATGTCAATGTTAGTAGTAGCCCTTATATACATCTTGACTTGAGAAATTATCAGGCAACTATAAATAAAGCAATCTAATGTTATGTAATTATTCTGACATTTTAGTTTAACATTTTGACTTTTGCAATGCCTGTACAAGTCTGGTGTGTTCCTGTGACAGAGAGCGAATGAATCCGAGTCAACAATCTCCTTCCTCACCTGTGAGGGCACAGTATAACAGGAACAGTGTGCCCCGGACTGGATGGTTTGGCAGTTCATTCCAGGGTCAGTCGGAAATCGGCCATCCAAAAAGGGGGTGAAGCCGCAATACTAGAAGTCAGCTCCTTACTGCGCTAGGCGATGTGTCAGTCATGGACTGAAGGAGACATGTTTGCACTTGCTACCAAAGGGGGCGTGACTGAAAGTATATCAGGGAATGTAGCCGAGCAATCTGGTCGTGTGTTATGGTTACACATCGACCTGCAAGGAGTACTGTGTAGACAGCCGTGAGTTTTTGTGTGTGTGTTATTTGCCAGTCTTGTAACCTGTGTTATTTGTCATTTGTAGATGGCTAACTAATCCGAGAGCTGTCGCTAAAAGCCAGCACCCACCCCGGATCACTCTACACCATTGTTGTGACGAATAAACTGTATTGAATTACCACTTGCACTTGGAGCACTCACTGGTGGACTTGTGATCGTGTGTGTTTAAAAGTGTGTGTCTGCTTCTATTATTATTTCGTGACTGAACCCACGTGACAAACCTGAGCAATACAAATCGTTGTATAGAGCCAGATGTGATTATTTAACAGAAAATAAAGAGCTGGTTTTTTCACCGTAAACTGTACTGTATCTGTCATTACTGTGCACCTGTACACTACAAACCACTTTGCCACACTTCCCCATCAAGCCCATTCTCAATGATATAACCCCCAATGGAAAAAAAATAACATAACATAAGATTATTTCTCAGCTCCTTCTGAAAACACCTACTTAAACCCTTCCTATGTCTGGTTAATGCTGCTTCAAGGTCTTCCAGAGTGCTTTCCTTGAACCATTTAAAGTAAAAAAGTACAGAAATAAAAAATAGAAAAAGTAACTTTCATGTCTATACAGTATATCCTATTAGTCCATGAGCCAGTGGGGTCGGTCGGTACCAAACGGGGGGACGAAGGATCATTATGATTTTTGGCAAGATGTGGACCTCTAGAGATGGGAAATAGGCGATAACTGTGTATAACTCTTTGCCAAATATGTTTTATTACCACATTTTCAACTATACCCCCCAATTCGCCAGCAGCTGGATTTCTACAATTGTGAAGCAGGGTCTTTATATCAGTCTCCCATAAAATTTGTATTGGTTAAGTTAGGGCATTGAAATTAACAGCTAAGACAGTCAAGCACTTGCATTTACCAGTGCAACAAACAGCATTCATTTATTTTCACTGGTTTGCTATTGGCAGCCTCTCTGTTGCACCTTATCTTAAATGCAATTTTGGAACACATTTTTTTACAATAAAAACTAAGATAAAAGTTAATCTACATATATCAACTCCTTTTTATAAGATGTTATTAGTGCACTTTTATATAGAGTAATGTATCAGGGTCAATTTAAGACCTTTTGTAATTTTCTAGGTGCTGTATTAATGAGTTTACCACTACTCCCATTGTATTTTCACTGAAAAAATGAATCACAAGCCTACAAATACTGCAAAACTTTTCCCAAATGCGTCATGAGACCTATTTTATCTTATACAAACATTTCTTATGTAGTATTTGGTTGTTTAAAATGATAAAAGTTAATCTTGATGTTGAATAGGTGTTCCATACCATATATCTACACTGAGTGCACAAAACATTAGGAACACCTTCCTAATACTGAGTTGCACCCCCTTTTGCCCTCAGAACAGCCTCAATTCGTCGGGGCATGGACTCTACAAGGTGTCGAAAGCGTTCCACAGGGATGCTGGTCCATGTTGACTCCAATGCTTCCCACAGTTGTGTCAAGTTGGCTGGTAGTGGATCTCTACTCCAAATAGCTTGTTCCATCTCATCCCACAGATGCTCAATTGGATTGAGATTTGGTGACTGGGCAGGCCACTGCAGTAAGCTGAATTCATGTTCGTGGAACCATTCCTGGACAATCCGTGTGGCATGGGGCATTATCCTGCTGAAAAAACCCATTAGCAGATGGATACACTGCTGCCATGAATGCCTGTGGCATTCAAACGTTGCTCCACTTTTATCAAAGGGCCCAATGTGTGCCATGAAAACACACCCCACACCATCACACCACCACCACCAGCCTGCAATGTTGACACGTGGCATGATGGATGCATGTACTCATGTGGTTTTCTCCATACCCTAGTCTTCCCATCAGCGTGAAACAGCAAAAAACGGGATTCATCTGACCAGGCAATGTTTTTCCAATCCTCCAGTGTCCAGTGTTTTTGTTCCTTAGCCCACTGCAACCGCAGTTTCTTGTGTTTTGCTGAAAGAAGTGGAACTCTGTTAGGTTGTCGGCTGCCATACCCCATTCATGTCAAGGTATGACGAGTTGTGCATTCTTTTATGGGTATTTCGGCACCAATGTTGTACTGGACTGTCAGTTGACTAACTGTAGCCCGTCTGTTGCTCTGCACAATTCATGTCAGCCTCCTTTGGCCTCTTTCATCAATGAGCCGTTTTCGACCACTGGCCTGCCATTGGCTGGATGTCCTTTGGGTGGTGGACCATCCTTGATACACACGGGAAACTGTTCAGCATGAAAAACCCAGCAGCGTTGCAGTTCTTGACACACTCAAACCGGCGCACCTGGCACCTACTACCATACCCCATTCAAAGGCACTTAAATCTTTTGTCTTGCCCATTTACCCTCTGAATGGCACACATACACAATCCATGTCTCAGTTGTATCAAGGCTTAAAAATCCTTCTTTAACCTGTCTCCCCTTCATCTACACTGATTGATGTGGATTTAACAGGTTACATCAATAAGGGATCATAGCTTTCACCTGGATTCACCCCGCCAGTCTATTTCATGGAAAGAGCAGGTGTTCCTAATGTTTTGTACACTCAGTGTATATGGTGTATATACCATATGCAGACATCAACTAACCTGTTTACTTTGCTGTATTTGTGTGCAGATCTGATTTATTTTTTAAGTTAGTCTTTACTATTAAAAAATAAAAAGCATTGTTGTGCCTCTCATATATGGGACACTAGTCACAGATGTGTACGTGTTTTGTTATGCTATATATCATACTAAATAATATGAATTCATATCTTTGTCATAGTAAACCATAAACCAAAATACATTACCAATTATAAAAAACTTGGTCTAAATATCTTAACTTCTTTAATACAATGATTTTAGTGCACTTGTATATTGAATAATGTATTAGGGTCAATTTAAGGCCATTTTGTAATTTTCTGGGTGTAATTCTCTATGTGAGGTATTAACCTCTTCTGTGCTGCAGGGTCTTTAAATCAGTCTTCCGTTTTTAAGTTTTTTTTTGGTTTTATATATATATATATATATATATATATATATATATATATATATATATATATATATATATATATATATATATATATATAGAGATATAGATACAATGTCATCGCAACCATAATCATCATCATCTGGCTGTTCTTCAGAGGAACTGTCATAACATCCCATTGCCTGATTGTCACAGTCAGAAAGTCTACACATACAGTTCACTTAAAGCCACTTGTCAAGGAGACACATTTAGGCAGTTTGCAGCTCCTGGGACAGTTGTAGTCCAGTAGATCGAGCACAGCCTGAGATGCGGGCTGTCCTTCCATCCAGTCTACTACGAGCTTCACTTCCCCATCCTGTGTTTCCCACTGCCAGACTCTCCCAATAGAGCTAGGTGTCTCTGGGTCCTTTTCCAGACACCTCCTCCATATTGCAGCCTGGTAATTGGCCCATTGGGCATGTTTCTTTAAACAGTCTCTGCATGGGGGTAGTTGGTGACTCTCAATCTCACCTTTCTTCGCACAGAATAGGTGATATCTCAGATCATTTACATTCACTGTAGTAGATTTGGCTGCATAGAGAAGGCATGTGAACTCCTGCAATTTGTCCATCAGCTCCTCAGACTGATTCAATTTCTCCCCCAACTGTGAGAAGGCTTCCTGTGCCTCTGTTGGTACTCATGATTTTGAGGACACTGATTTTCCCTTTGCCTGCAAATGTGCTGACTGTCACATCCTGTATATGCATGCATGCCACTTAGTTTTGAGAGCATAATGTGCGAACACGTGTGGTATCTGCTTCTTCCCCTGGCTGGAATTCGCGTTGCTGTTTGAATTGGTGTTGAAATAGGTAAGTGGATTGTAGTTTATTTGTTAAAATCGATGCTTGCTTAAGTAAGCAGCCTGCAATTAAATTAAAAATTTTAAAAAGTAATTAAGTGATCCAAACTGTATTGGTGTGTTGAATTGTGAGGTTAATGCAAATTTAGTGTTAAGTATACGGCTCCAGGCCTACAGGATAGTATAAATTGGCAATCAGTGTCTTAGAACGCCAGCCATTCTTAGCACCAGCGTCTAAGGGCCACAAGTCCAAGGGCAGTCTGAGCTTTGGCAGTCAGAGCGAGGACAGGTGGAGTGAGGACCTTTACCAAATCCCTCCCAATGGCTACTAGAGGCCTCATTCCCACTCTGACACCTAACACCTGGATCCCCTGGACAAAGCGGGATCACTCATTCTCCACTCCCAGAATGAACACTGGTAAGTACCTGTTGCACATACCCGTATTAATTGCTTCTCCCCCTATGCTTCCTGCTACAAACTTGAAAATCTCCCCCCTAGTAACCAACACGATTCTAGACTGTTCTGGATTCTCTCAATCTGTCAACATCCCCACTCACACCCGAGGACACACCCTGGATCTGGATCTGGATCACCAGGGGCCTTGATATCTCTAATCTCTCCATCAAGATAGCTCACTCTGACCATTTCTTAATCACTGCTAATATTAATGTCCCTGCTCATTCCTCCGCTACTGATTCTGTTATCTTCCATCCCAAGAATCTGCTGAATCCTCTGAAACTCTCAGAATGTGTCTCTGCATTCCCTCTAATTGGTAGTCTCCCGTCCTCAGTTGATGACGCGGTGACCCTCTACAATGCCACCCTTACTCATATCATTGACACTGTTGCCCTGCTTACAACCAGAACCGTCAAGAAAGATCGAAACTGCCCATGGTACACCCTCAAACTTCGAGTGCTTAGTCTGCCTGCCGCAAGCTTGAGCGCAATCGGAGGTCGTCTGGACTAATGGTTCACAGAGAGATCTCGACGACCATCTCAGTGGCTACAGGCGTGCGCTTGCCACGACCAGGGTGAAGTACTTCTCTGAAATCATAACTATGGGACACGGTAAACCCAATGTTCTCTTTAAGACCATTGACCAAATCCTTCATCCAGCCACCGACAGATCCAACTCCTGTTCATCCTCCTTTCTTACCTGTCATGATTTCTCCTTATTCATGCAGAACAAAATCGACAACATCTATTCTAAACCGACTGCAGCTAGATCAGAAAGTCACTGCCAGGATCCTTACCAGATGTAAAAATTGTTATCACAATGACGCCCCGTCTTGCCCAGCTGCACTGGCTACCTGTAAAGTTTAGGATTATTTTCAAAACTCTCCTGCTCACCTACAATGACCTTCATCACACAGGTCCCGAGTACCTCCTCAACCTGCTGACCCACTATGTCCCTGCCCGCAAGCTGAGGTCCTCCGACTGTGGCCTGTTTGTTATCCCCAAGCAAAACTGCACCACACTAGGAGAACGCTTTAGCTTCATGGCTCCGACTCTTTGGAACTATCTCCCAGCTTGGTGCGTGATGTTCCCACCATCGCTCGCTTTAAATCAACTCTCAAGACCCATCTGTTCTCTCTTGCTTTCCATGCTCTTTAAGCCTGATATCTGCTATTAGCTGCTGTGTCGCTGCTACTATTTCATGTATTATGATACTATCATATATCATGCACTTCCCACTGTATTTAATGTATTATGCATTTATTTATTTATTTATTTATTTATTTTTACTGTATAGCATGTATTATGCATTTCTCTGTATTTAAAGTATTATGGATTTTCTTGTTGTTACTGCATCTTGTAAAGTGCTTTGTGATGGTGGTTCACTATGAAAGGCGCTATATAAAATAAAGATTGATTGATTGGTATGAGGGCCTGACAAACATTTGTGCCAACAGCAGCTACTATTTTCTCAATGTCAAGGACTCTTGTGTGTGCTTTAGTGCCACATTTCTGGAACAATGGGGTCCTGATGCAATCTTGGAATGCCAAGCACATGATGAAAACATCAGTGTCCTCTGAGCTTATAATTACTGCTTGGTAGCCTTCTTCAGCAGCATGTGCTGCATGCAGCAACAAGCAACCATCTGCTTCCTCTTGTGTACTGTTGAGTTCAGACACCTCCTGGCTACCTTCAGATGTGACCTTGTAGCATTTGTCTTCAGAGGTTGCAAAGAGTATCTTATCCTGAAGTCTCTCAGTGTACTTTGCCTTTTTCAACTCATTCATCAAAATGGAGATGAGGCTTGTTTTGTTTCTGACTTGGCTGAGAATTTTTCTCCACTCCCTTACAATTTGTGAGGCTGTGATGCTTTGTAGCTGGAGTCCAGGCTCTTCCCCTCTAACTGTTCTTTCACTGTTCTTTATATTTGTTTCCTGGTATGTGTCAAGCACCACATCAATCCTTTGACTCCTGCTTCCCTCCCTCAGAGCCATGGATAGCACAGCCATGGGTAGCACAGACATGGCCACTTCACTAATGTTGGCTTGATCACCTCTCACCGTTTGAACAAGATTCATTCCATCAATTATAGTGGCAGAATAATCTGGCATTTCTTCAGCTTGTGCTACATTCTTCTGCAAGTGTGTGGCTAAAGCAGCTTTGTTAGTCTTTCAAAGGAGCCCTCCTGGGGTTGCCAATGTCCATGGCAAAGGTCCCAGAGGATTGGAGAGTACATCTGCCATCTGAAGGTTCCGGCTCTGTGCCATCACAATGATGTGGCCAAAGAGTGCCCTGTCTGCTTCCAGAATTATTGCCCTGCCATTGCTCTTCACCTCCTTCATCTTGCTCATATTGCTGAAGGTTTTCAGCTTGTTCATTTTCATTTGGTCATGGAATTTCTTCATCGGCGGGTTGCTCTCAAGTCTCTCAGTTCTGAAGTCAGCATAACTTTGCTCTCCTATTTCATTTGCCTTCATCAGGTCAGAGGCTATTTCCTGAGAAGCTGCTTTTGCTGTGGAGATAATAATGAGATCCTGTTTCACAGCAAAGGGGTTGATCCAGCTTTGTAGTAGACTCACCACTGCTGACACTGCATCTTCATCTTTTTCAATTCTTGATTTGTAACTCCTCGATGAGCGACCCTGAGTGAAAAATGGCAATCCAACTCATTTTTTTTAAAACTGTGTAACTATATGACATATGTTCACAGCACAGAAGGGGTTAATACAGCACTCAGAATATTTACAAAATGTCTTAAATTGACCCTGATACATTACCCAATATGCACTAAAACCATTGTATTAAAGGAGTTAAGATATTTAGATTAACTTTTAGTTTCAGAAATGTAACCCTTAGCGGTTTCCAGTCTGATGTCAGACCCTGTCCAACATCATCAAAAAGACATAAAGCACAGGTCTCTAGTCGTTTTTCTCCTGAAAAGCCGAGAAAGCACGACTATAAACAAACAAGATAGCTGCTTCCGCATTCAGCGCTCAAAGAATATCACAGACATTTGCAGAGCTTTTTGAGATGTTATAGTAATAAAATAATGACTTGGATCGCATTATTGAGGCGTTTGGTGATCAGGAGATGATTGATCGGTATGTACGACTATTATTAGTATTATTATTTATTTCTTAGCATATGTGAAAGCTATAGCGAACGAAAGGGTGGGGCAGGACTGGAGATGCCTAGTGAGTGCTTTGTTGATATGCAGGCCTTTTAAACCCGTTTGACTGTGGAAAATAAAAGCGCGTCTAAAATTAACTGCACATGTGAAAATAAATTGAACCTGACGCGCCTGACACACACTTAATAAATGGACTGCAAAGGGTTAACATTTTAAAAGGAGGCTGTAGGAGGCTGCGTGGTCCAGTGGTTAAAGAAAGGGGCTTGTAACCAGGAGGTCCCCGGTTCAAATTCCACCTCAGCCACTGACTCATTGTGTGACCATGAGCAAGTCACTTAACCTCCTTGTGCTCCGTCTTTCGGGTGAGACGTAATTGTAAGTGACTCTGCAAGTCACCTTGGATAAAAGTGTCTGCTAAATAAACAAATAATAATAATAATAAATTCAAAATGGGTCAAATTGACCTGCATGGCGGTTCTAGTGTTAAGCTGAGTTTGGGGTTGCTCTTCTGTTGTAGTTGCCAACCATAGACATATGTAACCCAGAATACTTCCAAAAGTGTCCCTTTAGAATTAAGATCCAGTTCCATATAATGCACAGCTGTGCAATGCCAGCAATACAAAGTACCTGTTAACTAGATGTTGTAGACTTACTTCTATAGACACTCATAAAAAGGGGACTGAATTCAAAGCTACTTACTCTTGAAACATATTCAAGATCATCAAAGAAAAACATCATCAGAAGTCCCATTACTATTCTTCAGAACCAGTTTTCAAAATAATGCCAGTAAGTTGGTGGTTCAGAAAAGTACAAGCACAGGGGGTAGCTCTTACGGCCCAAACACTCACAGGTTGATTTTAAAGAGGGGTAAGTCCTGTTGTGGTTGCGTAACAGTATTTGCGTTTCACAAAGTCCTCTGGGTCAATTTTAAGAAGTGCCCAATCTATCAACATACTGCCGTAAAAGTGTACTCGTCTCATCTGCGCCAACCTCAATGAGACTAGCGCATCCTGTTGAACTGAATATGTAAATGAGAAGCGCAGGTGTTCTTACTTGATAGTATGAATTTTAAGCACACCATATCGTCCTGCGCAGACTTTTTACATCTGGTTGCGCTGCGCCAAGCTAATAGGTGGTGCAGGGCTAAGCTGCCAATGATTTCCTTTAAGGAAATAACAAATGTGTAGCTGGTTGAGTATAGGATTTCTTGTCCTTGCAAAATGGCTTTCCAATTGCTTTGGCAGGGTTTACAAAACGTTTGGTTACTTACCATAACCCTGGTTCCCTGAAAGAGAAGATGACCACCAACCAATTCTTTTGTGATAGGCTTGCCTTAGGTAGGTATTCGCTAAGCATTTTATGTCAGAGCTGCCAATAGGCCCCTCCATGGATTGACGTCCTTGGTTCCGCCTGCCGAGGGAATAAGTAGTCGCTCCGCGGAGCTCACTTCCTCTTTTGCATCAAACCCGCGAATGCGAGTGATGCGACCTTGCAAGGTTTGGTGGTCATCTTCTCTTTCAGGGAACTAGGGTTACGGTAAGTAACATAATGATTCGAAGACGACCACCAACCAATACTTTTGGGAAAGTATACCAGAGCTATCGCGAGGAAGCATGAGCGGACAGCCAACTAGTGTTGGTGGTGTGTTCATACAACCTCAAGGACCCATGTATCTTATGAAGGCTTAGAAGGATCTACCACATTAAGTCGGTAGAACCTGGTGAATGTATGTGGCGTAGCCCAGCTAGCCGCAGTACAAATGTCAGTCAATGAGGCACCTCTAAAGAGAGCCCATGACGCAGCCACACCTCTGGTAGAGTGTGCGGCCATCCTCCTAGGTGGGGGTAGGCCAGCAATATTGTATGCAGTCAATACTTTGTCCACAATCCAGTGGGCCAGACGCTGCTTCGAGAGGGCTTGACCCAAGGTCCTTTTACCACAGCACAACTTTTGAAAATACCTCCACTTGTAAGCATATAGTGCTCTTGTGGAGGAAGCCCTAGCGTTCTGCAATGTACTAACAACCGCATCTGAGAGCCCTAAGGCGGACAGACGGTCCCGTTCAGGGGCCAGACCCACAGCTGGAGTCTGCATGGTTTTGGGTGCCAGAGGGTGCCTTGTGCATGACTGAGGAGATCCTTGCACAGTGGGATATCCCAGGGCTGGCCCTGCAGCAGCTGGCAAAGATATGAAAACCAGATTCTCCTTGGCCATCTGGTCCAGGTAGTTCATCACCCTGATCCCTTGCAGCAGAAAGTGAGCTAGGATGAATGGCAGTACGGAAAACTTGAAGACGCTCCCCTGAAATGCAAAGCAGAGATACTTCCTGTGCACTGGACAAATAGGAACATGGAAATGCGCACCCCTTCGGTCCACTGTTATAAACTAGTCGCTGGGCCGGACAGACTGGAAAATGTGACGGTGTGCATAACCATTGTGTATTGTCCGTGGGTAGGCCGGCTGTTAGCTGTCGCGGAAACCTGAAGGTGGTGCCTCAGGTCATCACGCAGGGCAGTGGGGATCGGAACCATCCGAGTCACCGTGCGACGGCAGATGCGTCTTGTTCTCTCCCATACCAGAGAGGGGAGCATTGAGGTTACCTGCCGTGACACCCTGTGCTCTCGGTGAGAGCGCTGCAGCAATTCCTCTACCGCTCGTCCAAAGGGGAGATAGGAGCTGCTTCTGAAGGAAGGAGCCACCTTCCCTTGAGGCCGTGATGGAAATTGCATTATGGTCCTCCTCAGCAATGCTGACATCCGGTTTTGTAACATCCGGGGTGACCACTGGTGCAGACGAGGTCCGCTCCAGGGCCGGCGTTATTGGCTGAGCCGAGGCCAGAGCAAGGGCTTGAGCCTGCTGCCTGGACAGGGGCTCCCAACGCCGCACACGACTCAGCTGTGCTAGCAGGGGACGTTGTGCAGGACGTGCAAGCATGGAATTTAGCCATGCTTGATGTCTGTATGGCCCCAAGGGCGTTGTTTAAACACCGGAGTGTGTAGACCTGTGTAATGAAGCACTCATGTGGGCAGAAGTACCGAGGACAATGAGTGAGGTAGAATACAGTACTGGTGCACCGAAGAATTGGGACGTCGAGTACAGGTGTTATTGACATGCTGGGGTGCTAAAGCACCGAGGCACGGAGCATCTAAGCACCGAAGGCACAGAAGCAACGAGGCACCGAGGCACTGAGGCTCTGAGGCACCTAGACTTAATCACGTGTAGTCAATACAACCTAGGGTAGCACATAGCATACACGGGGGTGGATACACAGGCTCGAGTGGCTGTGGTAAGCAATCAGGAGTGCAGTACAGGGAAGCGCACAGTGGTGCAGCACGACGCTAACCTGGTTCTGGACCACGTGCAGTCACACAACGAGGCAGCACGTAGCATATACTGGAGTGGAGCACAAGGTAAAGGAGCTGCGGCATGTTAGACACAAAGAAAAAGTGGGGCACAGCAGAGCTGGGTCCCGGTGGAGGAATCACGCTTATACACATACTCGCATACAACAGTTAAGCTGTGAGGGTAAATAGAACAGTCACCATGGCAACGCGGGTGAACGGGTGAAGCTTACCAAGAGGGCGGGCCAAGACAAGCGGAGTAAACTCAACAGCGGGGTGTGGCAGAGCCAGGGCCCGGTGGATGATCATGCTTCTCTTTTTCTTTTCTTTTTGCTGCAAAGCGATGTAGGCTGTTGAACAGAAAAAGATTAAATGTAGCGCAGTTGTGGAGCATTTATAGCTGAGTTTCTGATTCCAGGGAAGTGGCAAGTCGGCTTCCAGCGATAAATTGCAGGGGAACTCCTGAAAACTCGAGAGAGAGCTGTTTCACACAGGCTCAATCACAGCAACTGGACAAGGGTGTCTAGCCTGGACTGTGTGCAGTCACACAACCAGGGCAGGGCATAGCCTACAGTGGAGTGGAGCACCATCTATTATTATTATTATTATTATTATTATTATTTATTTATTTATTTATTTATTTATTTATTTCTTAGCAGATGCCCTTACCCAGAGCGGCTTACAGTTTTATACAAAAAATACATATAAAAAATTACAGTACAATTAAAATCAAGATACAAAAGAGCAAATACAAAATAGTACAGATTGGGTGAAGTGCAAGATTAAATACAGTAAACTAGGGAGCAGATAAGTGCAAGTTGAATTGCATTAAGGCAGAGTGCTATATTGTCCAGAAGGGAAGAGTTGAGTTTTACAGGTGTTGTCTGAAGGGGTATGTCTTGAGGAGGTGTCGGTTGTTCCACCACTGTGGGGCGAGGGTGGAGAAGAAGCGGGCTCTGGAGGCATGGGAGAGTAGAGGAGGTACAGCTAGTCTTCTAGTGTAGGCGGAGCGGAGCGGTCGGGTGGAGGTGTAGGGAGAGATGAGGGTCTGGAGGTAGCTGGGTGCAGTCTGGTCAAGGCATCGGTAGGCGAGTACAAGAGTCTTGATCTGGATGCGAGCGGTGATCGGGAGCCAGTGGAGTGAGCAGAGCAGTGGAGTAGCATGGGAGAAGCGAAACAGAGAGAACACCAGGTGAGCAGCAGAGTTCTGGATGAGCTGGAGCAGACGGGTGGCGGACGCAGGGAGGCCAGCCAGGAGGGAGTTGCAGTAGTGTAGGCAGGAGAGTACCAGGGCCTGGACGAGGTTTTGCATGGAGTAGTTGGTGAGGAAGGGTCGGATTGTTGCTCAGGAAGAAACGGCAGGTGCGTGCTAGAGTGGATATGTGCTAGGAGTAGGAGAGGCAGGCGTCCAGGGTTACTCCGAGGTTCTTAGCTGAGGAAGAGGGAGAGAGCGTGGTAGATTCTAGAGGAATGGAGATAGAGAGATCAGAGGAGGGGGAAAATGAGGAGGAGAAGGCAGAGGACATCAAGGCACCGAGGACACTGAGCCCCGTGCCGCGTGCACCAAGCACCAAGGATCTATGGGCACCTAATGCAGCAGTGCTTAACCTATCCACGTGTAGCCATCCACCTGGTCAGCACACAGCATGCACCATTGGGGGAGACACACAGGCCAAAGCCGCAGCGGGCAAGAGCACTGAGGCGTTATGCGCGCAGAGGCACAGAGTGCACCAAGCACTGAGGCGCTATGCACGCTGAGGCACTAAAGCATTGTGTGCACCAAGCACCACATGCACCGAGCACCAAGTCGCTATGCGCACCGAGGCACTGAAGCACCGAGCACTGTGTGCACGGAGTGCACCGACCACCAAGTGCACCAAAGTAACAAGGGCTGAGTGTGCACCGAGGTACCAAAGCACCGGGGGGCAGCTAATGCAGTGGAGCCTACCCAACTGCGTGTAGTCAGCCACCTGGTCAGCGCGCAGCATGCGCCAGGGGAGACACACAGGCTGAAGCCGTGGCAGACGAGAGCTCAGTTAGTAAGAGAAAAAAGGAGAAGGGAGCACATACTTTTTTTTTTGGAGGCCCGATGCACCGAGGTGGAGGGGCCGAGGCAGCCTTGACAGTGGGGCAAGTTAGAACATAGCCCCGGTGGAGGACTGTGACAGAGATAGAATGATTCTTGGTGTTAGATCTCCCTCTCGACCTGCTAGGATGCTGTGTAAAGGGAACAGAGTACCCTGGACTAAATTGCATGACAGTTTATTCCCAGGGTTAGGTGGAAGGCGGCCATCTAGAAAAGGGGCATGGCTACGGTACCCAAACTCAATGACCCGGACGGGAAACGCCGTGGCATCCGCGGATTGGAGGAGCAGATGCACTCGTTAACCAAGGGGTCATGAGAGAGGGTATAAATAGGGGACGTAGTAAAGTGATCTTTTCCTTTGTAAATGGTTAGAAACAACCTAGAAGACGAAACCTGTGGAAAAACGTGAGTGTTGTGTTTGTTTGTTTCTCAAGTAAAAACTGTTTGTTTGTTATTTAAGACTACTAACTCGATCCGGAGATGTAGCCGAAGGCCAGCATCAAACCCGGACACAAGCACTCCCCTTGTTTCACGGAGAATTGTATTTTGCACCACAAGCACTAATTCACTCACTAAAGTAACTGTGTATGTGTTTTGTGTTATGTATGGGAAGTACAGGATTTTCTGGTTACGGGTCAAACCCGGGGATGATAAATAAAGTGATACACGCCACTGTATCACTTTACTCCATTATTGTTTACAGTTGTTTGCCGTCAGGCTCTGGACAAATTACAACTAATAAACACCATTGCACCTGGATATTGTTGTCTGTCTGTTTCTTCTGCACTGCTGTATTACCTTCACTTCGCTCAATTGCGGGGGCTGCAAGCCGAGCCCCGGCGGAGGAACAGTGTTCTCCCTGAAGATGTAGGTTGAAAGACAACACACGCACACACCAATACTGTACAGGCAGTCACACTCATACGACGGATAACAGAGAAAAGATGGCCTGCGACACAAGCGAAGCAGGCCGTGAGAAAGAAAAAAGGAGCCGCTGATTCCACGAGAGAGGCAAGCCAGCGCTTAGCACGAATGCAAGGGAACTGCAGTCGACTCAGAGGAACTCTTTCAAAACATACTCAGGTTAGTGATATAGATTGCTTACCTTACCATAGTGAGAGGCAAAAGAGGAAGTGAGCTCCACTGAGATACTACTTATTCCCTTGGCAGGCGGGACCGAGGACGTCACTCCATGGAGGGGCCTATCGGCAGCTGACATAAAACGCTCAGCGAATACCTACCTAAGGCAGGCATATCCCAAAAGTATTGATTGGTGGTTGTCTTCTAATTGAAAGGGATTCAAAGACTATGTAGATGTCACAAAGACGGCCGGAGTGGGTGGCGTCAGACCAGATGCAGGAAGTAAACAGACAGAGAGATGTGGTTTGGTATAAGCTGGGCGCGTGATCGCGCTCAGCATTTAATCAACAGAACAGAAAATAAAAGGTTGGAACACAAAACAGGACACGGCACTATACGCCAAAATAAAAAGACAAACAAAACGAACTAAACAGTGCACAGACAGACGAACAAAACACGGTGAGCAGATTTTACTATTTATCACTTTTTACTATTCACAATTACCTCCGTCTCCAATCCCGTTCTCCACTCACCGAACACCCAAAACCCCGTCTGAGTGCTACGTGTCTCTATATATACTGTTGTGCTGGGATTCAATTACTAATTAATTATTCACTTGAATCCCAGCACGTGAATTCATTACGTGCAACCCCGTGCTCACATATTACATTTAACCAGCACGTGAAGTGATTTGTGCCCTCCCCGTGCCTAAATATAAATCTACATTTTTAAATACACGTGAAACACAGACCCGTTTATATCCCGTGTACCAATCTATACACCAACATTTACACACGCACGCAACATACAACACAACACACAAATGCACACAGGGGCGGGGCGCATTGCCACATATACCCCCCCTTGTGCGCAGCACACATGGCCTCAACGGCCACCTCCCCCCTTAAAAACCCAGCAGTCCAGGACAAAGTCTCGGGCTGGGAAGGGAGGCTTCAGTGGGCCCATGGCTGGCCATGCTGTCAGCACCCCTGCCGGTAGTGGCACGGCTGACAGCATGCTGGTCCATTCCTGCAGCGAAACTGCTGCTGGGGAAAGTGGTCTCCTGACCTCTCCCCCTGTCTTTGTAGCCGGTAGCTCCCTTTGGTGGGGCTCCGACCACAGTACTTCCAGCAGCAAAGAAGCTGCAGTGGGAGCAGGTCTCCTGACCTCCCCCACAATCTCCGGCAGCGAAACTGCTGCAGTGGGAGCAGGTCTCCGGACCTCCCCCACGATCTCCGGCAGCGAAACTGCTGCAGTGGGAGCAGGTCTCCAGACCTCCCCCCCGATCTCCGGCAGCGAAACTGCTGCAGTGGGAGCAGGTTTCCTGACCTCCCCCACGATCTCCGGCAGCGAAACTGCTGCTGGGGTTGGTGGTCTCCAGACCTCCTCCCCCTTCTTCGTGGCCGACAGCTCCCCTTTCTGGGGCTCCGGCCACCGTACTCCCCGTGGTGGAGGTACGGGAAGCAGAGACAGCTCCTGCTGTTCTGCTTCTGGCAGTGGCAGAGGCAGAGGCAGCTCCTGCTCCTCTGCTCCTGGAAGTGGCAGAGGCAGCTCCTGCTCCTCTGCTCCTGGAAGTGGCAGAGGCAGCTCCTGCTCCTCTGCTCCTGCAAGTGGCAGAGGCAGCTCCTGCTCCTCTGCTCCTGCAAGTGGCAGAGGCAGCTCCTGCTCCTCTGCTCCTGCAAGTGGCAGAGGCAGCTCCTGCTCCTCTGCTCCTGCCGGTGTAGGTGGCGGAGGCAGAGGCAGCTCCGGCTGCTCTGCTCCTGCCGGTGAAGGTGGGAGCAGCGTGTAGTCTCCTGCCGATGGAGGTGGGAGCAGCGTGTAGTCTCCTGGCGACGGAGGTGGGAGCAGCGTGTAGTCTCCCCCTTTTCCAGGGGACTGGTGCTGCTCTGCCTCTCTTGCAGGGAACTGGTGCGGCTCCGCTCCTATTGCAGGGGACTGGTGCGGCTCTGCCTCTGAAGGGAAAACCAGCAGGCATTCTTCCTCTGCTGGTTGTGCTGGGGAAACCAGCAGGCATTCTTCCTCTGCTGGTTGTGCTGGGGAAACCAGCAGGCATTCTTCCTCTGCTGGTTGTGCTGGGGAAACCAGCAGGCATTCTTCCTCTGCTGGTTGTGATGGGGAAACCAGCAGGCATTCTTGCTCTGCTGGTGAAGGTGGGAACAGCTGCCTCTCAGGCTTCGGATTCCCGCGGTCCCCCCGTCTGGGCGCTGGATGCTCGCGGTCCCCCCGTCTGGGCGCTAGTTCCTCCTCTTCATACTGGGTGGGGCATATGGCTAACGTGTGCCCATAAGCCCCACAGCCAGGGCATAACTCTGCCGCGAGGTTCTTTAAAAAAACCTCCCAGCCATCATCCCCGACCTCCTCCTTTTTGGGCTGTGGACGCACCGACTCCTCCCTTTTGTGCTGTGGACGCTCAGGCTCCTCCCGCTTGGGCTGTGGACGCTCAGGCTCCTCCCGCTCGGGCTGTGGACGCTCAGGCTCCTCCCGCTCGGGCTGTGGACGCTCAGGCTCCTCCCGCTCGGGCTGTGGACGCTCTGGCTCCTCCCGCTCGGGCTGTGGACGCTCTGGCTCCTCCCGCTCGGGCTGTGGACGCTCTGGCTCCTCCCGCTCAGGTACTGGAGAGGGCAGCGACTGCTCCTCTCCCTCTTGCTCACTGGAAGGCATCCCTCCCATGTCTGCAGCTAGGTACCCCAGCACCACCATGGTGAGGTCACGAACGGATGCTGGGTTGTGTTGTTGCTCCCAGTCCTCCCATCGTTTCCCATCTCGCATCTGCAGCGCGTGAATAACCCAGGGGAGGTCACTGGCGAAGTTCCCCTCGGGGTGCACCAGCCAGTCCCATATTTCCCGGGACGGTGGGGAACCCGGTGGCAGTGGGGGTAGAGGGGTGGCTACTGCCCCGTTGTGGCTGTCCTCCTCCCAGCCCGGCATGCAGGATGAGGGCTGCAGCTGTTGTTGTTGTTGCTGCTGCTTCTGCTGCTTCCTGCAGCTCTTTCTTCCCATCCTCGCTTTACTATGTTTTTTTTTTTTTTCACAAAACCCCCTCTCCTGGTCTGACGCTTGGAGGCGCTATTATCCCACTTCTAATACCATGTGTCACAAAGACGGCCGGAGTGGGTGGCGTCAGACCAGATGCAGGAAGTAAACAGACAGAGAGATGTGGTTTGGTATAAGCTGGGCGCGTGATCGCGCTCAGCATTTAATCAACAGAACAGAAAATAAAAGGTTGGAACACAAAACAGGACACGGCACTATACGCCAAAATAAAAAGACAAACAAAACGAACTAAACAGTGCACAGACAGACGAACAAAACACGGTGAGCAGATTTTACTATTTATCACTTTTTACTATTCACAATTACCTCCGTCTCCAATCCCGTTCTCCACTCACCGAACACCCAAAACCCCGACTGAGTGCTACGTGTCTCTATATATACTGTTGTGCTGGGATTCAATTACTAATTAATTATTCACTTGAATCCCAGCACGTGAATTCATTACGTGCAACCCCGTGCTCACATATTACATTTAACCAGCACGTGAAGTGATTTGTGCCCTCCTCGTGCCTAAATATAAATCTACATTTTTAAATACACGTGAAACACAGACCCGTTTATATCCCGTGTACCAATCTATACACCAACATTTACACACGCACGCAACATACAACACAACACACAAATGCACACAGGGGCGGGGCGCATTGCCACAGTAGACCATACCCTGAAAATAGAATTTACAGAGTACATGAAAACTTTATGGATGCTACTGAGCAACAAATAATACAAAAATACAGATTCAACAAGCAGCCCATTTTGGATATTTGTGATTTGTTATACAGTGATCTAGAAGCACCCACCAGAAGGAATCATGCAGTTCCTGTGTTGATTAAGGTGACCACAGCACTCCATTGTTATGCCTATGGACTGTCACAGACAACAGTGACCATGAAGGTCTTTCGCAGTCCTCAATATCAAAATGCATTGCTCAAGTAACTGATACTTTGATTAACCGAATGCCACAATACATTCACTTTCCTGTTACACAGAGAGAGCAAGTAAAGACACAGCTTGATTTTTATAACATGTTTGGATTTCCAGAAGTCATAGGATGTATTCACTGTACTCATGTTCCAATAAAACCACCAAGCATGAATGAGACTGCATTTAGAAATCACAAACAATACCACTCATTAAATTAGAATAAATACACTGTTGGTGACTCTGAAAATGAGATTCATTACTGTAACAGCTTTGTCAATTCAACACTTTAAAAACTGGTTATTCTCTCTTTGTAGCAATAACATTCACTGACAGTATATTTATTATTGCAAGGATTTCTCTGCTAGCACACAAATTCATGGTGCAAGTACGATGGAGTAGACTCATTTTCATCATTTCTCTGACAATTTTTCCTCCTCCATGTTAAGTTCACCCTGGTTTTGTTCATCAGATATCAAGACATTTGAATTCCTTGGTACCGTCTGAGTCTGTTCAATGCAATGTTCTGCTAAATTTATGATCTCAAAAGCTACGGCCACAGGTTCATCATGCTCCTGAATTTCAGGAATTACGTCTGCATCTGCTGGTTGGGATTCACCTGTCAGATCAAAAGACGTATCTGAAAAGACAAAGTTTATATTTTACAGTACAATGGTTGATAGCTTATTATTGTGTAATTATTCAGTGCTTCAAATGAATATAGTCTCAGTAGGATACTTAATTGTAGGCTGCAGCACTCCTACAAGTCAATATGTAGAACCTAATAAACATGTCAGTAAATTGTACAGTATTGGGCAATTTAGCTCAATATTAGCCTGCTTTATGTATCAAACATTATTGAAAAGATCAACTCAACATTTCAGATTATATACATATGAGCAACTATCACAAGCAAGTATTACAAACAGGTTAAATGGTTCCATTTGATACTAAACTACTTACATTATGCAGCATCTACCTGAACATTAAGCGAGTCAGTTACACCCACACCATCAATGGATATTTGTCTATGAGGTGGAGTACTTTTAGCTCGGTCTCTTCATTTTTCTTCAGGCGCTGGTCCTCCACCTGTTCCAGTCTCATGTGCTCGAATCCGTGCTCCTTTATCCTTTGTTCTTTTTAGTGCTGCTTTCTGCTTCTTTTCACAGATGACACTGCTATTGATATTGTCTCTTATTTTGTTCCATATTCTGTATTTTGCTGTTGCTCCAAGGCTCAAGCTTCCTTCTCCAAACAGGTCTTCTTTGTATTGTATGAGTCCATCAATCAAATGTAAATGTGTCGGTTTGTACATTTTTCAATCCGCATCCAGTATTCTTTTGTTTTATTTTCCACTTATTTTGTCGTTTGTTCATCCATTGCTAAAAACAAAAAGAAAACACCTACTACACACCTGAGCGCAAGCCTTATTTACAGTGCCTATAGAAAATCTACACCCCCTTTCAAAATGTTCACCTTTTGTTGCCTTATAGCCTGGAATTAAAATGCATTAAAATTGTTTTTTTTAATTTATCTACACATCCTACCCCCTAATATTCTAGAAATTTGTAGAAAATTAATTAATAATAAAAACTGAAATAGCTTGGTTGGATAAGTGTCCACCCCCCTTGTAATAGCAATCCTAAATTAGCTCAGGTGTAACCAATCGCCTTCAAAATCACACACCAAGTTAAGTGGCCTCCACCGGTGTTAAATTGTAGTGATTCACATGATTTCAGGATAAATTCAGCAGTTCCTGTAGGTTTCCTCTGCTGGGTAGTGCATTTCAAAGCAAAGACTCAACCATGAGCACCAAGGAGCTTTCAAAAGAACTCCAGGACAAAGTTGTTTAAAGGCACAGATCAGGGAATGGGTATAAAAAATATCAAAGGCCTTGAAAATCCCTTGGTCAAGACAATTATTAAAAAGTGGAAGGTGTATGGCACCACCAAGACCCTGCCTAGATCAGGCCGTCCCTCCAAACTGGATGACCAAGCAAGAAGGAGACTGATCAGAGAGGCTACCAAGAGGCCAATGGCAACTTTGTAAGAGCTACAGACTTTTATGGCCAAGACTGGTCAAAGTGTGCAAGTGACAACAATATCCCAAGCACTCCACAAATCTGGCCTGTATTTTACTCAAGAAAGACCACCTTGGATCCTGTTTGAAGTATGCAACAAAACACTTAGGAGATTCTGTAGCTTTGTGGCAAAAAGAATTGTGGTCTGACAAAACTAAAATGCAACTTTTTGGCATAAATTCAAAACGTTATGTTTGGCACAAACCCAACACAGCGCATCACCCAAAGAACACCATTCCTACTGTGAAGCATGGTGGTGGCAGCATCATGTTATGGGGATGTTTCTCATCAGTAGGGACTGGGGCACTTGTCAGGATAGAAGGGAAAATGAATGGAGCAAAGTACAGAGAAGTCCTTGAGGAAAACCTGCTGCCCTCTGCAAGAAAGGTGAAACTGGGACGGAAGTTCACCTTTCAGCATGACAACAACCCAAAGCATACAGCCAAATCTACACTGGAGTGGCTAAGGAACAAAAAGGTAAATATCCGTGTGGCCCAGTCAGGGCCCAGTCAGAGCCTCGACCTAAATCCAACTGAAAATTTGTGGCATTACTTGAAGCTTGCTGTCCTAAGGAACTTGACAGAGCTTTAACAGTTTTGTAAAGAAGAATGGTCAAATATTGCCAAATCTAGGTGTGCAAAGTTGGTAGAGACCTATCTCAACAGATTCACAGCTGTAATTGCTGCCAAAGGTGCTTCCACCAAGTATTAACTCGGGGGGGGAAGACTTATCCAATTATGATCTTTCAGTTTTGTATTTTTAATATATAATCTTTTTCTCAATAAAAACTTTTTTCCCCTTAACAGTGTGGAGTATGGTGTGTAGATAAGTGGAAAAAAAGCCTCATTTAAATGCGTGAAACTCTGAGGCACTGACACAACAAAATATGAAAAAAGTTCAAAGGGGTGTAGACTTTCTACATATGTGGGTTACACCTGGCGTAGGTTAAAGCTGCACTCTCCTGCGCTACCAGGACTGGAGCAAAGAGTTAATTAAAAATAGGTGCATGCAAGGCAAGCTTAGAATGGGTGCAGCATTTGAGCTCAAGAAAGGCTAGATTGCATCCTATTTAAAATCAACCTGTCAGTCTATTGGCTGGTTGCACTATTTGGTTATTGGTTATTTAGCTTAACTGCACTTATTCTTTTTCCCATTGAAACACGTGGGCTGCACCCTGTTACGTTGTCCTAACTGCTCCTCCTGTATCAATCGCTAAACTGCGTGCTCCCTTGTAACATAACCCAAAGCAATGCACCACACCACCAAAATGCACAGAGGATTACTTTAGGCAGGCTAGAGAGGTGTTATTCCAGACCAGGCACAGATTGAGGGTACAACAGAACACATCAGCCCCACAGAGCTGGTGTTACTGTAGTGAACTATCTCCTGCATGAAACTAAGAAAATACACTGAAATAAAGATATGTTTCTTTCATTATTATTATTGTTATTATTTGTTTATTTAGCAAACGCCTTTATCCAAGGCGACTTACAGAGACTAGGGTGTGTGAACTATGCATCAGCTGCAAAGTCACTTACAATTATGTCTCACCCGAAAGACAGAGCACAAGGAGGTTAAGTGACTTACTCAGGGTCACACAATGAGTCAGTGGTTGAGGTGGGATTTAAACCGGGGACCTCCTGGTTACAAGCCCCTTTCTTTAACCACTGGACCACACAGCCTCCCTCATTTTACTGCTATTAAGGGGAGGGTTAACAAAAGTATTTTTGACAAGGAAGATATTTTGATGTTCATACTTGTAACATATGACACCAGTAGCAAATTTTGATGGGAGACTGTCCTTAGTCAAGCTGGCCTAACCCCATGCATTGCCCAGTTGGAAGCCCAATTAGGGCACCCCAAAGCATGTTATTCAATACCTAGCTATACAAAATAATAATAATAATAATAATAATAATAATAATAATAATAATAATAATAATAATATTTTAAAAAGTATTTAATGCAAAAAGTGCATAACAAAAAGTTGTTAGCATACCTCAGTGTAGTTATACAGTACTACACAATGGCAAAACAATGCAACTTATGTATTGTTCATTAAAACATTTTAGTTCATTAATATGCAAAATAGCTTTGCAGCCACATAAAGGCAGGTCTTGACTGAATATGGGACTTTGTTCAAAGTAGCAATTAGCAATAATTAATAGATTAACAGAATAATAATAATATAAATTGTGCTTACTATGTCAATATTACCGCATTTGTATATACTCCTGCATTGCTGATAGTTCTAGAGCATTTAACTAATAATGAGAGAAATAGCGAGACTAATTGCTCCACAAGACAATTAGTTACCAGTTCACTTTCACAATACAAATCAACTCTTATTAGATATGATGCACTGTTGCGCAGAACACATTGAAATGACCTCCCGGGCTTTGAAACGGGATGCTGCCACGGGAAAGCAGCAGATGCGAAGTGACTATGCTTGATTTTGACTCTTCTTACGCTTTCATTCAGGTCCGAATAGGACTGCATTGTACAAAAACAAGGTTTTCAGGTAGACTGATGTAAGTTTTAAATTACAGTGTTTATAGACACCACGGTGTCCCTGAAGACATCTGAAGTTGATGATTGGAGACGGTATAGAAAGTAGGAGGAGCTGGACGTGTTTGTCCAATCCTGTCTGCTATAAGCCTCTCAGCAGCTCTCTCCTCGCTCCTGCAAACAGTGAAAATCACACTTGCATCTGCAGACAGAGATGTCATGTGAAAACCCGCATGCTATTCTTTCAAACTGCCGAACACTATCAAGAAACACAGACTTTCTGTACACAACGCCTTCTGGAATGCTTTCTGCCTAGAATGTAACATCCTTCTGCAACTATTGATGATAACATCCTTCTGCAACTACTTTTGCTGAGGATTCTGTATTTTAATGTTTATGTTTCTATCTTCATGACTGAAGTGAGAAGACAGTCGCCACCATGCGAGGTAAGGACACAACTGTTTCTGACAGATAATAGTGAAATATATGTAAACTAAATCTACCCGTTTTTATGTAGGCGAGTTATAAAAACCCTCTGATTACATCTCGCTATTAATATATATATATATATATATATATATATATATATATATATATATATATATATATAGTTTGCATACTGAGGGCTAAATAAGGCTAGGTCGAGTGCAAGTTTATCAAAACGTGCCAATTCAATGAATGGAAGTTTACTTTCCTTGTCTATGTTGTAACCATCTTATTTTAGTCTCATCCTCAGTTTAATGTGGATTATGAGCAGATTGCGCAACAGGGAATTAACGTCTGAATAAGTTTTGCGCCTTCCGAAACAACAAATACAGTAAACATCCACAGTAGCATGTGGCATACTTTATATAGTTTTTAATGGTTGTTTGCTGTGCTTTTCATCTGTTAAATAGCATAATGAGTGGATGTGAAATAAAGGTGTTGCTTGAATATTTTTAGCGCTTGGGCGGGGGGCATGCTGTATGAGTAGACATTAAAAATATATAAAGCATTAAGTGGGTTTATCAATAATTTAGCTTTTGGGCCGGAAACACAGATATCCTAAGTAGAAGCAAAGAAAGTATTTACAGGGTCTGCCTGTCATGTGTTCTACTGACCTACTTCTATCAGTCAAAGCACAACTGAAGATTCTCAGTGCAGCATCAGTGCTGAGACGACAGACAGACGTTAAGCCCAAAACAGTGCATTGCCTTTTCTCGTGTGCCCACTCATGTTGATCGGATCAAAAGGTAGAGAATTGGTTTGCTCAGGCCTTATTCAAAAATAACTGCAAAAAACGGAATTAAGCAAAATACAAGGTCCGGTGCTGTAAATATTGTAATTAAAAATAAAATGGTGAAGTGGGTATTACATTTTTTTTTTACTTTACACACACACACACACAAAAATGTTCTAAGTTTAGAAAGTCTGTGAGGCTACATTGTCAAAACTACAATAAGAATTAGAAATGTAACAATGTTGTAACTTTTGGAATATTGCAATATTTGACTTTAAAGTTCAAAAAGGTAATGCATTTATATACTCTAAATTAGAATAACAAAATTGTTCATAGCTCGTCATATTTAATATATATGGTGTTAATATGTTTTATGTTTCTGTATGAATAAAATCAAACTTCTCAAGCGGTTGCTGGCTTGATTGTGCGTAATCTTTTTTTTTTTTTTATCTTTTTCATTTTTGTTCTACAGTGAAAATAAATTATGTTCAATGTAATAAGAATTTAACAGTTTTGGAAGAGAGTAAGCTGCGAGTTAATACATTGACATGCTTGGATAATTATAATGTATACAAATAACGGACATTGCTTATTGAAATATTATTGTAAATATAACTTTAAAATTGTTTTTGTTTCATGTTATTTACTAAAACAAATATAAAATAGCATGTATCCCTTAACGTATTACAATTAATTAGTAAAGATTCAAATTCGTTTTTGGGATTAAACCTTTCCAGTGCGTTATTTTCAGAAAGTAGATTTTGTATTTATTTTTTCTTTTAATTACTCAATAATAATAATAATAATAATAATAATAATAATAATAATAATAATAATAATAATAATTGGTCATTAAATACTTTTAATAATCCCATGTAGAATGTTAATGTGCTTAACTGTCATTTCAGAGTGGGTTCAGTCTTTACTGTTTCTGTAACTGATATAGGTTTTACTAAGGCTCCCATTATTTTGTAACTTTAAAACAGTTTTTTTTTTAGCAAAGCATTTATCACATTATTAAATGTAGATGGTATTACATAATCTACAGTTTTTTAGATGCTCTCATTTTTTCAAATAAAAAACATAACATTAAAAGCTGAACATTATCACAGACATTTTGAAGGAAATCATTTTAGTAAGATTATGGTAGATTTAAGAAAGCCCATAAATTATGCTGCTTACATGTTTATAGCATTAATATCGAGGCATATAAAAGACACACCTTCATTACACCATATGGACTGTGTTTAAGCACAGAACAGAGATGAAAATCACTGGGTTCATTCTTAAAGAAATATAGATTATACTGTGAGCAATACCTGTTTTATACGTCGATACCATTAATTTGATTGAACTGAAAAAAACTGTAGTTTCAAGTATTTTTCGACCCAAAAAATAAATTAACATTTGGAAAACAGGTGTTGCTGCTAAGTTTTTATTGGTAAATCTGACTGAAAACTGACCGTGTATGTATATTAAACTAAATGAAAACTGTCCGTGTATGTATATTAAACTAAATGTTGTAACCATGCTAGCATGTTTGAGATGCAGTGGCTTATTGATCATATGCAGTAACAGGAAGTAACCTGAACCTTTGAAGCTGTATATTCAAAGTGCGGACAAAATAAGGTTTATTACAGAAAATGTGTTTCTTTGCCAAAATGTTACTATTGTAAAACATGTGAATGAAAAGAACCAATGTCTTATCTAGGGTTGCCAACTGTCCGGTTTTAGACTGGACATCCGGTTTTAAGGGATTTTGTACAGTGTCCGGTTTTAAGGGATTTTGTACAGTGTCCGGTCAGATCCACTGATCGGACAGCAAATGTCTGGTTCTTGTGAATCTTGCTTACTCGCTGTTTTTTGCCGTTTGGGTATTTCTGTTCTTGCTGAGTCAGTCTTTTTCAACGCTGTGCAACTTTTGTATTTTTATTATCGGTCCTTTAAGTTCAAGAACTACCCTGAAATATATTCTGCCATTCACTGCTTAGCGGGATACGATTACTGAGCATCTATATTTAAAAAAAATCATGCACAGCACCCCCCCACCCCCCACCCCCGGATGGCTTTGCTCGCATTGCTGGTTTTGTCCGGTTCTGGAAAAATTAAAAGTTGGCAACCCTAGTCTTATCCGATTAGAAAAGTTCCCAGACACAACAACTATTGCCATACGCTGGTACAATAATGCAGATGGTGATGCAGAGCTAGAACACCATTTCAGCTGCTTGGACATTTGCTGTAGTTAAGTAACTGGAAAGCCGTTTAATACAAACAAGCCAATTACTTTTGGTCCTGAAGGGTCCATTGTCAAAGCGGTTCAGGAAGAAAAGGGAAAGTGAGCTTTATATCATCGCCACTGCAGTAATACCATGCTCAGGAATCCCTTGGAGGCTTCCATTTTCAGACTTCTGTTTGTTAACATACTGTATGCTGTAGACCGCCAAAGGTAATGTTTGTATTAATAAGGCAAATTATTATCCGTGCTTGTATACTAATGCAAGTAGAACTACAAGTAACAGGTTTTAGGAGGGAACATTATGATATTTAAGAAAACTAAAAGTGAGGTAGTGATGAATGTATTTGAATTGGTTAATGGCAGTATTAAATGGCGTGGTGTGTTGTGGTTAAGCCGCCAGAAGAATATATTCTTACTTTTATTTTGTGTTTTTTGCTCCTGTGGACCCTGTTCAAATTAGTGTTCGGTTCTGAGTACTGCTCTTAATCTGTGTCATACTAAAATGCTGTGTCTTTGTTTTTTTATTTTGATAATGTACCAATGTATATTTAATAAAAAAATCTAACCTCTGGGGGGGAAAATTCTTAGGGCTGTTTTTTTTGTAACTTTGGAATGCTCTTCAAATTATGACTGTGCAGGCCAGTGCAGTAATATTTAAATTAACATTTGTGTGGAAATCAGTGCATTTCATTTTCATAGCATGGTCAGTTTAAAAAAAAAAAACAAAGCAAAGAAAAAAACAAAAACATTAAAATATAACTGGTGAGAACGTTGATGTTTTTGTTTTATTGGGTATACTTAGACAATTTCACTGTTTTTAAGACTAATAAAACTTTTATAATATATTACCCAGCAGGGCTACTTTCTTAGATCATAGTTTCATAGCTAATTCAATCATTTAGTTCTAAAAAATATGCATCAAATGAATAATGTAACTGACTAGTACAAACACTTGAAAATGTGCTGTGGAGATTAGTTGTACATGTTTTTTTATTTATATTTTTACTTTAGAGTCTGTGTAGAATTATATTTCAATTGTATTAACCTTTATATTCTAAGTTGTACTGAGCAAACATAAGGTGCTATATAATTTCAATCTCTAGCTAGACATAAATGTAATATTTCATTATGTATCAAATTAATAATTGATTAAATAAAATATATATATTTTTACCTTTAAATGGAGGAAATACAATATATTTGTATTGTGGCAACCATATGTAGACAGGTTGCCAAAATGACTTCGCGAAAATTCCCAGAACAATAGACAAGTACTGTATAGTGATGAAATCAAATCAGCCAAAATGTTTGACTATTTGTCATAATTTATTCTAGTTTTACCTCATAATTTAGGATTGAGTGATGAAAAATCAACTTTGAAGAAAACCGCATTGAAGTAAAAAAACAAAACATTTTGAGTTACAGTTGAAGAAATAGTTTGGACTGGCTCACTTATGGGAGTGCTGTGATATATAACATAGCTTCAGGTTTAAAGGGCAGCAAGAGAGTACAGATGAAGATTGGGTATAGTAATAGCAGGGCGATGGGCAGCATTGGATCTGTCTGCTCTTTGTCTGACCTAAACAGGATTCTCCTAAACTGAGGTCCACGCTTTATAAGAAACTGAAAAAGTCACCTGCTGTGTAAGAGCCTATTATAAATTTGAATATTATATAAATATAAAATAAATACTGTGTAAGAGCCTATTATAAATATGCATTCACTAATACCGATACAGTAAAACACAGGGGTGTGCAATTTTTGAAAAAAAAACTTGTTGTCCAAGGGACAAAATTCTCGAAACATCTACTTGTCCTTCTTAAAAATCTACTTGCCCCTCCCCATTGCACAAAACACACACAAAAAAGTAGACTTGTAGGATTTTGGTTTTATTTAACAGTGAACACAATCAATTAGTGATTAATTAGGGGCAGATCTAGCCTTGCAGCTTGACGGGTTCACTAAATTCTTCAAAATACACAAAAGGTTCCCTGTGACCCACCTCACCTCAACAAATGTATAACATACTTTAAGGAAATGTTCCTTTCAGTGCAGTTAGGAATACATTTGCTAGTAAATGTAAATAACATATTAAGAGTACAACTATAATAAGCAATACCTGGGAGTTATTCAAATATAAAAATAGCTTCTGGTTGTTTTTTCCACTCTTTCTCTATAAGCTGAATCCAACTCCTGATGTACAGGTGTTTTAGTTTGTTGCATCACAGATACGAAATCATTGCCAACTATGACTGCTGCTTTGTGTGGAATTCAGATTTTTCTTGATATTTTTCAGTTTTGTAACTGCTGAACCCCAGATTTCTAACCCCAAATTCTGCAAAGACAAAATATGTTTTTTTCTTTTGTTATTTGTATTATATACTTAAAAAAAAAAAAACAGTGTACAACATTTTTCGGCTATTTTTCCTCATCTAACATCTTGTCCCATGATGGCTAACATGAACACTGCTGCAGCAGAGTGATCCTGGTTTCATACCCGGATTACTTTTTTTGGGGGGGGGGGGGGGGGGGACAACACCATTCTTTCCCTACACTACCCTCACGGAAAAATGTATACATAAATTAATTAATACATAAACACATTGCCATGAGATTTACAGTCTATTTTATTTTAAAATAATATATTAAATATTTTAAAATATTGTACAGATAAACTATAAGTATTTTATTTCTATTGTTTTAAACATATTTGACAATCTTCATGTTTTAATAGTTTCACAAATTGATGTCCAATAAATAACTAATATCACTTCTGTTAAAAAAAAAAAAAAAAAAAACTGTAAATATGGTAAATAGTAAACCTGGTAGCAACACTAAAATCGAAAGAAAAAAATCCTTTCATTTTTTGCCAGGGAAAGTTTGTCTGAAACGCTTCTAAACAGTATTTTTTTTTTTTTTTTTTTTTAAACATTCCAACCCAAGTACTGTACATGCTTGACCACAAAGTTGACTCAACATGATTTTTTTCTAATCCGCCAATACCTTAGCGACTATGGTGTTTTTTGTGTTGTTGCAAATAATACCTTAAATTTAAAAGATGGGTGTGTGCATTGCCAGAGGCTCTCTTGGAAGCCATTTCTGGGCTTTTTGTAACCATAGAAGATCAGCTTTTCCCACAGTAGCCAATCAGAAGTGAAAAGGATGGGACGTAAACACTTTCTAAAATGTTTGTGTGTAGGTGCTAGACTTCCGCAAATTCAGTTCAGAAACTTGTGCGGCTCTCTAAAAATATACCAAGATTGTCCAGGGCTCTACGTTTGGATTGCAGAAAGATGCGTAAACTAATAGTGTTCAAAAAATGAACAGACCAACGGTGCAGCTGTATCTTGTATCGCTATATTTTGTAAATATATTTAGGAATTTCTTTATAATCCACAAATTGTACAGATTATATCAGCAAAGTTCAATTAGTACTGTTGAAGGGAAAAAAACAAGGTATAAACTAGCAACTCCACAATAATGTTGTTGAAGCTGACACCTTGGGATCCTTCAAGAAGCTGCTTGATGAGATTCTGGGATCAATAAGCTACTAACAACCAAACGTGCAATATGGGCCGAATGGCCTCCTCTCGTTTGTAAACTTTCTTATGTTCTCATGTTCTTATGTTCTTATGATTACTAAATAATAATACTAATAACGTCGCGGGGAGAGGAATGGAGCGAAAATGTATGTGGGTGGTACAAGCATGATATTTACTTGTGTGCCCCGATTGCTATTTTGAGGCTTAACTGACAGCCCTATTATGTACCATATCATTTATTTTGCTTCTGTCTGTGTTGTTGCTTTAAAACGACTCAGAAGTATTGTTTACACTCCTTGCTTTTGAAATGAAATGCTGGTTTAATCATTTAAAAAGTTAAACGCATTGTTTGGGCGGCCAGAGCAGCAACACTGAGAACTTTGTCAGGTTACCTGGAAACAATTAGAACATCGCAATTTAGTAAGTATTTGCTTTTGTGGGTTATGGATCCATCAGCACTTGGTTGTTACTGTATTCAGCAGAGCTTTGTCGTTTATCCTCCAATATACCATTTTATAGGACAATGTACTCCAACTCAGTATGTCATACGTAGGCAATAATATATAATAAAATAGATTGTTAAATACAGCCACAATAAGTTTTTCTTACGGCAGTGGTTTTATGCAATATAGAGAAACTGTTAAACATTTTACTGTTTCCAATCCATCCATACATTATTTATTTTATCGGACTGCAAGTATAGGGGGCGGGACTCTGACCCCTGCTGTGCACCACCAAAAATTATATAAACCCGGCGCTTATGGTAACTGTACCATACCGAGTCCTCATATAAATATATATATATATATATTTTTTTTTTTTATACGAGCCATTCACACTGCCTGCGATGTGATGGGCAACACTGAAGAGGCACTGAAGCGATGCGAAAAAATAGGATTGGTGTCTATTTTTGCGATTTTGTTGCATGACAGCTAAGGAACTGACCAATGAGGAACAGCTTCCCTTGCGCACCTTCAGTAAACAATGGCGGAAGAAAAGATAATTGTTGCAGTATCAAAATACCTGGAGCTGTACAATAAAGGACACAAAAAATATAAAAACACATCTTAGAGGGAGAACATCTGGCAGTCCATTTCCAGGGAACTAGATATAGCTGGTATGTATGATTCATTTACCTTTACTGGAGTAAGTATTCTGAAAAGCTATTATGCATTCTACATTTTTATTAGCTGTATAGCAGGACTGCATTAATGAAAAGATTTATGCTGCAAAATATTTATTTCAAGGGCATCGTACAACATATAATCTTCAAAACTGAATCGAAGTTTCAATTAATCTTAGTGAATAACTTGCTATTGAAATATTAGTTTTTATATATATATATATATATATATATATATATATATAAATGTTTTAATGATGTCTGCTTGCATACCCCAAAGCTGTCAGATGAAAAAATCCTTTCCAGTTTGTAGTATGGAAAAGGCCACATAGGCTAAATGATTGCAATTGTCAACTGAAACCTCTGATATTTATGAACAGAGCAAGGTTAGCACAGGCATAAGTATTGTGAGCTTCTTCACATTGCTTTGCAAGCATGACTCGAGCCTTCCCTGGTGGGACCAGTCTGCTAGAGAAGTGAGGAAGCAATTTGGTCTCAATGCCTATCCAATCCTTGCCCTCTTCCAGTTGTGCTGAGTTTTTGTTGTGGACTCCTGTTTCCTGTGCTATAATGATGAGGCACGACTTATTTAATTTAGTTAGGCCCAAAAGTATGATATTATGACACTGTGTTATTACACATGCTTCGTAATGTAACTTTTTAAAATTACAATATTACATGTTGTTCAGATTTGTGTTATTTAACTTAAATGAAGGGGAATTTTCAACACAACAATAAAGAAGAAACAAGTACATGTTGAAGCCACAGATAAGGGTTTTGTTACCTAAGATAACTTTATGACAAAGGCAAACAATCACAAAATGATCAAAAAAGGTTATAAATTATACTGTGACCAGTTACTTAACTGCACTTTGTATATTATAGAAATGTGTCTAAGGTTTTGAACAGTTTGCATTTGTTCTAGATTTAAATAATTATAAAGTAGTAACTTTCTTTTTTTACAATTGAAGAGTCTGTGGATGTTTGGGGGGGGGGGGGGTTGCTGGTGGACATTTTAATATAAAACTACATGGAATGCAAAACCTCAATGAAATTACTCCCATCAAAGTCTGTTTGGTATTCTGTGCTGTTCCCTAGGTTCAGCTCCTTGTGTGTCTTTGAAAAACGCATCCAGAAATGCAATTTGTGACTGGAATTCTAAGGGGACACATTAATGCGTGTGCCTCAGTTGGCTGTGTTCTTGCGTTGTGTGTTTTCTATCTGCTGAAACAGACTCTGGGTTACCAGCTGAGCAATAATAAGAAATCTGCTGTGTCAAACTGCAAACAGTTCTGGCAGACCAGCATGTGCCTTTTTTATTTCATGGACACAACTGCGTGTAATTAAAAGCATATTTTATACTGCCAACATTTTCATCATATTTAATTTGTTACTTGGTATTATCCTGTTATGTGTGTTCTCTATCATTGTTATTGTTATGTACAATTCCAGTAAAATTATCCCTTTTTAATCACTTTCTGAAGTGTGGTGAATTTAGTAATGACCACTTGAGGTTTGCAGCTGTATTTATGCCCCACTGCAGTTATTGCAACTGCAAATTAGTAAGTGGAAAATATATATATATATATATATATATATATATATATATATAAAAAATTACTATTGCACACATAGGCCCAATGCATAAAACTTAAACCATCTCCTTTATCATGCCAATAATAGTGTTTAACATAACAGTATTTCATCGGGTGATGCATAAACGTCATTTACCGTCAAAAAAACATCACATTAGAATAACGTGCCCTTAGAAACCAATTTTCTCATTAGCATATTATTCATCTGATTCATAAATCTGTATTGTGCCGTTAATTGACCCTTACAGGCATCACACGTGCCTCAGACCAGGTGAAGAATGAGATGCGTCTTAACTGTATCATTTCCTAGTATAATTTCTGCCTTTAGGAACATGTATTTAAGCCAATAGTAGTAATAAAAAGTCTATATTTAATTATCCAATAATTATGTAATTTAAGTATTTTGTTTTGTAGTGCATACATTAGATTGCATTGTTAATTTGTCTGAACAGGACAGGCTACTTACTGATAGGGGCAACATTGCCGGGGAAATCCTGGCAGCGGAAATGCTGCCATTGGCAATGTTGGCAGCGGCAATGCTGACAGCGGTAATACTGGCTCCTCCAGCACAGATGGTTCTGGCAGTGGAAATGCTGCCCGTGGCAACGCTGGCAGCGGCAATGCTGACAATGTTAAGGCTGGCTCCTCCAGCACAGGCATCTTGCAGCGGTGCAGTGTTCTCCGGCGGAAGTGGCGGTGGCAGCGGTAATGCTGCCCTCTGGCAGTGCAAGTACTGAAGGTGGAGGTGGTTTCCTCACCTCTCCCCCCTTTCTGTAGCCAACGGTCCCCTTTTCTTGGGCTCTGGCCCAAGCGCAACTGCTGCTGCTGGGCACAACAAAGCCATGGGCAATGACAAGCAGACATCCCCGAGCGGTGTCGTGCAGGCATCCCTGGGTGATGTCGTGCAGGCATCCCTGGGTGATGTCATGCAGACATCCCCGGGCGGTGTCGTGCAGGCATCCCCGGGCGGTGACGTGCAGACATCCCCTGGCGACAGCGAGCTGGCCTCCCTGGGCGACACCGAACTGGCAGCGGGTAGTCTCCCCCTGGCAGTGGAGGCGGGAGCAGCGGGTAGTCTCCCTGTATCACTGGGGACTTGTGCGGCTCTCCCTCGGTTTCGGGGGACTGGTGTAGTTCTCCTTCAGTCGCTAGGGACTGGTGCGGCTCTCTTCTGAGCCCTGGCGTGGATGTGCCTACTGCCTGTGGAGGTGGGATAGGCTTGGCCCTTCCTGATGGGACTGGAGATGGTGGGGCCATTCCCATATCTGAAGCCAGGTAGTTGAAGATTATGCCCAGCAGCCAGTCCCATATCTTTCACTACTCCCAGTGGCCCTCCTGTCATGTATTTGGCAGGGGTGCGGGGCATTCCGACCATGGCAACGCTGGTACTGGAGACAGCAGGGCTTCTCCCCATGGTGCTGGATGCTTGGGCTCCTCCGTCGTGTGTGCTGGACCCTCTGGCTCTCCCCTCGTGGGCGCTGGAGCTTGCACCGGCTTCTTTGCCTTCTTTCAAGGATGGCCACTCCTCCCCTTCCTCTGGGGGCTGGCAATGGTAAGGTCATTGGTAAGGCCTTCAGACAGATCCACTTCTCTGTGGTCTCCACCTCACCCTGAGTGAAGGCCTTCATAAAGAGGGGATCTTCCCAGGGACATACGTCCGAGAGGTGCCTATGCTTCAGGCATGGAAGGCACCAAGGAGCCCCTTTGGCTTTCAACTGCCGCTGGTGGTCATGCCACCGCTCCATTTCTTCCTCTAATGCCATTTTCTCTTTTCCAAAAACACACGCACACAAAAAAAAAATTCCCCCAAAAAATTCACCCGCAGTACTGATCCTGTGTGGAGGCGCTGTTTCCCACTTCTCTGACACCTATGTAGCAGGTTGACTGGGTGGTGTGACGTCACAGACCAGGAAGATAACATAGGCAGGCACAGTACTGGGGAAAGACCACTGTTAAACAAGCAAAAAACTTGTACAATATCAAAACGGGCATGTTGCCCAAAACAAACAAAGTGACAAGTAACGTGCTGGTTTATAGCCAGCACGAGTAGCAATTGTTTTTATTCTTACTTTCTTTGTCTCTCGTCTCTCGTCTCTCATCTCTCATTCTCCACTCTGAACCCCAACCTCACTCAGCCAAAGCTTCAGGTTTTCATACATGTAACCATCTCCAGTTTAGCAATAAATTAATCCATCTGGAGACGGTCACATTCTGCACAAGGTTAGCATGGATGGGGAATTTTAACCATGTTGTAAAATAATTAACAATATTTCAACATGTTTTAAAATACCAAACCATACATTTAAATAATACAACAAATACAAATACAAAATAATATATATGCACACAGGGGTGGGGTGTACCCCGTCTCACTGATCCTCCCAGAAGAGTGAGAAGACCCTGCAGATCTGAGCTGCTACTTGCTGTGTATTTGATGATGTGATTCTTAGAAGGTATCGATTTACACACAATTATTCACCTTTTTGGAGAACTAACATGTACTTAAGAGTCGAACTGCTAGAAACAAGGCTGTCCCTGTATTAATGCGGATTAAATCAGTGCAAGAGTAGGATTCTGATGGTGGGGAGTTTTGCAGGTATCACTGTCGTGTGCAGAAAACTAGTAGGCTACTTAGCTTTTTATATTTTTCATAGCATTCCATCAACCGGTAGAGGCAGCTCAAGACATTTTAAAGTAAATTATATTTTATTACAACCCCCAACACATACTTGTGTTTACTATTTACAGCTATGCCCAAATGTTTTGCATCACCCTATTGAATGAACTAATTTAGCTTCATAAAGTCGAATGAAACCTGCTGAATAATGTTACGTTAACATTACATACCGCTTTGTAGTTTTCCATATACTTAATGAAAAACTGACAACAATTGAAAAATGTGACACTTTGAAATCTAACATGAAATACTGTAACTTACTACTGTTATTCAGTAGACTTTTGCGATATCATTTTGTAGCGTTTTCTAATACAATATATTTATTTTAGTTTTAAATAAGCTTTTTGTACAGTAAGGTGTACTGTATGAGAAACAGATTTGAGGTGTTATTGTATGTATTGTATTAGAGTGAATTGTGCAGGTTTTTGCAAACTGAGGGAATACAGTAACAAATAAAAACGGCGATTTTTCTGCCATTTAGCAATTAACTGTATTATGTGATGATATCTTTCTGTGCCATTACGCTTTAAACGTAACATTATGAGAAAATTAACTGGAGCTTGACCTTGTAGTGCCTTCTTACTTTCTTGTGCACCACAAAGGAAACGTGTGCTAACATTAGAAGGTCCTTTTTTGCCAACCAAAATTCAGTCATGAACTGTAACAACACATTACATTTCTGGTGGTTACAGTTCTTTTTCAGGAAGGCATGTGCATATAAGCTATAATATATATATATATATATATATACAGACGTGCTCAAATTTGTTGGTACCCCTCCACAAAAAACGAAGAATGCACAATTTTCTCTGAAATAACTTGAAACTGACAAAAGTAATTGGCATCCACCATTGTTTATTCCATATTTAATAGAAATCAGACTTTGCTTTTGATTTTTTATTCAACATAATATTGTAAATAATAAAACAAATGAAAATGGCATGGACAAAAATGATGGGACCGCTAACCTAATATTTTGTTGCACAACCTTTAGAGGCAATCACTGCAATCAAACGTTTTCTGTAGCTCTCAATGAGACTTCTGCACCTGTTAACAGGTAGTTTGGCCCACTCTTCCTGAGCAAAGTGCTCCATCTGTCTCAGGTTTGATGGGTGCCTTCTCCAGACTGCAAGTTTCAGCTCTTTCCATAGATGTTCGATAGGATTCAGATCAGGACTCATAGAAGGCCACTTCAGAATAGTCCAATTTTTTGTTCTTATCCATTCTTGGGTGCTTTTAGCTGTGTGTTTTGGGTCATTATCCTGTTGGAGGACCCATGACCTGCGACTGAGACAGAGCTTTCTGACACTGGGCAGTACGTTTCGCTCCAGAATGCCTTGATAGTCTTGAGATTTCATTGTGCCCTGCACAGATTCAAGGCACCCTGTGCCAGGCGCAGCAAAGCAGCCCCAAAACATAACCGAGCCTCCTCCATGTTTCACTGTAGGTATGGTGTTCTTTTCTTTGAAAGCTTCATTTTTTCGTCTGTGAACATAGAGCTGATGTGACTTGCCAAAAAGCTCCAGTTTTGACTCATCTGTCCAAAGGACATTCTCCCAGAAGGATTGTGGCTTGTCAATATGCATTTTAGCAAATTCCAGTCTGGCTTTTTTATGTTTTTCTTTCAAAAGTGGAGTCCTCCTGGGTCTTCTTCCATGGAGCCCACTTTCGCTCAAAAAGCAACGGATGGTGCGATCAGAAACTGACGTACCTTCACCTTGGAGTTCAACTTGTATCTCTTTGGCAGTTATCCTTGGTTCTTTTTCTGCCATTCGCACTATCCTTCTGTTCAATCTGGGGTCGATTTTCCTCTTGCGGCCGCGCCCAGGGAGGTTGGCTACAGTTCCATGGACCTTAAACTTCTTAATAATATTTGCAACTGTTGTCACAGGAATATCAAGCTGCTTGGAGATGGTCTTGTAGCCTTTACCTTTACCATGCTTGTCTATTATTTTCTTTCTGATCTCCTCAGACAACTCTCCCCTTTGCTTTCTCTGGTCCATGTTCAGTGTGGTGCACACAATGATACCAAACAGCACAGTGACTACTTTTCTCCATTTAAATAGGCTGAATGACTGATTACAAGATTGGAGACATGTGTGATACTAATTAAGGAAACTAATTAGTTTGAAATATCACTATAATCCAATTATTTATTATCTTTTCTAAGGGGTACCAACAAATGTGTCCAGGCCATTTTAGAATATCTTTGTAGAATAAGCAATAATTCATCTCTTTTCACAGCTTCTTTGCTTTATTCTATGACATACCAAAGTCATGCAAGTATACATGATAAAATAGCTTTTAATTTAATCATTTTTCAGGAGGAATGAAGCATTATTTCAATGAGCTGTAAGGGTACCAACAAATTTGAGCACGCCTGTATATATATATATATATATATATATATATATATATATATATATATATATATATATATATTGTGACAACACTCTTGCTTGGTAAGCGAACTTGTACACAAATCGGTATGGGAGACACACACACAAGAAGGTACAGTCACAAATAAAGTTTGTTCCAACAAGACGGTGCTTGTACGTTTATTACCTTGTGCCGTGTTGGACACACGGCCCACAGGGTCAGGGATGTCAAGGGTCAGTTCACAAATCTGGTTCTCCGTACAAAAATGGGTGTGGCTGCCACGCCTCGGCACATTGCTCTGGCTGTTGGGACTTGTAGTCTTTTTGGGGCGGCCATTTTGCGAATTGTAGTCCTCCCTCTGGTCGCAATCCAGTGAGAGGACAGAGCCCTGTTAGCAGTTCCGCCCTCACATACTTGCCATTTACAACACAGCCCCTTGGTTTGTCACTATATATATATTAGGGTTGGACGATAATGACATTTTCAGTTATCAATTATCGGCTATCAATTATCACGATAATCATGATTATCGGCTGAAAAAAATAACATATGTAAAATGTCTTGGAATTTATCAAATTTAAAGCTATATCGAGAAGAAATAAAACTAGACAATTTTCAAAAAGACCAGCATCTTTAATAAAAGTTATGAAACAATGGCTGGTTATAAAAAAGCACAAATAATATAACCAAATGTTTGTTTGGTAGCTTTTCAACTTTTGAAATATAGGCTACTTATTAAAAAAAGTCTTAAAAAAAAAAAAAAAAAATTATAAATTGCGATTAAAAAATATCAGCTTTTTCACACTGCCTACAGACTGGCTTATTACCTTGCGGATCACTTTCTGTCACTCCAAAAAACTGCCACACTGGACTGATGCTGTTTCTTTTTTTAAAAAATCTTTTCGGAAGGTTTGGTAGTTTCTGCAGTTGCCATCGCCATTAGCTCAAACGTTTGCCTTTACTTGGTGAATCTTACGTCACATGTTACAACTTCCCACTACGCAGCGCGCACAGGTCATGTGTTGCATCTCACGCAGACAGTTAAGTCCTGTCTTACTGCTTTAATGCAGAGTTACTGTTACACACAAGCATATCATAGTGGGTAACAGACGATAAAATGATTAGCGATAATTATTTACCAACGCAATACAATTATCGATGCAAAAACATTATCGATAATATCACGATAATCGATTATTGTTCCAACCCTAATATATATATATATATATATATATATATATATATATATATATATATATATATATATATATACTAATTGTATTTAAAAAAGCATATACTGCACATACCCTAACCTCTCACTTGCGTACAATTACTATTATTTTTAAAACTGACATCTCGATATTTCGAACAACCTGCCTGTCTCCAGACATGTTCCATAGCCATAACGTGACAATGGCGGCGTTTACGTGCACAAGTCATGCCAGTTTTCCTCATGACCTGTTTGCCGTACTTTTCAGGAAATACGTTGTTATGCAGTTCTGCTTTAGGGAGAAAAATTGGCCATACCAATGCAGATTACTCAATTCATAGTCATTTAGGGGAGGGGATATTTCAATGTCCATGTCTGCTTACTAAGTAGGAAAAGAACGACTCTGAATATTGTGAGGAGAGCTTCATGCGTTGCCATGAAGATAAAAACATTTAACAAGAGAAATTAATTCACGTGTTGCCGCGCACATTCTGAATTACGCCGCGCATTAGCTACTTGTTTGTCTGGTTACCTTTCCAACACACACACACACACAAAATTATATAAAATAATATATTTTATTTTTAATATAACCTACAATATTCAATTTTTTTGATATATATACAAGCCTGTTGTTACTCTACTGGACCTGGCAGCCATCAATTCCTTCGTTTTGTACAAGGTAGGAGAGATTTCATCTTGAAGCTACCCACAGCTCTTCAGCAGAAACATTTCAATCAGAAAGCTGCAGGCTGCAGCAGACCTGGATTCTGTGCTGCGAGTGAAACACATGCAAGATAAATCATGTTACTTTCGTTTTAGATTAAAAACTACTTTTGTTTTTACAGTTCTGTATGTGATATACCTGTTTACACACTATTTTTTTTTTTAAATGTGTATTATATTTTTTCATTTTTTCGGCTGTGCAGATGTTTAATATGACGTGCTTGAATAAAACGTTTGAGTTGTATCCGATAGTTTGTCTTTCATTTTAATATTGATGGTGTTTAAAATATACCGGCGGCTGTAGGTATGAGTATAACTGCGGCGGTTCTAGTGTTGCAGTAGTCCATAAATGTACAATGTGTGTGTTGGGGAGTGTCTATGTTTTGTACAACCTTTCTGCTGGAGATTACGTGATATTTAAGTCAGAAGAACGGGATCTTCACTGCTGAAACCTCGTGAGCCACAAGCACGATTCCTTCTCTGGTTTACATGGGCTTTTACAGCTATTTTTATCGTGAGAAAGCGATTGACCCTGCCTTTAAAATTGTGCTGCCAAAGGGACGTCCTTTTGTTGTTTCACGATGTATTCTCATGACAACATCACACAGTCATGACTGTAGAGTCGATTTTCAAGTGCATGTAAACCAAGCTAATGTAAACAGACGGTGTATGCCATTGACGTCTTAAGTAGGAGACACGGCTCATTTGTATACCTTTGGTTAGATAAAAAACAGTCCATTTGTATACCTTTGGTTAGATAAAAAACAGTCCATGATGGAAATCATATCTAAACCCATTACCGCTCTGTAAAATAACCAGGCAGTAGTTTAAAATCGTGTGTTAAATACTGCCCGGTAATGGTTGGAAATCACCAACTTCTTTTATGCATATGGCCCCTACTTAGGGTGACCAGATTTTGAAAGTGCAAAACCGGGACACATTGTTAAATAATTGATAAGACTAATTAAACCATGTAAATATAGGCTGTTTTAATGGTTATTTAAACAGTCATTCCTGTCACTCTTAGTATTATCTTTTTTTTTGAAGCAGCTAGCTAATTTGAGTATACTCCTGGGTGTATAATTTGTGGCTAATTAGTTTACGTAGCCATATTGTGTTATACGTATTGCGTACTTTTATATTGAGTTCAATAATAGTAATAAATTTAAAAATACATTTACATTTTGGCATTTCTTTCTTTTTTAACTCACTGTGTCAAGCTCTGTTTATTGACGTTGTTGATGTGGGTTGTGGTTTAACCTGGTGGCTTCGGATGCTCGCAACCTCTCGCTGCTCTGTCTAGGGCTAACTGAACAGCTACAAAATTACTTTATTACACACAATTGTAAATTGGAATATAAACTAATTAAAAAGGCAAGGTACAATGAAAAATAGGCACATACACCTGTGTTAATCACTTAATAAAAATAATGTTCTTAATTACCCTAGTATCTTGCTTTTTTATTTTATTTTGTTTTCACTGCAGGTGCCATACACAAAAAGCAGTTGTTTACATTATTTTGACAAAAGGTATTTAGAGTGTGTCGCACTACATGTGGCTGAAAATCAAGACTTTTGAGTAAAATGTACCGGGACCTTTGATGAAAAACCGGGACTGTCCGGCTAAACTGGGACGTCTGGTGACCCTACCCCTACTGTCATTTTTCAAACCACCTTTTAGAAGTGGTTGAAAAAGGACTTTTTTCTTTCCCTGGAAGTTAGTAAGCCTTGTAAATAATTACATAAACAGTAACAACAACATAATGATGGAAAACAGACCTAATAGGATTTTAAACATGTAACAATACAATATTATAAAAATGTAGGTGTAATGAATGCCCTATCGAGTTCATGGTAGCCTGTTAAGTTGAGAGGTCTCTTGTCAGATATATGCATTATGCAGGTTTGTTAAATAAATAAATACATAAATATTTATAAATGATCTATCAGGGATGGAAATAAGACATATACTTCATTACCCCAATATGTCATAATCTCAGGAGCATAACCAATCAGGCTCATAGTAAAGCCTGGAATAGTTCAAACTGCTATGCAATGGGAGCCAAGTTACATGTGGAGTATTGACACGTTTGTAAGATTTCCCCTCACTCGTATAGTGTTGTCTTGCTGACAGTCTTGAATAATATGTGCTATTAGTGTTATAGATATAACCCATACATAGACGAGATACATACGTATTTAGTACTTGACCGATTGTGATATCACTGTTTTGACTTCGGAATTCTTAAAGGTGACTAAAGTATGATTTATTTTTCAAGGAGGTGGCATCAACTGTAACAATATTGAGAATAAAGTACAATAGACATGTAATACAGGATATCCTAAGTAAAATATTTATTATCCCATACTGAAACACTATTGGTTGCTATTTGTCCTGACCTTGTACCCTTTATTTGCTGAATCCAGTGTCTGTTTACTTGACTTTCTTACAGAAAGCAGGAGACTTAAAATAAAATGCAAATCCACTATCGTTTGTGATTTACAATAAAAAAAAAGTTCATTATTGCTTCACACACCAGTGTCCTGGCTACAAATGACAAACACAAGTTACTCAAAGCTTTGTGTTTGAGGCCCTTGGAAAGCACATACAAAGAGTAAGTGGAACACTATCTGTTATGACAGAGACCATTTTAGGTGGCGACTACATCTTTGCAGGGTTATATAGACACTCCCTGCTGAATTTCTCACTGACCTTGGCATTGGTTGCAGACCTGTTTTGACTCCCATATCCAGGTTAGCTGGTTAGGTGTCACTTTTTTAGATGTTTACATGATTGGAGATAAATGTGATGCACAGCTGTATTTTATGATTCTCTCAGTCAAGTTCCATTGTAGATGTTGTTCAGTAAGAATTAACAAGTTAATTTTTATATGTTTTTTTTAACCAGTTTTTAAATTATTTTTATGTGCTGCACAGGAAATTAATTTTATAGTGTGGTGGCAGGATAAATCTAGGTCAAAAGGGAAAATAAATTCAGAAAAGCCAACTATTTTCATGTTGATGATGCAGTAAGAGTTACGTGTTAGTACAGGTACATAAAATGTGTAGGTGGGAAATGTTTAGAATATCAAAGGGATTTTAAAACATTGAATTTAATTCTTAACTTCTTTCTTTCTGGAGTACTACACCGAGCATTTCATCTCAGAAACTCCCATGAGGCTGCGGGCTGTGCAAGCCTTGTACAGAAATATTAACCTGATAGACAGCGATAAGTGCATTACATTTGCATCTGCTTTCACTCATGAAGGGAAATTACTTACGACAGGTTGTAAATTACAGGATTACCCTCTTAGAGAAAGGCACCGATACAGTCAAATGTCTTACAACAACCACTCAAGGGACTAAAATGACTTTTATAATCCTTATAGAATCGGTTTAATTAAATACTGTATGTGTACAGAGATTGGTCAGTGTGGTCCTTCTATACTAGTGGGAGGCCTATTCAGTTGATCTTAACAATATTGTTTAATTTATTAAATAGATTCTAATGCTAGTTTAATGGATTATCAGAAGATGGCAATCAGTAGTTCTAGGTTCTATTTCTCCAACACTTATTTAGTCTGCCACTGTCAATAAACCCCATCACATTTAGTTGTTGTAGCTAACAAAATAATTCCATACGTCTTATGTGTTGCACATGTTACAGCAAACATGTATTTTAATTTTAAAACATGATAAGTACATGTTGCTATGCTGGATTAAAGAAAGTGTTCACTTTTCACTAGATTATTTTGCTTCAGCAGTGAATTTTGAGTTAAAGAATGTGACTGTCTGTCAGTCATTACGGGAAGCAGCTGGTTGGTTAATGACAAAGGAAGGTGTTGAAGGAGAGGGGACCATTTCAGTCTCCTGGTGACAAAAGCGAAGAACTACCTGAGAGTAAGACTTGGAAACCTTTAACCTAGCGGAACATCAGATATCATATTTTGAAATAAATGTACATGTTTGCTAAAACACTTTTGAGGCTAATGTAGCAAATTGTTTAAGCAAATGTGGAATATTTTCTTAGCTAAAACAAATGTTATATTCTATGGGTTTGGCAGTTTAGACCAAGGTCATTTTGAACTACATTAGAATAAGCTATATTTTGAACCCCCCATCCAAATATTATTATTATTATTATTATTATTATTATTATTATTATTATTATTATTATTATTATTATTTCTTTCTTAGAAGAAACCCTTATCCAGGGCGACTTACAATTGTTACAAAATATCACAGTACAAAGTATCACATTACAAAATGTCACATTGTAAAGTATCACATTTCAGAATATCACCGAGGTTCTTGGTGGATAATGGTGGTGAGGAGGGAGAGAGGGTTGTGGATTTGGGGATAGAGATAGAACAACGGTGGGGGAGAAAGAGGGGGGGAACGTCTGATTTGGAGAGGTTGAGTTTGAGATGATGCGAGTGCATCCAGGAGGAGATGGCCGAGATACAGGAGGAAACGTCGGGGTCAGTGGGGAAAGGAGAGGAAGATCTGGGCATCATCAGCATTGAGATGGTACGAGGGAGCGGGTGTAGAGAGAAAACAGGAGGGGTCCCAGGACTGAGCCTTGGGGGGCACCTGTCAAAAGAGAGAAAGAGGTAGAGGGTGAGCTATGCCAGGACACCCGGTACGTGCGATCAGCGAGGTAGGAGAAGAACCAGGCAAGAGCAGTGCCGGAGAGTCCCAGGTCAGCGAGGGAGGACAGGAGAATAGAGTGGTCGACTGTGTCAAAGGCAGCCGAGAGGTCAAGGAGAATTAGGAAAGAGGAGAGGGAGGCAGCACAGGCAGAGAGTAGAGAGTTTGTGACAGAGAGAAGAGAGTTTCAATGGAGTGTGCCGGGCGAAATCCAGATTGGAGGGGGTCGAGCAGAGAATACGTTGACAGGAAAGCTGTACCGCTTGCTCAAGGGTTTTAGAGAGGAGCAGGAGAAGGGAGACAGGATGAAAGTTCTGGAGGGATGAGGAATCAAGGGATTTTTTTTTTTTTTTTATGATGGCGGTGATGCAGGCCTGTTTGAAGGCAGAGGGGAAACAGCCAGAGAGCAGAGAGGTGTAAAATGATATGGTCACAACACTGAACTAGTAATAACCAGCTGTATAATTCCCATCAATCTGTTAGATGTCATGCTCTTCTGATGCTGTAGTTGCTCCCAGGTTACACTTTAACTTACTGCAGTGTTTATATTTTGCAGAGCTGTAAAAACACTCTGAAAGCCTGTTTTTTTAATCAGTTGGAAGCTGTGGAAAATTATGCAAACTGTCTGACACTGCGCTTTGTGACTTTGGAAATGCAGAAGTTTCATTATTATTATTAAATACACAGGCTTCTCTTTATTAACTGTTTTAAACCAGTTTTATGGCTGTCCCTGATATTCTGTTCTTAGTATGGATGCAAAGTGTCCTGTCATGCTGCTGTATATTGGTGCACTTTATATTGAATAAGTTCAGAATATTTCTTAACTAATTTTGCACTTTATGTATGCACTTTATCAGCTATATGTTATCAGAATGCTGGGGGAACTGCTTTTATAACCCATCAATGCCACTGTTGTAAACTACCCAATGGCTATATAGTGTGCGGAATGCAACTTGTGGTTTTTGTACAGTAATTGTATGTTAGTCACTGCTCAATATATTAAACAAATGTGTGGTCATTTTAACAATGGTATATGGAAAAACAAACAAAAAAACAATGACCAATTCCATACAAGTGATGCCACCAGCAAATAAAATAACTAAAAGAGGAAAAATCTACTGTATAGTTATTTAAGCGAGTGATAAACAGTTACACCTGGTATAAAAGTCAAATTACCCAAATTAAATAACCACTCAATTTATAAGGAGTGAGCTCTTTGTACTCTGCTTTGTACACGACTTCAAGTGCAGGAACTGGCTGAATCTTTAACGAGTCTAGGGTCCTGTAACAGGGATGTTGAGTTACGTGTGTGGGTATCCGCTGATAGACAGGAGAGATATGGAGGTTGTATTCGCAACTCCGCTCAGCTGACAATAAAATTGCCAAACAATGGGTCAGTGCTGCTCCCACTAAAAGGGAGATCCCGCGGCAGGAACCTCCGTGACACACACTAATATACACTGGGGCCAGATTAAATAAAGCTTTGTTTTCAGCTGCCATTCTTTTAATAAGCAGCAATAAGGTGCTGCTGCAATGCAAGCGTACTGCAATGCAAGCAGCATCAATTACATGTACATAAATAACATTGTATTTAAATTATAAAAACATGATTACTGTTCTATATAACATATTTTTAAACTACATATGAATGTCTATTTTATTTCATTTATAAGGATTGCCTGTAAGAATAGGATTTTCACTCAAATGTAAACTAGAAGCTATGGTGACGTCACCAGTAAATTATGTAAATTAGTACCATTGAAGGTTCAGATCTTCATTCGGTAATGTGTTCTGAACCTTCGAATGTCAAAATGTACCTTACAGCCCTACTGCACATGGACTTGAATTAGGCAGGGAGGGAATTTTAACCTCCTGACCTGCCATATCTACCACAAATTTAATTTTCAAATTAAACACATTTTATTTCTAAACCAAACAAAACCACATTATTTCAACTGCAGGTCCTCAGGTCCATACCTCAGAATCAAATGTTCTGTGTTATTAATAATGTTATTGGTATTTAGTGATTTGGTCATTGGAACTCGGAAAGACCCGTACTAGTAAATATATAATTAATACATGTGCAGTTCTTGTGTGAATATGATTTCATAAACTATGTATTGTATAAATGAAATGTGTATTTAATCTTGCAGCATTCATGGTGTGCAATTTAGTTTTTACATGATTTGAACGCCAATGCTAAATTAATCATCATTTTTTATGTACTTTGCTGAACCTTTTAACTCTGAAGTTAAAGGGACACACTGTGGCTTCTAACTTTGTCCAATTAAAAGGAAAAGTGTTAAATGTACTTGCATGCTTGCTGCTAAGTAGTCTGCTGCTAAGTATTAGTAGGAATAATCTCCCCGTCTACCCAAAGTGTGAGAGTGCAGCGCAGAGCTAAATGCTGCCAGAGCTCTTAGATAACTCTGAAATCGGATCTCGCAAGCTGTTTATTCTGCCCTGTAGCAGTTACCATATATTTTGCTGGCTGAGACTGGGCACATGAGCATGTGACTGTAAATCTTCTGTTTCCCTTTTCTTAGCGCACAGTGTGGCTCTTTGTACTGTAAATGACTCTACAGTGTCAGAGGTTGGCTCTGTGCACTGAGGCAACATTTCATCCTCTCAAAAATCTAGAGCATTTTTGCACTCATTCATTAAGGTTTTATATGTTTTGTTCATTCATGTATAAAAGAAATCGCTGCAGCTTCCTGGTACAAAATCACTTCCTGTGCCATAGCTCAGTAACAAACCAACAGATGATAGGAAGTGATTGTGTACCAGGAAGGAACAGTTTGATTCTTTATTTCTGTAGCATTGTAATATTCCATTTTAGAGTAAAAAAAAAGCATGGTTACAACCAAATGATCTCCATCAAAAGAAAAGGAAAACAATTGATAATGTTTCTGGAGAAAAAAGACAGTAAGAAAATTAATTTGAAGCCCTTTGTTAGCACTTGTTGTTAACATCACTATAATAAAACATACAGTGACATGATGTTGTCAATGGAGTAGGTGTACTATATACTTTTTAATGATATGTGTATTAAGTTATGGCCGTGTCTGTGTTTGTACTGAAAATATCTCATTGTGAAAATATTCAAGGCCCACAAGGCGATGACTGCTGTTTTTGCCATGCATTTCTATTGAAAGTAATTGTCAACCCTAAAGTGAAACACTCATGTTAAATTCATAAGAAATTTAATGACAAAAAAGGCAAAAGCCATACATCATACACATATTATGAAGGAAAGAAAAAATACATTGTTTGCCAATATATTAATTCCAGTAAGTGAACACAGATTTATAGATACAACTTGTGTTCATTCCAGTGGTAATAAATGCTCCAAAATGTAAAATTTGTTTAGGGAAATTGTTAGAATGCATTACAATTAGGGCTGTCACGCAATAAAAAAATTTGATTGGTTAATTTATGAGCATTAGTTGATTAATCAGTAGATTAATCCGTGCACATTTTTAATAAAAGCAACAATCTTATAGCGGCTGCCCTGCACAGTAATACTAAAAAATTATTATTATCTGAAAAAAAAGCCCAATGGGAATTTGGTCTTTTAAAAGCATTTTTATTATTATTTTTATTTTAGTAACACATTTTCACAGAACAGTCGTTCATTTGGGCCACTGTCAGTCACATACCTAGCTTCCTGTACTTCTGCAGAACCTTAGACACCGAAGAGATTAAGCTGTTCAAAATCTTGTTACCCGAGAATACTGTGGCTATTGACGAGTGATTGCTTAACATGCTGTCATAGTCAGAAATCAGAGAAAGTAATTCCACATAACTACCTCTATATCAGGAATGGGTGCCTACATCGTGCCCTGTGAATGCCAGTTCTTGTTTGCCAAGGTAAACAACAGAATCAATCAAGCGTTTAAGAACCTCACAATGATTTTTTCTTAGTTGCTCATTGTGATGTATTGTATCCCTATGCTTCTGCTCATCCAGTTGAGCATCAATCCTGGTTTGTCCAAAGGTTTTGAGTGTTACAGTGGCTCGCAAGTGACTTTGGGAACGCTCATGTTTTTGTGCTGACTTCGTTAGACATTCTAGATTGCAGTAGCGAGTGCTGTTCCATATCCCCTTTTCTGTACTGAATAAAAGACTGAGTTCCAGCAGTATACTTTTTTTAATTGACAGCTACCAGTAAGCCACGGATACCTTTCATAATTTGAATTTTGGAAGTGTATATCCCTTCCCTTGCTGTGTCGGTTTTGGCATTTGTGGTGTATTTTTTTCTGAGAAATTTGTTTGATGAAATTGTTTTTTTTAATTTGTAAAAAGCAATTTGAAATATTACTTCGAAGTTCTTAATATAATTCTCAATAATTGTTTCTATAATAAGCAATATCGCATGAAATTCAGCTATTCTTACACCGCTTGCCCCAGCATATTTATGTCTCGCCTCTGCTCACTAATGATTGGACATCTGCATAACAAGGGGCAGATCTTTGACTCCCCCATTGGTTAAACCTAAAATTCTGCATGATTAAATAGTAAAAAAAAATGTATATGTGATCAGCTCTTTAGTTGATTAATCGGTCCGATTAATCTGTTAATTGGAGCAGCCCTAATTATTATTTAGTGCTGGGACAAATATCTGAATATTCGAACGAATATTTTTTGACATGTATTTCGATACATGTATGGGCAGCAGTGTGGAGTAGTGGTTAGGGCTCTGGACTCTTGACTGGAAGGTCGTGGGTTCAATCCCAGGTGGGGGACACTGCTGCTGTACCCTTGAGCAAGGTACTTTACCTAGATTGCTCCAGTAAAAACCCAACTGTATAAATGGGTAATTGTATGTAAAAATAATGTGATATCTTGTAACAATTGTAAGTTGCCCTGGATAAGGGCGTCTGCTAATAAATAATAATAATAATAATAATAATAATAATAATAATAATAATAATAATAATAATAATAATAATACAATAATCCGATGTTCGTATTCACTACAAATGGCAAAAATACCTTGCACTTATTTACCGTCTCACCAGAATTTGCACGACAGTTTCAAAAAATGGCAAATGAAAAGAGCTCCATGTGATATGCGATATTAATATATATATATATATATATATATATATATATATATATATATATATATATATATATATATATATATATCAAACACAGAATCAACACAGCAGCTCTTGAGCCTATTTAAAAGTTTTAGACAGCAAAAAGTAAAAAGTAAACCAGATTCTGCGCGCACATGCATAGTGATCTCTATAGAAAGCCACCTGGGATCAAAAATGCATTGTGCTGCTTTAGAGCGAGCCAGAATCTCATGGGACAGAAAAAAGGTAAGCATGTGATTCTGAAATGCCTCATTTTTAGACTATATATATATATATATATATATATATATATATATATATATATATATATATATATATATATTAGCTCAAAGAGCCAGCTGCCCAATATATATTTTGTTGCTACTTTCTGTTATGTGGAATGTAATGAACAAGAACCAAAACTGTGAGTTTTTTCCCCTTCACTTTACAACGCCATTTCCACATTTTGATTTTTTTTTTAGGAACTGACTTTCAGTCTTCCTCACATGTTGCACATTTGGATGTCCTGTTAAAGCTTTTTTGTTTTGTTTTGTTTTGTTTTAATAAGACGTACAGTGCCTTGCGAAAGTATTCGGCCCCCTTGAACTTTGCGACCTTTTGCCACATTTCAGGCTTCAAACATAAAGATATGAAACTGTAATTTTTTGTGAAGAATCAACAACAAGTGGGACACAATCATGAAGTGGAACGAAATTTATTGGATATTTCAAACTTTTTTAACAAATAAAAAACTGAAAAATTGGGCGTGCAAAATTATTCAGCCCCCTTAAGTTAATACTTTGTAGCGCCACCTTTTGCTGCGATTACAGCTGTAAGTCGCTTGGGGTATGTCTCTATCAGTTTTGCACATCGAGAGACTGAAATTTTTGCCCATTCCTCCTTGCAAAACAGCTCGAGCTCAGTGAGGTTGGATGGAGAGCATTTGTGAACAGCAGTTTTCAGTTCTTTCCACAGATTCTCGATTGGATTCAGGTCTGGACTTTGACTTGGCCATTCTAACACCTGGATATGTTTATTTGTGAACCATTCCATTGTAGATTTTGCTTTATGTTTTGGATCATTGTCTTGTTGGAAGACAAATCTCCGTCCCAGTCTCAGGTCTTTTGCAGACTCCATCAGGTTTTCTTCCAGAATGGTCCTGTATTTGGCTCCATCCATCTTCCCATCAATTTTAACCATCTTCCCTGTCCCTGCTGAAGAAAAGCAGGCCCAAACCATGATGCTGCCACCACCATGTTTGACAGTGGGGATGGTGTGTTCAGGGTGATGAGCTGTGTTGCTTTTACACCAAACATAACGTTTTGCATTGTTGCCAAAAAGTTCGATTTTGGTTTCATCTGACCAGAGCACCTTCTTCCACATGTTTGGTGTGTCTCCCAGGTGGCTTGTGGCAAACTGTAAACGACACTTTTTATGGATATCTTTAAGAAATGGCTTTCTTCTTGCCACTCTTCCATAAAGGCCAGATTTGTGCAGTATACGACTGATTGTTGTCCTATGGACAGAGTCTCCCACCTCAGCTGTAGATCTCTGCAGTTCATCCAGAGTGATCATGGGCCTCTTGGCTGCATCTCTGATCAGTCTTCTCCTTGTATGAGCTGAAAGTTTAGAGGGACGGCCAGGTCTTGGTAGATTTGCAGTGGTTTGATACTCCTTCCATTTAAATATTATCGCTTGCACAGTGCTCCTTGGGATGTTTAAAGCTTGGGAAATCTTTTTGTATCCAAATCCGGCTTTAAACTTCTCCACAACAGTATCTCGGACCTGCCTGGTGTGTTCCTTGTTCTTCATGATGCTCTCTGCGCTTTAAACTGACCTCTGAGACTATCACAGTGCAGGTGCATTTATACGGAGACTTGATTACACACAGGTGGATTCTATTTATCATCATTAGTCATTTAGGTCAATATTGGATCATTCAGAGATCCTCACTGAACTTCTGGAGAGAGTTTGCTGCACTGAAAGTAAAGGGGCTGAATAATTTTGCACGCCCAATTTTTCAGTTTTTTATTTGTTAAAAAAGTTTGAAATATCCAATAAATTTCGTTCCACTTCATGATTGTGTCCCACTTGTTGTTGATTCTTCACAAAAAATTACAGTTTCATATCTTTATGTTTGAAGCCTGAAATGTGGCAAAAGGTCGCAAAGTTCAAGGGGGCCGAATACTTTCGCAAGGCACTGTATGGAGTAAATACTTATTTGATTGCTTTTACTATGACAGTACTGAGTAAACCCATGTTTATGTCAAACATAACAGGCACTAATCAAACAATTTACTTAAGTTTAATAAGTTTGGTATTTTAAAGATGTCGAGCATTGGTGGGATTGGCATTGTACTGTTTAAACAGATTTTGTCTGAGCATAAACAATAACTGGAATTGCCTCAGGTAAAACCTAGACATGGCAGATGATGATTTTTTTTTTTTGCATTTTTTATGCAAGAATACGTTTCTGCTGCCACAAAATGTTATTTATACATCCAGGATATTGCTCACTGAGACAAGTCTGATTTTATGTGATTATTTTAATAATAGAAACAAGCATGGCTGTAAATACAAAATTAAACCTGTCAATGATATGTTGATTATTAAGAGATACACACTGACAGATAGCCTCTATTTATCACCATATGCTGTTGTGATACTTTCAATAACCTATGCCAAAAAGTGTCCTTAAAAAGTTTAATTACAACTGGATTAGAGGCTCTCTCTCTCTCTCTCTCTCTCTCTCTCTCTCTCTCTCTCTCTCTCTCTCTCTCTCTCTCTCTCTCTCTCTCTCTCTCTCTCATATATAAATGGTCAGACTAAGGCTGTTCCTCAAACAAAGTACATACCATCTGCTTAGAGATTTCTTAGTGTTTATCAGATCAGATTTGCCTTGGTTTGTGTGCATTTGAATTGATCTTAACAAGTATGTATTGCAGTAGGAGGTTATGGATGTGACTTCATGTTCCACTATAGCTCAGAGAAGTAAAACCAAAGCATATAAAAAGAGGAACAAGTAACCCCCCTTGTCATTGTTCATAGTATTCTCTTACTGTATTTGTATATTAGATAAAATGATTATATAACCTGTTGTTAACTGAAGCCAGTGTGTGGACTAGACTAAAATACTGTATCTGTCATCCCTATACTGCCACTCAGCGTTTTATAGTAATTTAATTATAATTTTGATTATGAACACTTCAACACTAATACTGGACTAGGAGTTCCTTTACTTCACTCTGGTACTTGCTCTGTGTGCATCAGATTACTATATATTTAAATAAAATAATTTTTGCACCAGGTTAAAGCTAAAAGCCAGAATACTTGGTCATTTGAGAATCATTCAGTCTCTAAGTCCACCCTGTCCCATTCTCACCTTCCAATATTAACATTTATGCATTCGATAAACTATGATAATGTTCCTCAGTATGCGGCCCGTCACCTGATTGGCCAGCTTTCATTCTGATGAGATTTCATTTTGGCATGCGACACAAATCTCCACCCATTTAGCTTAGTGTTAATGTGATATGAAAACAGCGGCATGGAGTAATATTATTTTCTTTAGTGTGGAGAAACTGAATATTCTTACAAACATTGCTGCACATTAATTCAAAGTGAAAAATCCACGTCTGTATCTAAAATGGCAAGTGATGTGTGGGATTAACACAACATCAACAAAGTGACGCTTCAGATTTGGCAAGTGAGTCAGAATAAGGGGATACAGATGCAGGTAAAGCACATCACTCGAAAATGCTTCACACTTTCCAGACATGGGCCAAACTAGCAAGGTAAATGTTACGTATAGCGGTCAACGTTTTGTTTTGTTGTGATCCTATTTTCTGTTATGGGAGAGCAATAAACGAAAACCAAAATACAATGGCAGGGATAACAAAAAAAAAAAAAAAAAGCGATGTCTGCTTTTGTACTGTTTCTGCCTGAAATACACACATGAAAAACTGTAGAATTTTAAGTTTTAACATCCTCTGCTTTCTAGTTAATTTAGTGGAGCAAAATAAAGCTTCACAACCTATTCAGGAATATTACAGTTTTACATATAGTTTTAGGATAAATAGTATTGGAAATCACTTTAATATCACTAGATTTAGCTGAGAATTATGCAGCATGTGATTGGAACATGCAAGTGAAAGTAGTTTTTGTATTCGTTTAATAATTTAAATACTTTAGCAATGTACTTTAGCTTAGGTATTGTATTAAGATATATGATTGATTAACCTGTTACTTTTGACCTGGTGTCAGAACTTTTTTTTTTTTTAAATCTTGCAAAACACCAGATTTTTGTCTCCAGTTTATTATAGAAAGGCTTGGGAAGTTGAGAGGGGCTGCTATATGTTTTAAAATGAGAAACAGTTTGGCTTTATTATAGAAATACATGAAAAATTAAGTGCATATGTCTATTTTCTTTATTTTTCATATGATAAACTAAGTAGTTTTAGAAAAAAATAGCCATGCGGCCACCAGTAAATGTTCAGGCACCGGAAATTGGAAGAAATTATTTTCCCTCTGTTTCCTGTCATGCTATGTATTTAACTTTTCATTTACATTTAAATCCATTGGAGCTAGAACATGCATATTTATACACAGCTACACTTTTAAGGCGCTTAATAAGATGCTTATACAACATAAATAAAGCGATCACTAATTAACGCGCTTTCATTAGTTATGAATGCTTGCTGCGCAATCATTTTCAGAACATTTTCTAGTTTTAATAAAATTAAATTGAATAACATGCTGTTTTAATAGCATTACAGTGGGAGTTGTATAATTATTTGTTTGCAAGATGTCGTTTGAATATTGTCAGAAAAATATCAGGAAAAATATATTTGCTTTCTATTTTTATTATTAAATGGCAGTCAGACATTGTATAATTGGCAGCGTTTACATGCACAAGTCATGCCAGTTATCCCCACAAGCTGTTTGCTGTACTTTTCAGGAAATGCGTTGCTATGCAGTTCTGATTTAAGAAAAAAAATTGGCTGTACCAATGCAGATTACTCAATTCATAGTCATTTAGGGGAGGGGATATTTAAATGTCCATGTCTGCTTACTAAGTAGGAAACGAACGACTCTGAATATCGCAAGGAGAGCTTCATGCGTTGCCATGAAGATAAAAACATTTAACAAGATAAATTAATTCACGTGTTGCCGCGCACATTCTGAATTACGCCGCGCATTAGCTACTTGTTTGTCTGGTTACCTTTCCAACACACACACACACACACACACACACAGAAAATTATATAAAATATAATTTCTACAAGTTTTACTACTTAGAATTTATATTTGTGTGGGTTAGAGTTTGTGGAACACTGCCTTTTACAAATCATGTTTTTATTTTGAATATAACCTACAATATTTATATATATATATATATATATATATATATATATATATATATATATATATATAAAGCCTGTTTATAGCAGCAGCTCAACCTGGATTCTGTGCTGCGAGTGACACACACACAAGATAAATCATGTGTTACTTTCATTTTACATTAAAAACTACTTGCTTTTACAGTTTTCTATGTGCATATACCTGTTTACACACTAGTTTCTTTTGAAATGTTTATTTTATTATATTTTTTCATTTTTTGAAGTAGTGCTTTATATGTGGTAAGTTAGAAAATAAACCTGTTTATGTTTAATTGTTCATTTAAATACGGTGTTTCGGCTGTGTAGATGTTTGATATGATGTGCTTGAATAAAACTTTTGAGTTGTATCCGATAGTTTGTCTTTCATTTTAATATTGATGGCGGTTCTAGTGTTGAAGGTTACGTGAGATTAAGTCAGAAGAACGGAGTCTTGACTGCTGAAATCTCGTGAACCACAAGCACGATTCCTGCTCCAGTTTACATGGGTTTTTACAGCTATTTTTATCGTGAGAAAGCGATTGACCCTGCCCTTAGTCACGCTGCCAGGAGGACGTCCTTTTGCTGTTTCACGATGTATTCGCATGACAACATCACACAGTCATGACTGTAGAGTCGATTTCCAAGTGCATGTAAACCAAGCCATTGTTAGTAGTTATTTCTGACATGTATTAGTTGATTGATGCAAGTGTAGTGTTGCAAAGGTCTGTTACTGTATGTAAAGTACGATTCGATAGTCAGATTTTCATGACCATTTAAACAACCCCCCACCAGTACTTGCATCTTGAGCCCCTTGTGGCCCCCTAAGGTTTGGACATTGCCTTATCTTTTTAGAATTTAATTGCTGTTTGCCAAGGAAGCAACATAAGGCCTTTCTTTACTTGTGATCAAACACTGGGAGAGGAACACTATGAAAAATTGCTTTCATGTGATGTATGCTTACAATGTGTGAAATTTTCAATTTACAGTTTTAAGTGGTGTGCTCATGCCTGTGGTCCTCTGTGATACTCTGGGCTATGGCCAGCGATCCCCTTCTGCCAGAGCTCCCAATCAGTGATTGCTGCTTCTAGCAAACATGGGGGCATATTCTCAAAGCATTGACTCGTCTTGAATTAACTCCTATTTTTTTTAATACTGAAGTACATGTAATATAATTTAAGGCATCTTGAACTACAATCAGGTTGTTTGTAACTGATTTTGTAACATTAAGCAGAATTAACATGAAATTAACAGAAGAACAGTAGTAAGCTCTTTCATTATATACCCCATTGTATTTTCTGAGTAGTGGTTTCTCTTGTTTGCACAAGAACAGTAAATAAAAGAACAATATTTAGACTAAGGTTTAAAAATATGACGTTCTTGCAGACTTGTGTGCACTGTGTGGTTGAGCAGTACTGTATATTGATGCCATTGGCAAGAACATTTAAGTTAGGTAGAATGTGACATTAACACATTTAGGACATCCATTGTATAAAATACACAGTGCATAAACTCGAATCATTTCCCAGTGCATTATCTTGAACACGTTCTTCAGATCTTGATGGTGTGCTCCTGCTTTAATGTAACTATTGACATCTTGTGGCTACTTTTGGTACTACAAGAAAGATAAGATCATTTTAGTACAGTACCTTGAAAATCTTGGGTTACAGTAATCTCTTAGTGTACAGTAATATAAGGTGTCATCATGTTAAATGAAATACTTTATTTTACTTTTCATATTTTGCTCTTGCATTATCTGCTTCAAATATACCAACTTAATGCAGCAACAGCAGCTATGTACAAAATACTGTACTGCTGTATTGTAAACACTGGGGACTCATTGTTAAAGAATCTAACTGTATACATTAAGTGTGATGCTGTATTTGAGTGTCAACATTAGAATTCTGAGGCAATTTCATTGTGTAGACTTGCATTGTGCTTCATTCAAATATACAAAAGTTTTATGTTGATGTTATTGATGTCAATTTTGCTTGTGCTGCTAGAATCCACAGTCTCAAGCTTGATTGAATTTACTATACAAATATTGGGACACAGCTGGCATTTTCATCTTGATATAGACAGACAACAGCCTGCTTATAATGATGTCCAATATTTGGCCTTTTGCCCTCTCTGGTTAAGTGAGGCATAGATACAATAGATATTTTTATGTTGCTGTGAGACCCCCACATAAGTGTGTGAGAATGAGAGGGAGGTTAATGCTAGTACAAGCGAGATAGGCCTCTTCCCAAACTATAGCAGTATATTACATATTAGAAATAAAACTGAAATATGGTTAAAACCTGACATCAGTGAGGCTATTGACTATTTTCCAACGATTTGTTTGATAGTTTTTGATAGCTCTGGAAACTATGAATGGTCAGTTTTACCTCTGAATACAGTACATTTTAAAGCAATGTTTGGATATTTACATCTTCACAAGACTATAGTATTCACACTATACAAATGCATGCATATTTAGTTAACAAATAAATATAATAGGCTCCTTCCTCTTTATATTTCACTTTATTTAAAATGAATCTGAATGCAGACCTTAAATAAGTGGATTACCAACAGTAAGAACAGTAAGGATCACATTCGCTCTTGGATGACGTATCAAACAGAAGTAGGTTGTCTTACAGTAATCACAATCTCGTCATTGTGACATGGAAGTGATGAAAAAGTTATTTGTGGATTTGGCTGCAGTGTGCAATGCCCTAATGAAGCCAAGCTAATATCAACAGAGTGCATCAGTACTACACTATAGGCAGTCAGACTAGTGTGTCCATATCGTGCCAAGTTTGAGAGAAAACAAATTAAGATTTTATTGATCATGTACTGCTATCCAAAGGCTAAAGTGTATTATTTAAGCTAGATATTGAAGGCTGTACATAGCAACTAAAATATACTGTACACAGTGCGATACCAGACTGGAATAATACCACCATTTTGCTGTCAGCATTTTTCTTTTTACATAAAACATTACTCTTTTTCCTCCAAATAAGTATACATTCTGAGAGAATATTTTATTGTTTTCAAGAGACAATTTGAAATCAGTTAGTACAGCCTTGAAAGCATGAATGAGAGTAGATTTATATGAGAATGGGACCCTTTCACTGACATGCGTAAACGTTATCTTGTTAAAAACCCCATTGAGAAAGAAAAAATAAGTATAAACATAGTATGGCATAATGTATAGACATAAAAACTATTTAGTTTATAATTTGATTCAGAAACTATGTAACTGTGAGCAATTGCAAATTCTCCTTCATGAGGCATTATTCTAAAGAATGAGCCTCTATCAATATAGACAGGTCTATTTGCGCTGGCATATTCCATAACACCCTGTTATCTAATTCGAAGGTAAAACTGTTGGAAGTATGGATATTTAAATAAATATTAACACTTTTTCATACAGATATGAACAATGATTTTCCACATTTTATTTTTAGCTTGTGATTAAACTGTTCAGAATTAAAGGTTTTGGAAACAGTTTTGTGTAAGTTTTCCTCACCTGGCTAACTAATTTGTGTGCTGATTTCATTCTGCAGCACTTTTAACTGCTTATATATATATATATATATATATATATATATATATATATATATATATATATATATACACACACACACACACACACACACACACACACAGTAGAGAATCAAGTATCTGAACTAATTGGGACCGATACTAGTTTGCATAATCGCTTTGTATGAATAATCGAACAGGTATTAATAACAATTAATGTATTATTATTATTATTATTATTATTATTATTATTATTATTATTATTATTATTAATTTCTTAGCAGATGCCCTTATCCAGGGTTACTTACAATTGTTACAAAATATCACAGTACAAAGTGTCACATTACAAAATATCACATTGTAAAGTGTCACATTTCAGAATATCACATTACAGATAAGAGCAGTTTTAAAGTACAATAAAATCAGTAGCAAAAGTTCAAATTCAAATAAGAGCAAAAAAATAGAGATTACAGTAAATAATTACATGTAAGAGCGGGTTTGATTAAGAGCAGTTAACTTATATTAAAAAGATTTGCTCATACCAGTAAAGTCCAGTAAGAGCATGTAGTAAGTACAACAAATGAATGAGAATGATTTCAAATAAGAGCAATTACAAAAAACAATTAAAGTCAAATACAAGATACAGGAAGTAGTTACAGTTAAGAGCAGTGGTAGAATACGGCAAGGTATGGAGCAGTTCAGTGCAAGTACAAGCTGATTCAAGTACTGGTACAATTGGGTGCCATATTGTCCAATATAGTGGAGAGTTGTGAGGTTTACAGATGCTGTCTGAACAGGTGTGTCTTGAGGTGGCGCCGGAAGGTGGTCAGGGACTGAGCAGTCCTGATATCCATGGGTAGGTGGTTCCACCACTGAGGGGCAAGGGTGGACAAGGAGCGGGCTCTGGAAGCGGGAGAGCGGATGGGGGGGTACAGCTAATCTGCCGGTGGTGGAGGAGCGGAGGGGGCAAGAGGGGGGTACCGAACCCATATAATAACATGGAGCTGAAATCGATCATACACACTACGGTACAGTTCACAAGTCAAGCTACAAATATAGCCTCTTTTTGTTTCACATTAACTTGTTACTACATGCAGCTAATCTCTCCAAAAACATATGGAAATAATAGGTATATTCCTATATCCCTAGCACATATTTTATATTGTTGAAAATGAAAAGTACTAAAACTGTGGATTCATGTTTTTTTTTAAATTATTTTTATTTTATTTTATTTAGCCATTCCAACTGAGTTAGAAATATTCAATGCAGTGTGTTACTTTTATATGGAGCGAAAAGGCTGGGACAGCCAGATTATTATTTTTTTTCTTCTCCTGAATAGTGAACACAAGCAGTAGAATGAGCACAGATTAGAAAGATGTGCATTTACGTGAATGTTAAATGTAGATTCTTTTTTTTAAATAAGTCTGGAGTTTTTAAAAGACAAATGTGTCTTCATAATGTGTAAGTTATTTAGTTACTATTTGTTTCACATTAGAAAGCTGATTCAGTTAATGGCAGCTTTGAAGGTGATGCTTGGTATTGCATCAAAGGGAGCTGTAATATATATTAATTTATAAACACACCTGTAATAAAAGAAAATAGATAAAGGGGAAACATGCAGACTACATACATATCTTATCATTATATATCACATGGTTAAGCTGTTTGTTGTGTTGCTTAGTAAGAGTAGCATCACAACGTGTGATTGTGTAGAAATTGGGTTTTGCAAGAACTGCGAAACCGAATTTTGGGAGTTGTTTGCAGACAACCTGGAGTTTAGTTACAGACCACTGGTAATATCAGCATGTACCACAAAGGGCACTTAAAAATGAAATGAGGTTGTTCTAAAATATGAAAGGCTGTCAAGTAGGTCATTCCCTGCTATTTCCATGAGGATTACACCAAAATCAAATCTCTATCTCAAATGGATCCGAGATTTGAATGAAATTGTCATCAATAACTATGAATCGCTGAACTTCTGAATTGCTGGGCCAATAAAACTGGATTTTGAAATGTGTAGTTTTCCCAGAATGACCCAATGCACCATGCCTTTCTTAGAGCAGTGGAAATTGTTTTCTAAACTTTGCAAAGTAAACTTTTTAACATACAGTTATTGTCGAGGGCTCTTATTATGGGTCTTCTTTGGGCAGCTAATGTATTTGGTTGTACAAAAGTGCATCATGAATATCCTGGACTGTCATACACTATAGGACCCTGAGTCTCCTTCACATCGCCTCCCTACAGTTCAGAACTGTGTGATTCTAGGTCTGTACAACAATTGGAAAAGTGCTTCACTGTCTAAACTGACTGATTTAAAATTCAGCCTTGACAAAATAAAATATTGTTTTTGTAATTGTTATTATTAATAAAGGTTCCAGGAATTTAGCATACTGTAGATTAGTTAATATCAACCAGAGGCAATGTGCTAGGAAACTCATCGTGATAAGAGACTATTCTTAATTGTTTTTGTCATTTTTGGTGCCTGTTGCATTTGATGAAGGGGACAACGCCCTTGAAGTGAGCTGAATGCTTTTATTTCAGAATATTGTGTTTATTTCCTGTGCTTTGCAATAGAAGCCTGCATTACAACGTGTGTGTCCTGTACAGTGCCATCAAAGCTAGTGTTCAAAGAGCTACCTCTTCCTGCCATGCAGTATGTCGAGAATAGAAATGAAAAGATTTGGCAGGGTGATTAAGGAAAGTGGAATTATCCCTTTTTTCCATTATTACTGCAGGATTCTGTTTATTGCCTTGTTACTGTGAAGTGAACAATATTCAGTAATCAGATCAGAGGAGCATAAATAAATAAATCAGTCAATTTAGCAAACATTTAACTTATTTAATGTCATTACGCCATCGTTAGTAATTAACAACAGTAAAGCACTGTGTTGATGCATTTATGCTGCGATGTAACTAAAGCTAGTTTTAGCCAGGTTTAAAAGTTGTTTTAAATATGGCACCCAGATCAAACTCATGTTAGGACTGTTGTGAAGTTCTTCTTCGTTAGATCTCACTGAACTCGACAAGCATCATTATTCCGAACAGTAATGAACCAATTAAGAAACAACTTACAGTAATGGCCTTGGATGTTAGAAGAGGCAGAAGATGGCATTTAGCCTAAAAGTAACATTGCATTGTATTCCAGTAGACACTATACCTAAACAAGAGCATGATGCAGATTTCTTAAACCCAGCTGGTCAACAGTCAAAAGATAACATCTTCTGAAGATCACTGGCGTATTTCTTCAGCTGGATTTGGGAAAAATAAGTTTAATTACAAAATAAGCTTAATTACAAAATAAACCCTCAGTGCAAGTCATGTCATCTTGAGTTATTAAAGTCTTGTTAGTTCCTTTAATAGTACAGTAGATATAAAATGCAAGTTTCATTTGTCGATTCATGAGCAGTATGTAAATTATATTTTCAGTGCAAGAACCAGTTTACAATGACAGCACGCCGAAGCTTTAAATGCGTTTTTCATGGTTTTAAAATAGAGTGACCTAAACAATATAGTTCATAAATGTTAAAATAGGCAAAATACTGGAAATAAGAAACTTTTCAGCAATTGTTTTCCATAGAAGTCAAATCCCCCTTGCTTAGTGAGATGGAACATTCCGTCTTCAACGCTTCTTCCTTTTTAATCTTATTAATGTACTCTGCTACTTATCCTGAGAAACCGTATTGGCAAGGCAGTGGAAGGACTGTTCTCACAGTTCTGCAATATTCTGTGGCCCTTTGCAGTTTGTGTGAAAATAAACTGAAATGAAAACAGATGTTGTGGGTAAGTGATGTGTAACTTCTCAGAAAAACCAAAGGTACAGTAGCTACAAAACACAGATTTATTATTTAACAAAACTCTCCTAGCATTCAGTCATCAAGCAACAGTATTATTGCTGTAAAACAATGTAAGAATGCTTTCTTCAAATGTGTGTAGCTTCAATAAACACAAACTGAATGATTAAATATACTTTTGAATAGTGTTCTCTGTATGCAACAATACAATGAGTATATTAAAGTTATGTAATTGAATAAGAACATGTAAGACAACACCGAAAAGTATACAAAATCCATCCAGTTACTAAAAATACAAATTATAAAACCAGATACAAGTGATTTTAATTTAAAATTATGCTTGTCAAATATCGGAATATTCAAACACACTTTTATATAAGTATCTAGCCACCTAGCAATACCTGTATTGTATTTCCTGGCTGCTGATATACATACAGTGTTTCTCTCCTGTTTTATAAAATACTTTGGGTACATACAGGGTTTGTTTCACAAGCGAGATATGTTATTACTATAATGCATTGCTGTTTTGTATACACTTTTTTCTGCTTGTTGAAAATTTAAGACTATTCCAATATCCATCCAAATTTTTAATGAATATCCTAACATGTGACAGGAATGTTTCTCCTATTATTGAAAAATATAAGCAATAATAAAGAGAAGATGAGTTAGTCCAGTACAAGATGATGTCACTGTATTCACTTGTTTGCATTAAAAAAGGACGCACATATCTGTTAATACTATTTGAATAATGTGTGCTCCAAAGAAGTTGAACCCAGAGATGATTTGTTGCTGAATAGTGGTTGTGGCCACTGTTGCACATCTGTTATTGCATGTTTAAAATGTATTTTATCTATCTATCTATATCTCTATATATATATATATATATATATATATATATATATATATATATATATATATATATATATATATATATGTGTGGACAATATTCTGAATATCTGAATGTGCTAACAGCACTATATTCTGCTTTTTGAGACACTTTGCACATAACTAGGCCCTGTACGCAAACACCAAGTGTCCTTAATTAAATAATTCTGTTTTGTGTGAAAATAGTTGCTATCTCTCAACAAAACATACAAATAATTGGTCAAACAAAAGACTTATTTGTCTCACATAAAAGAGCAGTCACACATTCAGTATTTGTACATCTTGGGGTGTATGAATCCTGACAGGCTTACATGAATAATTAGTAAAATCAGTTTGAGATTAATTGTAGAATGCTGGCTCTGCTAAGCCTTATTCATATATAGCAAAGCATATGTAGTAAAGAATGTTGGATTAGAGGTGTAATCTCTAGGTGTGCAGTATCAGCAGAATGATACAGAGCCTCTGGGCACTTTTAAACAACATTATTTCAAGCTGACATACAAACACAAATCCTAATATTAAATTATGTATACAATATTTGAAAGTACTTTCCTCATGCTTGTTAAATGTGTGTTTTATCTCATAGTGGTTAACTAGGTACTTAATTGTAGATTTGATGATAGCAACAGTGAAGCCAAGTCCTTCTGTCGCTTTTTCTATTTTAGTTGTGGTCGTTAATGATACTCAATATTTTGAAGCTCTAAAACAGATCTATACAAAAAAGTCAAATAAATAATATGTAAAATGCTAAAACGTTACTTTAAGACAAGCATTTGAACTGGAAATCTTTATTAATGTGTTTGTGTGGTTTACAGAGTGACATTATACAGGACTTCTCATTAAACTGTTGACTGACAGTGTACTATGCTTACAGTTTTGCTCTAATAAACAAGTTCACAACAGATACAGTGTATCTTTTCAGCTCACAAGACAGCAGGATTTCTCCCCATTTTGACTGAACAATAATTTATTGGTTTCTGTAAAAAATGTCATTTCTGATTCTAAAGCTGTCCATTTTCCATGCTGTGCTTACATTATGTTCAGCCAGGTAACATCCTATCCTTTTGAGGAAGAGGAGGACTGCTAAATAATATTTTGTTTTCACTTAGGACAGGTACGTGTCAAAAAGAGGTGTAGTCAGATTCATTAATCCCTTATCTGGAAAAACATTCAAAAATTGAATTTAATTTCAGCAACTATGGAACTAGAAAGTAACATATATCATTAAGTGCCACTCTTAGACTCTAGAGTCCACCTCTGTATCATTAGTCAATATGACCTCTATTGTCTCAGCACTGGGAGAGTATACACACAAAGTAATATAGACAGGCACTTCATGAAGCAAAATTAGTCTCAAAAAAAGCTCTCTCATGAGAGTATTTTCTGAGTTTATTTTACATATATTAAAATAGGGATAAAATTGGGAAAAAAAAAAAAATAATAATTTCGGTAGAAAATCTGGGGTACAAATCTCAGTATACCCATGTTACATGTGGAATATGATGCGTAGCATTTCTGGTTTCTGATTAAGTTTAATGTCCCTGGCATGTACGATGAAGCAGAATCTGTGGAAGCCACATTTTCCCAAGTTAGCTGGTACTTTGCAAATGTTTGGGCAATCGCTGTGCTGACAAAAACAGTATCTATAGAAGGTATGAACATGACATCAGCATAAGATGATTAAATGTGTTTTCTGAGTAAAAGAGATAAGAATATAGAAATCTGTTTTTTAAGCTTCACTGTTTTTTTTTCTTGTGCAACTTTTTTAGGTACCTGCTTGACAAAATCAACATATTTACAACATAAAAACATCTGTTTAACTGTTCAAACATAACAAAATAGAAAATAGTATAATAAATAAAGAGAAACAAAAAACAGTTAAATATTGTTCCTGTTAAAAGTTAGGGGTAAATAAAATATGAAATACTAAGAGAAAGGAACATATTTATATGAGATTATTAATTGGAACACAACATTTTAAACATAAACATGTTTTCCTTTAGTTTGACCTATTATTTTTGTACACTCATGTTCCATTATGGTGCCTTCTAGCAGTTGCTCCCTTTGTCTGATACTGAGTGACTTTTTCCAGTTTCCCCTTTCTCAGTCCTTACTCATGGATAGGTTACGGTTTATCAGAATTATTTTTTCACATTTGCAGAATTCACTCTTGTTCTGTGATCTGTGATTAGGTCCCCTGCTTTGGAGAACAGTCTTTCACTTTCCACTGATGCTGCAGGCACACAAAAGAAACAATGTGACAGCTGTGCCAACAAAGGCAATTAATCTTTGCAATGTTTCCAATAAGTCAAAGGGCAGCAGTCCAAAGGTTCCTTCTTCTTTGCTGCATACACCTTCAGCTCATTGTGCAAAGCAGATTCTTCCATGTTATCATCGTCTTCAGGGCTGCTGTCTGAAAGCTCATAGATGTTTTCAGATGTACGTGCTCTCTTGGGTGGAACTGGATCACTTTCAGCAGGTCCACATAGAACAGACAAGCCTTTGGTCACAGTTTCTTTTGCTCATTGTCGAAGAGACGGGTTTAAACCATGGATCGGGGAAGGTTGATATCTGACAATCAAGGTCATTCTCTAAGCTTGATAACCTTGTTGAGATTTGACTCAAAAGATTGTCTGTCAACTTCAAGCCAAATTCAGATTTAGTTTCAAGCTTTCCACGTGCTCTGTTGAACATAAGATGCTCTTCTAGGAGCATCTTATGTTCAGCAGTAATGTTTCTTGCAGGTCTCTTCAGTTTCACAGCTGCAATCTCTAATTGTTCTGCTTGCTCGATCACTTTTTCAATCATTGGCAAGCTTGAGTTCCATCTTGTAACACAGTCCCTTGGAATTTTCTGTGATTCAGTTTCAGTCAGATATCCCTTAGCATAAGCATGCCAAGCACTCAGTGACTTCTTAAAAAGGGTAGCTATGGACCGACATCTTCCAATCACTGAAGATATTTCTTTTACTGAAACTTGCTTTTCTTCCCTAGAAAAAATAATTTGCTGTAGGCAGAGGTGTAAGCTTTGTGCCAAACAAGAGCGCCGTTTCAACTTCAAGAGACTGCAGCACGTACAACACTGGCTCCACTGTCAGTGACAGCACATAACGCTTTAAGTTAAAGGAGTCCAGCACATTTTGCACAGAGGAGGCAATGTTCTCCCCAGTATGGGACTCATCAGCAGGAATGCAGCCCATGCATTTTACAGTTAAATTCCACTCCTGGTCAACAAAGTGGCATGTCATTGCAAGAAACTGCTTCTGATTTTTGGTACAGGTCCACAGATCAAAAGTAATGGCAGCATGTGATGTAGACATTAGTTCTTGTTTTAAAGTACCCACAATGCCCGAATATGCATTGCTCAACAGTGTTCCTGAAACTGTTTTTCTTGAGGGTGGTTGGTATCCTGGACAAAGCAGGTTCAGGATCTTCCTGAAAAGATTACATTTCCAATCAAACACTTTCTACAAAATCTGTTATGCAAAATGAAAGTTAGAAAATGGTCCTTTAAAAACAATGCTTTCACAAGTAACAGTAATACATTAAATATGAAAGTGATGCTTAGAATTGTTTTATGCAATATAACTATGCTTAACAATGCTGTAATTACTATTGAAAAGCTTTGTAAATTATTTTAAAAAGTTAAATGTGATGGTAAAATATTCAATAACAGTCTAGTTCTATCCTTCTAAAGTAAACAAAAGAGAGATAATAAACTTTTAAAAAAATCTTAATTTCATCTAAAGTTGAAAATTACAAATGAAAATTAGTATTTCACAATTAATATTTATGGATAATTTTCTGTTAACAACTAATTAATAATAGGGCTGAAAGTTTTTTTCAGTAATCCTTTAAAAATGCTTCTATTCCAAAAGTACCGATTAGTTACAGAAATAACTTTGTATTGGTAAATATATTGTTTTGCAGAGCATTAAGCCAGTATCCACACTGGTGTGTTTTACATCTTCAATAAAGTACTTATGTTCTAAGTTCTAATGTAAAATTAAACTACTTACACAATACAGTAAATTGTGAGCATATTAGTTTTAAACTAAGTAATAGGGTATGTAGCTTGTTTCCTCTTTGTATTGACAAACACAATGTTGTGTTGTATTTTTCAGCTGGTTTAGTTTTACTAATGTACAATGTTTAGAATCAGATTTCATACCTTTAAAGACTTAAAATGTAATAAAAATGCAACTTTTTTCATCTCAATTTTAGTTATTAAATAAATAAGCTTTGGAGACTTGTTCACAATTAATACACTAATGTAACAATACTGTGAGCAGTAATAATAATATAACAATACTGTAGATTGATTATTTCAATATTAATTCATATTATAATAATTAATATAATATTTTCTGTATAACAATATGTATTTCTCCAAACTGGGCATATTTACTGCATAAAAAATTATTAACATAATAAAGTGAGATGATTTACAATTTCTTACCTAAATGAAGGTGTTTCTACAGCACAAAATGGTTGCAGATCAAGAGCAACCCACTCCAGTATAGCTTTGTCAACATCTCGTTGTTTTTCGGATTACATTTTCAAACTCCCAGATGGCACTCCAAAAAGATCTTTTAGCTGAGGTTGCTGTCTTTTTTTCTTGCCCCTGAATTATTTTTTATGTCTTTCCAAGTGCCTTTTCTTTCTTTTTTTTATTGGTTTAAACATGCATTCCAATGTTACAGACATCAAGTACAGTCTGATATACAGACGTGCTCAAATTTGTTGGTACCCCTCCACAAAAAACGAAGAATGCACAATTTTCTCTGAAATAACTTGAAACTGACAAAAGTAATTGGCATCCACCATTGTTTATTCCATATTTAATAGAAATCAGACTTTGCTTTTGATTTTTTATTCAACATAATATTGTAAATAAGAAAACAAATGAAAATGGCATGGACAAAAATGATGGGACCGCTAACCTAATATTTTGTTGCACAACCTTTAGAGGCAATCACTGCAATCAAACATTTTCTGTAGCTCTCAATGAGACTTCTGCACCTGTTAACAGGTAGTTTGGCCCACTCTTCCTGAGCAAACTGCTCCAGCTGTCTCAGGTTTGATGGGTGCCTTCTCCAGACTGCAAGTTTCAGCTCTTTCCATAGATGTTCGATAGGATTCAGATCAGGACTCATAGAAGGACACTTCAGAATAGTCCAATGTTTTGTTCTTATCCATTCTTGGGTGCTTTTAGCTGTGTGTTTTGGGTCATTATCCTGTTGGAGGACCCATGACCTGCGACTGAGACAGAGCTTTCTGACACTGGGCAGTACGTTTCGCTCCAGAATGCCTTGATAGTCTTGAGATTTCATTGTGCCCTGCACAGATTCAAGGCACCCTGTGCCAGGCGCAGCAAAGCAGCCCCAAAACATAACCGAGCCTCCTCCATGTTTCACTGTAGGTATGGTGTTCTTTTCTTTGAAAGCTTCATTTTTTCGTCTGTGAACATAGAGCTGATGTGACTTGCCAAAAAGCTCCAGTTTTGACTCATCTGTCCAAAGGACATTCTCCCAGAAGGATTGTGGCTTGTCAATATGCATTTTAGCAAATTCCAGTCTGGCTTTTTTATGTTTTTCTTTCAAAAGTGGAGTCCTCCTGGGTCTTCTTCCATGGAGCCCACTTTCGCTCAAAAAGCGACGGATGGTGCGATCAGAAACTGACGTACCTTCACCTTGGAGTTCAGCTTGTATCTCTTTGGCAGTTATCCTTGGTTCTTTTTCTACCATTCGCACTATCCTTCTGTTCAATCTGGGGTCGATTTTCCTCTTGCGGCCGCGCCCAGGGAGGTTGGCTACAGTTCCATGGACCTTAAACTTCTTAATAATATTTGCAACTGTTGTCACAGGAACATCAAGCTGCTTGGAGATGGTCTTGTAGCCTTTACCTTTACCATGCTTGTCTATTATTTTCTTTCTGATCTCCTCAGACAACTCTCTCCTTTGCTTTCTCTGGTCCATGTTCAGTGTGGTGCACACAATGATACCAAACAGCACAGTGACTACTTTTCTCCATTTAAATAGGCTGAATGACTGATTACAAGATTGGAGACATGTGTGATACTAATTAAAGAAACTAATTAGTTTGAAATATCACTATAATCCAATTATTTATTATTTTTTCTAAGGGGTACCAACAAATGTGTCCAGGCCATTTTAGAATATCTTTGTAGAATAAGCAATAATTAATCTCTTTTCACAGCTTCTTTGCTTTATTCTATGACATACCAAAGGCATGCAAGTATACATGATAAAATAGCTTTTAATTTCAACACTTTTCAGGAGGAATGAAGCATTATTTCAATGAGCTGTAAGGGTACCAACAAATTTGAGCACGTCTGTACATATCTTTAGTACCAGTCATGAATAAACCATTTTTACAGAAAAAAAACTCTGTGGTTTTCTCTTTTTGCAGTTTATATACATATACACACACACACACACACACACACACATATATATATATATACAGTGCCTTGCAAAAGTATTCAGACCCCTGACCAATTCTCTCATATTACTGAATTACAAATGGTACATTGAAATTTCGTTCTGTTTGATATTTTATTTTAAAACACTGAAACTCAAAATCAATTATTGTAAGGTGACATTGGTTTTATGTTGGGAAATAATTTTAAGAAAAATAAAAAACTGAAATATCTTGCTTGCATAAGTATTCAACCCCCACACATTAATATTTGGTTGAGCCCCCTTTCACTGCAATAACAGCTTTAAGTCTTTTGGGGTAAGTATGTACCAGCTTTGCACACAGTGTCGGAGTGATTTTGGCCCATTCTTCTTGGCAGATTTGCTCCAAGTTGTTCAGGTTGGTTGGACGACGCTTGTGGACCGCAATTTTCAAATAGTGCCACAGATTCTCAATGGGATTGAGATCAGGACTTTGACTGGGCCACTGTAGGACATTCACCTTTTTGTTCTTGATCCACTCCAATGTTGCTTTGGCCTTGTGCTTGGGATCATTGTCCTGCTGAAAAGTGAATTTCCTACCAAGCTTCAGTTTTTTAGCGGACTGAAGCAGGTTCTCTTGCAGTATTTCCCTGTATTCTGATCCATCCATTCTTCCTTCAATTTTAAGATGCCCAGTCCCTGCTGATGAGAAGCATCCCCACAGCATGATGCTGCCACCACCATACTTCACTGTAGGGATGGTGTGTCTTGAGGCATGGGCAGTGTTAGGTTTGCGCCACACATAGTGCTTTGTGTTTTGGCCAAAAAGCTCTATCTTGGTCTCATCTGACCACAAAACCTTTTCCCACATCGCAGCTGGATCACTCTCATGCTTTCTGGCAAACTCCAGACATGCTTTCAGATGGTACTTTTTGAGTAACGCCTTCTTTCTTGCCACCCTCCCATACAGGCCAGTGTTATGCAGAGCTCTTGATATGGTTTTGACTGGTGCACCATTACTCCACTCCCAGCCACTGAACTCTGTAGCTCCTTCAAAGTGATTGTTGGCCTCTCTGTGGCTTCTCTCACAAGTCTCCTTCTTGTTTGAGCGCTGAGTTTTGAGGGACGGCCTTTTCTTGGCAGTGCCTGGGTGGTGTGATGCAGCTTCCACTTCCTGATTATTGATCCAACTGTGCTCACTGGGATATCCAAACACTTGGATATTATTTTGTACTCTTTCTGTAACCTATGCATTTGTATTACTTTATCTCTAACTTCTGTAGAATGCTCTTTGGTCTTCATTTTCCTTCAGATTCACGGCCTGACCAATGATCCTTCAACAGTGGGGTTTTTATCCAGAAAATTTGACAGCAACTTTAATGGTTCACAGGTGGAGGCCAATGGTAAGGTAACTGTGTCCTCGTTAGGGCAATTTCTTTCATCGGTGTAAACTGGGAGCTTCCACAGCACAGGGGTTGAATACTTATGCAAGTAAGATATTTCAGTTTTTTATTTTTCTTAAAAATATTTCCCAACATAAAACCAATGTCACCTTACAATAATTGATTTTGAGTGTCAGTGTTTTAAAATAAAATATCAAACAGAACGAAATTTCAATGTACCATTTGTAATTCAGTAATATGAGAGAATTGGTCAGGGGTCTGAATACTTTTGCAAGGCACTGTATATATATATATATACATATATATATATGGGGCTTATTACGTTACTTTGTTTAATAATCAATTTAAACAATAATTACAATAGTTCAAATTAACGTGCGGTTAATCAACTTGAATGAATATTATATGACCACAGACAATCTATTAGTTATCTGTTAAATAATATGAATATTCATGCACGTTAATTAAGACCTCCTCATAATCATTTTATTTAATGACGTGTATAAGATCGAGGAATTACAATGAACACACAAAACACCCTCAACCACAACAAGGTAGGTTAAAATATCGGGCAGTTTATTAGATAATAATACTAACGGTACAGAAAGGAAAAACTTTGAAAATTATTATGAGGTAACAGTTCACATACATATCAATGCAGCACAAGTAAATACTTATTCCTTGAATGTATATGCTTCTATATATTTCGTTTCTCAATAACTACAGTACAAGTGGAATCCTATTGCTTTCCTGACATCCAGTATAGGTTCAACATCTCATTCTAACACAGTACATTAACTCCTCTGTCTCAATCTCAGTACAGGCTGTGCAGATCTGCTAGCAGGTGATGACGTCACTGTGCTGACAGTTCCCTCAGCTCAACTACACAGACAGTGGCCCTGCGGCTACCGCTTACAGGCAATATAACTCTAGTTAAACACAAACATTTATTATTAAAATACAAACAAACTGTGCTCAATTACACTTCTTCTAATAACACATCACAGCTAAGACTGGACTACAATAGTTTACTAACAATTACACAAGTATACTTTCAAATAAGCACTTCATATGACAATATGAGTTAAGCAGCTTAGTTATTTTCTAACAAGGTTCACACTCTGAGCTTTTTCATCCGTGCGTTAAAAGCGCAATTTAAGATAACTATTTTATCAATTTCTATGTGTTGTAATTACAATAAATTACTGTAGTTCCACAAGGGAAAGGTAAGGAAATTATACTCAACGGTTCCTTGAAGAAGACCCCAAAAGTCTGCAGAACAAATCTTCCGTTGTAGTTATATTTTCACTTAGTTTCCACAAATCTTCAAACCCAAGTTGGGCTCCTTTATCTTCAAAACCCAAGTGGGGGTTTTACACATGTCCTGTTTGTTTTCTTCTATGAATACTTTGCCTCAAAGGCAGACACAGCCTCATTATGCTGTGTGGTTTCTTCTTTCCTTGAATGCTTCGCCTCGCAGGCAGACACAGTCTTGTTATGCTGTGGTTACGACTGGGAACAGAAGCTTGTCTCCGAGCCGGGAATGGTTCTTTTCGACGCGTAGATAAACTGACTCGCACATGTCTCTTTTTCCTTTTAGCAGGAGTCCTGAACACGGATCTTTCTTTAACGTTCATTTATTGCTGGGTACAGAATCTTCTTGCAGTCAAGAGGTATAAAGCTTAGTGCTATCTTTTCTTATGAAGTCATGTTAAACTCAAACCAATTTGGGAACCAAATTGGAAACTGTGAGGCGTGTGAGTAATAATGGAATTTCCAGACAGTACTTTACGTGTAAAAAGTTTTTCTTTATTAATATTTACACGAAAAAAAAAAAAAACAAAAGAAGGATGTGAGGGAGGGCGTGCTGGAGAAACAAAACGAAAGGATCGGAAGCTCCCTAGTCCTCTTCGTGATGTGCTGAATAAAACCAAGAGAACAACGTGAGTAAAGCTTCCGACCGTGAAAAATAAAAACAACAAGAACCCGGCACTGATTCTCTCCCTCCAGCCTTTCCTCCGCCTACACTTTGTGGGACCAACCCCGGACACAGTAGCACGTTCCCTTTAGTATGCAAAGCCCCGCCCCGGTAGTCAGTGGAACACCAATTCCAACTGACAGGTGTCCTTGAACCTCACGTGACTCCAGTGGCTGGAATTTACATACTCGTACTTCCGCCCCTCACCAAGGTGCCGCCCCTCATAAAGATGACTTTCGTCATGGTCACGAGATCTTGGTAAGGGAAGTCCCGAGTCGGTTTGATACCTTCTACTGTTGGGAGGCTGAATTACAGACCGAAACCCCTTTGACTCATCACATATCCCACCCCTCAGAGTGGAGCCGAAGGAACACTCGGAAACCTCTAACCCCTCCTTTTTCCCCCCCTCCCGGGAAAAAAAATCAGCGTTTTGGTGTAACTTACCCGCACGATGCCTTATTTGAAAGGCGAAGGGTTGGAGCGCCAGGTACCACCGCGTAATCCTAGCGTTTGAATCCTTCATTGTGTCTAACCACTTTAAAGGGGCGTGATCTGTGATGAGTACAAAGGGTCGTCCCAGAAGATAGTATTTTAAGGACTCCATAGCCCACTTTACTGCCAGGCATTCCTTCTCTACTACTGAATACCTCTGTTCCCTGGACAGTAACTTCCGACTGATATATAATATCGGGTGTTCTATACCATCTCTCTCCTGGGACAGAACCGCCCCCAGACCAGTCTGCGATGCATCTGTCTGAAGGATGAACTCTCGGCTGAAATCCGGGCTTACTAATGCTGGGGCCTGACTCAAATTAGTTTTAATAGATTCAAAGGCCGTCTGACACTCTGCACTCCATTTAATTTTATTTGGAGCGTTCTTTTTAGTGAGATCAGTGAGAGGGGCGGCTATAGTGGAAAAGTGTGGAATAAAGCGGCGGTAATAACCGGCCAACCCTAACAATGATCTCACCTGGGTTTTCGTGGTAGGTACCGGTGAATCCAACAGAGCCTGGACTTTTGAAACCAGCGGTTTCACTCTACCCTTACCCATTATGAAACCTAAATATTTAGTTTCTTCTTTTCCAATAGCGCACTTTGCCATGTTCGCTGTGAGACCCGCTTTCCTCAGAGACTGTAAGACGGCTTCTAATCTATTCAAATGTTCTTTCCAGGAAGAACTATAAATAACTACATCGTCGATATACGCAGCAGCGTACTCTCGATGAGGTTGTAATACCCTGTCCATCAGTCTCTGGAAGGTAGCAGGAGCTCCATGAAGTCCGAACGGCATAGTGCGAAATTGAAAAAGACCCTCTGGGGTTGAAAATGCCGTTTTCTCACGAGAGGCTTTAGTTAATGGAATCTGCCAGTATCCTTTCGTCAGGTCCAAGGTTGAAATAAACCGGGCCCGCCCCAGCTTGTCTAAGAGTTCATCTACTCGAGGCATGGGATATGCATCAAACTTAGAGATAGCATTCACCCTCCTAAAGTCTATACATAACCGTAGTGACCCATCTGGCTTGTCTATTGGTACAATTGGGCTACACCACTCGCTTCGGGAAGGTTCAATTACCCCAAGTTTCAACATACACTCCACCTCCCTCCGAACAGAATCTCTCCGACTCTCTGGAATGCGATACGGTCTCTGTCTGACTCTTAGACCTGGCGGAGTGATAATAGCATGTTCGATCAAATGCGTTCTTCCAGGCACGTTAGAAAACACATCACTGAACATATTGATTAGATTGCTTACCTCTCTGCGCTGATCAAGAGTTAATTGTTCCCCCATCGGGACCTCAATTGCTGACACTGGCTCAATTGAGGGTCCAAAGTCCTCTCCCTCCTGTGCAGGAAATATAAAATGGACCTCCCGTTCTTTCCACGGTTTGAGGAGATTAACGTGATAAATTTGATTTTCTTTCCGACGCCCAGGCTGTCGGATCTCATAATTTACTTTTCCAATCGCTCGAATAACCTCAAATGGACCCTGCCATTTAGCAAACAACTTAGATTCCGATGAGGGAAGCAACAACACCACTTTGTCCCCAGGCCGAAAGTTCCTGATTCTTGCATTTTTATTGTAGCATTGCTGCTGCTTCTGCTGTGCCGCTTTGAGATTATCATGCGCCAATCGACCGACTAATTCTAAGCGATCGCGTAACTGTAACACATATTTTACTACATTTTTAGACTCTTTTGACTGTTCTTCCCAACCTTCTTTTATGAGATCCAAGATACCCCGCGGCTGCCGACCGTACAAGAGCTCAAACGGGGAAAATCCCGTTGAAGATTGTGGTACCTCACGAACTGCAAAAAGTAAGTAGGGAAGCAGCTTGGCCCAATTGCGTTTTTCTTGATCTACAAAGCGGCGCAACATACTTTTTAAAGTCTGATTAAATCGTTCAACAAGCCCATCCGTTTGAGGATGAAAAACTGAGGTTCTAATTGAACGAATTTTTAATAATTTGTATAATTGCTGAATACAGCCAGACATAAAATTAGTGCCCTGATCAGTGAGAATTTCTTTCGGGATTCCCACCCTAGAGAATATTTTTACCAATTCATTTGCTACTACTTCTGCATTCATAGAGCGTAAGGGAACAGCTTCTGGATATCGTGTTGCGTAGTCCACTACTACCAAAATATACCGATACCCTGAGTCTGCACCCTCCAGAGGGCCTACTAAATCTACACCAATCCTCTCAAACGGTACTCCAATAATGGGCAGTGGGACCAGAGGTGCGGGGCGAACTAACTTCTGGGCAGCTAATTGACATTCTGGACACTCAGATACATACTTCCGCACAAGACCGTAAACCCCTGGCCAAAAAAACCGGGCCAGAATTCGTTCCTGGGTCTTTTCAGTTCCTAAATGACCTGAAAATGGAATGTCATGCGCTAATCTCATGACTTCCGACTGAAAAGGCCCAGGAACCAATAACTGTTTTACGAGCTGTCCCGTCCCGGGAGCCCGGGTTATTCTATATAATAAGTGCCCAGATACAGAAAAATGCGGAAATACCACTGGTTGTCCTTCCTGCATATCCTTCCCCTCAACATATCTAACCCGTTTCCAAGCGTATTGTAACGTGGGATCATTTTGTTGTTCATATCCCAGGTCAATATCTCGGTCCCAATGGTTAGGTACACTGAGAGGAGTATCTTGTATTATTTGACCTTCCACATCAGTAACCTCGCAGCCCCGGTCACACTGAACACCTACTCCCTTACCCTGCCGTTTCAGAGATTGGTTTACTTTTGAGTCAGACACCTCCCCTTGTCGTCTCAGAGTTCCCTCATATTTTTCCACCCGGCGCTCTCTTTTTGTTTTTCTGGGGCGGATTTTAGGGTTAAACAGGTCGGTTTGCAACGGGAAAATCTCGCCAATTGTTTTCTCCCGTTGCTTAGATTGTCCCCTGGTAGAAACCAAGACCATTTCCCGACCTAAAATACGATCAAAAAACGGCCAGTCTCTTCCCAGGAGAACAGGGTATGGCAAACATTGTGCTACAGCCACTTTAACGTAAGCTGAATAACCATCAACAGTAAGTTTAACTTTAGTGGTGGGATAAACCCGAGTTTCTCCATGGATACAGGAGATAGCCACTTTACCCTGTGGCTCCCAGGTTACCCCCACCAAGAGAGCTTGTCGAATCAATGTCTGTGCACACCCAGAGTCCGCAAATGCGTAAGAACTCTTATCCCCGACCTGTACTCTTAATTGATAAGGGCCCTCCCGACATTCCCCAATGTTCCTACCTGTTACCGCTGACCAGGATCTTTTTGCCAGGTCCACCTCCATCATCGGACAATCCCTGGCAATATGTCCGGGCTCATTACACCTGTAACACACTGGGGTAGAAGGCACCAACGGAGTTTGTTTGTCCTGTGAGTCAGTGACCGACAGGTTAGGGGGTTTTCCTCTCGCCCAAGATGGGGCTAACCTCGGCCTCCATGGTCTAAAGGTCTGGTTACCCCCTCTGGGCTTCATTGATTGGTTGGTCCGGGTTGGCTTAGGGGCAGGAGTGGGGTCAGGGACGGCGCCTTCGTTCGCGTCTTCATATGCCTCCGCCAGGATGATGGCTTTCTCGAGAGTGGTAGGTTGATTCCGTTTAACCCACTCCCGGTTTCCTGGCGGTAGAATAGACGCGAACTGTTCTATCGCGATCTTCTGCACCAGTTCTTGGGGGGTGTGTTCTTCTGGTTGCAGCCACCGGGTGCATTGATCCAGGAGATACTGTCCCGCAACCCGGGGCCGCACCCCCTCGGACAGCTGGTATTCCCGGAAGCGGCGCCGGTATGTTTCTTCTGTGATCCCGAGGCGTGAGAGAATAGCTTCTTTTACTTTGGCATAATCTGCTGCCTCTGTGGCCATTAATGCCCTATACGCTGCTTGAGCTTCCCCTGTCAAGCAAGGTGCCAGTTTCATGGCCCAGTGTTCCTTGGGCCACCCTGCTGCTTCTGCCACTCTCTCAAAGGTGACCAGAAAAGCCTCGGGATCATCTTCCGGAGTCATCTTTTGTAACTTCGGTTGTGTTGCAAACATCCGGGCAACCGCTGTTTCCAATGCTGGTGTCGACATTTTCTCCACCAGCTGTCCAAAGAACTGGGCGAGCTGTTCCTGGCGCCGTATCTCCCTCTCCTCTCGTTTCTCCTCCTGCTCCCTAAACATTGCCAAGACTGTAGCTGGATCCATATCCCACTTCTGACACCACGTGTGAGGCGTGTGAGTAATAATGGAATTTCCAGACAGTACTTTACGTGTAAAAAGTTTTTCTTTATTAATATTTACACGAAAAAAAAAACAAACAAAAGAAGGATGTGAGGGAGGGCGTGCTGGAGAAACAAAACGAAAGGATCGGAAGCTCCCTAGTCCTCTTCGTGATGTGCTGAATAAAACCAAGAGAACAACGTGAGTAAAGCTTCCGACCGTGAAAAATAAAAACAACAAGAACCCGGCACTGATTCTCTCCCTCCAGCCTTTCCTCCGCCTACACTTTGTGGGACCAACCCCGGACACAGTAGCACGTTCCCTTTAGTATGCAAAGCCCCGCCCCGGTAGTCAGTGGAACACCAATTCCAACTGACAGGTGTCCTTGAACCTCACGTGACTCCAGTGGCTGGAATTTACATACTCGTACTTCCGCCCCTCACCAAGGTGCCGCCCCTCATAAAGATGACTTTCGCCATGGTCACGAGATCTTGGTAAGGGAAGTCCCGAGTCGGTTTGATACCTTCTACTGTCGGGAGGCTGAATTACAGACCGAAACCCCTTTGACTCATCACAGAAACCAATTCAAAGTTCTGGCTGCAAGTTGCCAGTTCTTATAGGACTTTCACACAAAAACCTATACATTACCCCTACAGCCATCTTCCATTATTTTGGATCATGGGTAGTCTCACCCTGCATTGGATGACCACATGATCTCCTTTATGACTTTCCTTCTGCTGTCTCCAGCTTTCGTTTCCTCCATAAATTCTGATCAGATGCTCCGATCTATTCATGATCCTATAGAGACCCTTTGTGTCGGGTTCAGTTAAAGTCCACTGGCCGAGGCTCACATGCTGCACTGCATACTGCTTGTTCAAGAATTAATCCAAAATATTAGTTCAGATATGTACTTATATCAAAAATAGTTATTAATTCCAGGCAATTGTGCCTACATATACATACATATTTTTTACATATATTTAGGGATTGGCATCAGCAAGGGGAAGATCCATGCCTAGGTTTAGTATATTTGATAGAGTAGGGTCCAAATAATCTAAAACGGTTGCCAAATTCTCAAAAAGGAATCTAGTTTACTGTTAAGCACACTTGTAAGCCCTTCCAATGGCAGTAACTTCAAAATAGACCATAAGGAAAGTGAAGGAGCTGAATTTGATATCCATTGTTGTAACATTGACTTTCTGGCTGTGTACAATAATATATAAACCAACCTAGCCCAGTGAGGCTCAGTTATATAATCAAAATTAGCTGCCAAAAGGCAGTGTAGTGGAGTAAGCCCTGTTGGATGCCCAAGTATTTCACTAATATCTTCCTTTAATTGTCCCAAAACTGTGTGATAGTTCGACATGTCCAGAACAGATGTATTTAAGTGCCAGTTTCTATGTTACATTTAGGGCATGCCAGAGATACCTTAGGATCAAACTTGCTTCTAAAAATTGGGGTCCAATGCATTTTATGAAGAATTTTAAATTGTGTTTCTCTATCCTTGTTACTTATCATATGTATTTCCTACTATTGACTCCCAAGTATCATCATCTATTTCCAATGACAAGTCATTTTGCCAACTCATCCTATTACCATCAGCATTAGCATTACAGTTGGAATAGAGAGAATTGTAAAGTGAGGAGATTAATTTTAGTGGCTTATCTGTCAGTATGATTTTTTCCAGAAAGTTAACTTTAGGGGTATGTGAGGTCTGATAATTGAGATTCCATAAGATAAAATACCTTATCTGTAAATATCTAAATACATGAGACTTTGGCAAGTTAAATTGTTCTTTAATAGTTTCAAATGAAAGGAAAGTATATTTGTTAAATAATGTCAGTAATTGTGTGAGGCCTCTGCCATGCCAGTCCCCAAATACTGGATCTTGAAGGGATGGTAGGAAATCAGGATTATTTGCTACAGGGACTAGTAAAGAGAAGTGTTTCTTCATCTTAAAAAAATGTTTTAATATTATGCCATGTAAGTAATGTATTCCAGATAATATAATTACTTTTAAGCTCGGGCATGTTTTTCTTATAGTTAACAAATGGAATATATCTCAGTGCCAATGAGCCACAGCTATCAGACTCTAGACCTAACCAGGTGGAGTCAGGATCCTCCCTAACCCATTCACAGATGTATCTGAGCTGTGTAGTCCAGTAATAAAATCTAACATTGGGTACAGCCAGACCTCCTTTATTGGTGGGAAGCTGAAGTTTGTTTTACCATGCCATATAAAGCTAGTAAACATGTTATTTAAGTCTACAAACCATTTATTGGGAATTATGTTAGGTAACATTTGTAATGGATATAAAAGTCTTAGTAAAATGTTCATTTTTAAAATACTGATACGGCCTAACCATGATACAGGTAGCGTACTCCACCTTTCAAGATCGTTCTTGATTTTACTAATCACTGCAGTAAGATTCAGGTTAGTTAATTGTGAAAGTGAGGATGAGACCTGAATCCCCAGGTACATAAATCCCTTGTTGGACCAGCGAAAGGGAAAGATACAGGTGGAGAAGGTGTCCCTAAAACTCCAATTGACATAGCTTCAGATTTTAAATAATTAACTTTATAGCCTGACACCATACCATAATAATTTATGATCTCAATAAGAGCTGGTATGGAGGTCTCCTTTTTAGTTATAAATAACAGAACATCGTCTGCATAAAGTGACATTTTGTGGTCCCTTCCTCTCATCTGAATTCCAGAAATATATGTGCAAGCCCCAATGGTCTCTGCTAGTGGTTCAATGGCTATGGCAAATAGAAGGGGCGAGAGAGGGCTGCTCTGGCAGGTACCATTCTCTAACTTAAAAGGAGAAGAGATGCAAGCATTAGTTATAACAGCAGAACCGAGAGAGGAGTATAGTAGCTTAATCTAGTCAGTAAATAAGCAAACCATATGGAATCTTTCTGATACATTAAAAAGATAGCTCCATTCTACACGATCACATGCCTTTTCGGCATCTAAGGATATAACCAGCCCATTCAAGCCATGTCTGCGGGAATATTGTATAATATTAAACAATCTGCAAATATTATGAGAGGACTTTCAATTAGAGATAAAGCCAGTTTGATCTGGTTTAATAATGGTTGGTAATATAATTTCAAGTCTACGGGCAAGAACCTTTGCCAGCAGCTTAGCATCTACGTTTATTAACGAGATGATAGAGGGGTCTTCTGAGTCTTTTTTTTTAATTTTTTTTTTTTAGGATTAATGATATATTGACTAAGCACATTGAAAGGAATAATTATACATTCACACTAATACGGGGGTAATTTTATCTTTGAATTTTTTATAAAATTAATTTGTAAATCCATCTGGCCCTGGAGATTTCCCAGATTGCATCAAAGAGATGACTTCCAAAACCTCTGAAGGATCTATAGTTTTTTCCGAGATGGAGTTGATCTGATTCTGAGAGTTTGGGTAGGTTTAGCTTGGAGAAAAAAATGGTTCAATTTATTCTGGGTACAAGTGTTGTTGGAGGAATAGAGAGATTTATAAAACTGTAAAAACATTGTTAATCTTAGCATTGTCAAAGCATCTTTTACCAGATGGGTCTTTAATAGCAGCTATTGTATTTGAGGTTGGACGGGCTTTTATTAATCGTGCTCAATATTTACTTATAGGCTATATATTTATAGGTTTATTGCCATGTTCATATAGATAAAGCAGACTTTGTGTGTTTTTTTCTGAAAGAAGAGTATCTAGTGCTGCTTTAACTGTTGTTAATAGATTTAGATTGTCTTTAGTTGGATTATTTTTATGGTTTCTATCAGCTTCCAAGAGGTGTTCCTCTAATTTCTATTGCTTTTGAGCAGCATTCTTCTTTTTAAAAGCGAGGAAAAAAATAATAGAGCCTTTCAGAAATGCCTTAGCTGTCTCCCAAATCATAGCAGGATTAGTGTCTGAATTATCTTTTTTTTCTAGAAATAGTTCAAGCTCAGATTTTTTAAAAAGTGTTAAATTCTGGGTTAACTATTAAAAATGAGCTAAATCTCCAATTACTGGACCGTGGTGTGGGGTCAGTTATTAAAATATCTAGATATATAGGAGCGTGGTCTGAGATATGTATTGAACCATTTTGCAATTCTGTACCATACCAATAGCTTGCGGGGCAAGAAAAATGTAATCGATTCTGGAGTAAGAGGTGAGGGGGCGAGTAAAAAGTAAAATCTTTTTCAGCAGGATGCAAAACCCTCCATACATCCATCTGTGAATGTGTGGTTTGCAGTGCTCAGGGGTACAGGTGATGTAGGTGCTCCAACAATGACAAACACAAAGTTACTGTTCAAACAGTCGTTCAACTCAGTCTCCTCCTTCGTTTGAGACCATTAAATAATAAGGCTGGCTGTACCCAACAATGGTTATTGCCAGCATATAACAAAAGGGGTTGCAATCCCGAAATAATAAGACAAACACAGACAGTCAACACAGATACAAAACCCGTCTCCAGACGGTGTGTGCACTTTGTGCATGTGCATCTGGTATATTTTCAGGTGTGGTCCAGGCTTAGCGCTGGCTCCGTGCTGCAGCTCCCGGCTTCGTATTATCCATCTGATAAAGACAAATACCAACAGGTTACAAATAAACAAAACACTCCACGCACATTTCCACAGTCCTTGTTTCCTCCCATTAACCACAACAATAGAGCCGATTAGGGGGATCCTACATATTTGTTTACCGTTCTCATAGTGGGGGATTTATCTCTAAAGCAATCTAATACACAGTCACAGTCACCTGCCAGAATTGTCAATGGACATATAAATTCTCCAATTTCAGTAGCTATCTGGGTCCACAAATTTGAGGACTGTGCATTTGGTGCATATACTGTATATTTGCTATTGTTATTTTTTCACCATAAATCGTACCATGTTTTAATACATACCGTCCTTCTTTGTCTGTGTGACAGGTCTGTAAGACAAATGGCACTGAACAGTGTATCAGTATAGCTACCCTGCTACTATTTGTAGAAAATGAAGAATAATAAACCTGGCCCACCCACTCTCTTTGCATCTTTAAGTGCTCCTTATCATTTAAATGTGTTTCTTGCGATAAAGCAATGAGTACCCTCTCTTTTTAAAAAAAACTGAGAATTTTCTTTCTCTTTATGGAATGGTTCACCCCCTTAATGTTCCATGAACAGATATTTAATTTGGACTTCAGATTAGCCATTGTAGAGCTTTTTATCAATTTCTGTGGTAAGCTGCCCTAAGAGGGAACCAGGTAGGTCTGCAATAGTTTTAAGAAACAATCAAAAACATATAATAGGTTTGTTTTTAGAGACAAACAAATATCGTAATCAAAAAGAGACACTTGTAATATATTACATACAACCAATTAACTATTAAGTATAAACAAAAAATCAACTAACCATAACATTTTAAGGGGGGTGGGGGAGACAGCCCTTTTCCTTTTTTAAGGTGAATGGATCAAGCTCCATCAGATCACTAGTTACCATACCTAGGATAACATTGTTATCATATCAATTTGTCATTAAAAGATACAGTATTTTCAGTTTAAGTACGTCTCCGACACTAACCAAAGTTAACACAAATATTAACAAATTACTTTCAGCTTGCTTCATCCTTGATTGTAAGTTTGCCGTTGCATCATCTGAATCAGAAATTCTTTGTTCAGCATGTTCAAGTCGGTTCTCCACTGTTTTAAATTGGTCACAGACAGCATTAACTGATTTTACAATCAGGTCGAGTTTTTGGTCCAGTGAAGCCTCCAAGCTAGTTGTTACCATAATAATGGTGGAGTCGGGGTTGTGGATCTAGGTTGTGGAGTCTGGGTTGTGAAGTCTGGGTCGGGGTTGTGGAGTCTGGGTTGTGGAGTCAGGGTTGTTGAGTCTGGGTTGTGGAGTCGGGTTGTGGAGTCGGGGTTGTGGAGTCGGGTTGTGGAGTCAGGTGATTTATGGGTTGGTCAGAAAGAGGCCTTATCTTTATTTCTGTGGCAATTCAGGTGCAGGGCTCTGGCTCCAGCTCCGCACCGGTGGGTCTTGAAGCTGGCTCCAGGCTCCAGCTCCGCTTCGGTGGGTCTTGAAGCTGGCTCCAGGCTCCAGCTCCGCTCCGGTGGTCTTGAAGCTGGCTCCAGGCTCCAGCTCCGCTCTGGTGGGTCTTGAAGCTGGCTCCAGGCTCCAGAGCCGATTCATGGCCAACCCTACCCTGAAATCATAAAAAGAAAAGAAAATTGACGAACCGGACGATGCAAGCCATCGGGAGACGCATCAAAAATCGCACTGGACATTTCAATCAATGCGTTCCATAAGTTTACCAACTAAAGCATCACCATTTTCTGTCAAATATTTACGATTAAGATTGTCAGCGTTAAGCAGTGTTTTAGCTGATGGTCAGACAGTACTGTCACAAAGTCACCAATACACACCTCTCTGTAATAAACAGTGGCTGTCCAGCAAAGCACAGCGCTCTGACAAACTCATTAACACAGTCATTCTGCGTTCTCTTTTATTAAAGCGAATGTAAAAGCCACATAAATGGATTGCTTCTCTCTCTATTCACTTTCTTGTTTTAGTCTAATGTATCGCTTATTTTTCAGTATGTTCTTTTATTGTCAGTGCAGCAGTATTTGCAGCGCTATGCATCCTCAGCCTCATCTGACCCACTTCTGCTATTTTTGCTTTTTGTATACTTTGAAACATTTGTTTTCTTTTGTATATTCATGAACTGATTTATGTTGATTTCTCATCCACTAAAAAATATTATATTGTGTAATTCCTAGAAAATAGTGCTGGGAAAATATTGAATAGTAGACAAAAAACGGGTATAAATCAGTAAAAACCGACATTCAGTTAAAAAAAAAATTCCTGTAATTTTTTGGTAAAATTCGGAATAAACCTGAAAGGCGGAACACTATTCATGAGTAACACGTGTTTCAAAGTAATTTATAACTGGTGTGCCATCACTGATGCTTGTGCCAGATGAATTGTAGAAGTTTAGGAGCTCTGGTTTAATTGAACTTAGACATTAAAATCCAAAGTTATAAAAGTTTACCATGGTATTTTTTTACAGTAATTTTACTTTTCCTATGGTTATACTATGCAATGTAACACAATGTACATTATAAATAAATATACATTTTGTTTAATCAAAATTTTTCCAATTAACATATATTTCTTTTGGTGGATTGAAGAGTTATTGTTTAAAGGTGTTCGTGCCACATCGTTTGAAACAACACCATCTGGTGTACAGTCAGGGTGTAATGTAGTGTCAGGTGCCATTCCTAAAGCAGTACTGGGGACATTTTCTATAGACCCCACTGCACCATGTTTGCTGTTCTTTGTGCATTCTTTTTTAACATCCTTCACCATAACTGTATGGACTTTAGAGTGCCTACCTACGTAGCTTGAACTCATTAGTTATTTGAAAACTGTGATCCAGGCTGCTGTTGTGTGCTTACTGTGCCTAATTCACTGCTATCACGCCTGGCATCTTGATATCTCAACACTTCATACCTCAGAATCCATTTGAGATGCAGACTTCATATTTGCATGGTAATATAGACGCATTGGACTAAATGAACCAGCAGTCTTGACCTCGGACCTAATAGGGAGGCCGTATTGCAGTCATGTGACATTGTTTTGTTTCTGGATTGCAGAGAATAAGCAAAGCCTGAGAATGCAGTTTTGTTTTGCCTCTGTCAAGTCTGATTGTTATGCCAAAGAAATTAATGTCTATATTTATTTCTGCACCACTGAAGTAATATTCATATCATAACATTTGTTGTCAGTACCTGAATGAATAATTCTATGAAGTCTGAAAGCTTGATGCATATATTTTTCTTTTCTTTGCAGCACAAATTGAAGTGATACCATGCAAAATCTGTGGAGATAAATCCTCAGGAATTCATTACGGTGTTATAACATGTGAAGGCTGTAAGGTATGTTCCTTTTTATTTATTTATTTATTTATTTATTTATTGTAAATAAGCAATTACAACCACATGCAAATGCTGTGTACAGTATATATTTAGTATAGGTTACTGGCCCAACTGGCCAAACGGCTGTTTACAATAGGATCCTGTCCTGTGGTTCAGTAAAACAAATTAGGTGCACTGTACCCAAAGTGTTACGTGTGTGGGTCGTCCCTGAATAATACTGAGTCAGATACAGAGCATTGGGTGTTGACACGCTGCACAGGCGCGCAGATTAAACACAGGTGCCACCACTAGGGTACCAGCAATGATAGCCCTAGTGTTAGATTAAATAAAGAAAACAAAACAAAACAGAGCTAAAAATAAATATTTGCCACACAAGGCGAGCGCTAGCCTTATTAAAAGAGACGTCCCGCTCCAGGAACCTACTACACTACGAAAACCGCTCTATATTGGTTGGGATCATCATCCCCTAAACTAACCTACTGCTGTTGCTCCTGACTGGGTCTTTACGACAGTCCTGGCTGGGCAGAGCCTTCACAGGCACCGTCTTGCAGTTCAAGGGTTCCGTTGTAGTTATCCTGTGGAGAGGACGCTCTCCTCCTCTATGTAAACAAAGTGCCCGACTGTGTAGCATGGCGGTGCAGTCACTTCGAGCTGTGTGCACTTTTTCTGGTATTGTGTGCCATACTGATAGTGTGTAGGTTACGTGGTATTCATCAATGAGGTGATGTTTTGCCATCCAATATAACATGCAAGATATATGCATTATATGCATTGCAAATAATGATCCGAATGTGCACAGTTGCATTTATTATGAAATCATATATTATTATTATTATTATTTATTTCTTAGCAGACGCCCTTATCCAGGGCGACTTACAATTGTTACAAGATATCACATTATACATTATTTCACATTATACAGATATCACATTATTTTTACATACAATTACCCATTTATACAGTTGGGTTTTTATTGGAGCAATCTAGGTAAAGTACCTTGCTCAAGGGTACAACAGCAGTGTCCCCCACTGGGGATTGAACCCATAACCCTCCGGTCAAGAGTCCAGAGCCCTAACCACTACTCCACACTGCTGCCACAATAGATATATTGTGCTGCACTGTCAGATGTACTATAATTCCCAGGGTGCTTAGCTCCGGTTAGCGGAAAGGGCGGGGCATCCTGGGGATAAAAAAGAAGTGTGCACTCAAGTAGAGGAGAGTGTGGTGAAGGCCGAAGCCAGCGTGTGTGTACCGGGTCTGAACAAAGGAACAAAAGAAAACGAAAAGATGGCTGTTGGTTGGCTTCCAATATATGAAAGGGTATTTATCTAGTGTTGCTTTCGCCCAGTAACATTATGAATGTCTGTAATTGTGCAGTGGGTGATTAAAATCACTGCTAGTCAAAAGAACTCTAAAGCGCTTGTGTATGGGCTGAGGGTTAGTTTTAAAAAAATAAAAACACAAAACGCGTTGCAACAGGGTCTTCGTGTCACGTGTGTGGGTAGCCGCTGTTTAAGCAATACAGAGAGACATTGGGGGGTGGAGTTGAAACGCCGGCACAGGCGCGCAGGATTTATTAATACAAACAGAAACGAAAGTAAAGACGGTCATCTGACGTTACCAGCCATGGTAACGCACAGAGGACACATACAGCAAGCTGTACAAAAATACAAAAGCCATCTCCCGCGGATGTTTTTAAACTGACGGACACTCGGTCAAGACCCGCCCACCTGCTAATTGAGGTCCAGCACAGCCAATCTCTTGCTGCCCTTCCCCTCAACCAAGCCTAGCAGGCAGCAAGTCTCAATCGAGCGCCCGTCTGTAAACAATAATGTAATCAAACAAATCAACTCCAAAACGACACACAATAAACCCAATTCCCCATACAAATTATACCAACACTAAATACACACATGCGCTACACGCGTGTAGTTCGCAAACGTGTAAGTGCAAGTTATTTGTTTATAAACCCTTTGTTCGGGACTGGCTTCTACGGTGTGGGGAAAACGAACACTCTGGGTAAACAAACGCCCTGCTGTGTCTCACGATTACACATCACAAAGAACAACAAGACAAGGTTGTTGGAACTGTGTTTTATTTCATTTGCAACAAACAAAGGACTGAGTGGGCTTGTTCTGTTTCCTGGATACTTGGCGGGGCCGGGAGTGTGTTGTGTTATTAACCTGCAATTCCCGCCGTCTCCAGTAGAGGGAGACAACGAACCAGGACTGTTGATACTAACCTGTTGCACCTGCAGTCTCCAGCAGAGGGAGACACTGGACCGTGGAACTTTGTTACGTACCTGTTTTGCCTATCGTCTCTGGTAGGGGGTGACCAGGAACAAGAACTTACCTGTGTAGGAAACACCTGTGGAACAAACAAACGGTTTGATCAAGAAGAAGGAAATTAAAAGACACAGGTGAACTGTATTAATGAACTGTGTGTAAACTTACCTGTGGGACAGTCTCATGAAGAGAAATTTGTTTTGTTTATTGGTCTTTATTTCCCAGTCTAGAGAGGGTCAAAAAGTGAGATAGTTAATACCCAGTGGATGGTTAGGTTTTTGTTTACATTTTTTTTTTTTTTTATTCTGTGAAAGCAAATTTTGATTTATTAAACAATAAAGAAATTACCGGTGCATACGGGTTACTGAATACTGTCTCAGGGTCACGTCTGTCCAGAAGAGTCAAAGATCCTCAGAAAAACAGGGCTTTAAGCTCACAATATATAACTACAAAATATGAACCATACTGTTTTTATTCTCATTTCATAAAGGGTAGCAAAACTAGACCCATTCTGTGATGTTACTTTGTGACTTACTAATAATATTTATTTAAAATATTTAAAAGTTTACGTAAGAACAAGACTTTCTAATACATTATAGTTACAATATGTCTTGGTTATTAAATAATGGATATTCAAAATGAACACAATGGACTAGAACCTTTTTACTACTAATTATTATTTTAGGGGGTTGCAGATCTTAACGTATGTCGTGATAGTTTTAGAATAGTCCTTTTTTAATAACGAGTGGCCACAGTGGAACTTAATAAAACTACTGTAGACGTTTGTAAATCATACTAAATATTATAAATTAGGCTGGGGTTTGTGCAATGCTAGATGTGAAAACTGTGTGATTCAATGTATTGTGAAATACACTTCTCTTTTGCATACAGTGGTTAGCTACATCTAGATATGTATTAAGTGAATTTTAGATACGGGTAGGTGTATGTTTACTCATTCATTGCTTTTGTGGGGCTTGCTAAGCATTTTAAGATGTGGGCTAATATATTGAGTAAAATAAATAAACAGCATTCCAAAAAGCCACACACTGCATTCCTTTTTTTTATATAACTTGGAAACAAATGAAACACAAATGTTCCTTCCCAGATTTGCATAAGCATAACTGCAAACACATCACTGCAAACCGCTTCAGGGCAACATTTTAACCAGCACACGTGGAAAAAATTTCAAGTAATGTACTGCATTTTGAAATCAAATTATTCTCAATATAAGCCATGGCTTTTTAAAATTATTTTTTAGGTAAGGCATTTAGTGGAGTATTTTTTTAATCCATGGCTTGCTGTATGTAGCAACAGCTTCTGGATGAGTAAAAAGGAAATAATATTCAACCCTGTTTCATACCCTTATTAGTCATTTGCAACCAAATGCAGGCAGTACCTCTGGTAGAGAATGTTTGAAGCTTTCGCATTGAAAGCCAAGCGTTACAGACTATGCTAGAGTATGGAATATCAGGTAAAATGTGACCAGTGTTATAGTGTTAAAGTTTATCGAAGGATGATTAAATATGGGACACCAGAGGGCATAGAATTATTTTTACCACAACATCAAAAAGGATTCATTACTCTTACAAATTTTGAAATGTGCAGTTTAAAGATTTGCACTTTAGAAATGATGAAAAATGCATTTGTAAAAATAATCAGCGTTACTGTAGCGGCACAAAGCACCTTGAAACTGGAATGGTGATATTGGGTATAACATGTTATATATGCTACAGAACTACAAGGAAACCATTTAGAAAGTTAACATCCTTGTTCTAAATGCTACTACATTGCTTCTAGAAAAAAAAAACAGTAAACTGCAAAAATGAGCACATAAGATTATAATATTACCTTTATTAAAAAAAAAACGACTTTGTGAAAAAAGGTGAAAGTGCTTAGTGAGCAGTGCTTAAAACGAGTGCTGACTGGTTCAATAAAGGAGTAAACTGTGGGATCAGCGCCAGATCCAGGTGACCACCTGTCTGTTTTGATTTGGAGGGCCACCTCTTTGGAGCAGCTTTCTTAGCAAGACCATTTTACTCAGTGATTCCACGGTATATAGTATTAAGCGTGTGTTCAATGTAATATTAAACTAGAATCCATTCAGTAACATGTTTGTGTCTCTTGTTTGTCAGGGTTTCTTTCGGAGGAGTCAACAGAATAATGCCTCATACTCCTGCCCACGACAGAGGAATTGTTTAATTGACAGAACAAATAGAAACCGTTGCCAACATTGCCGACTGCAGAAGTGTCTTGCCCTCGGAATGTCTCGAGATGGTAAGATCTTATAACAAACAAGCATACAAAATAAAGAATTTAAGGCCTGTAGAGTATGTTTGTTTGCACATGAGTAGGCGATGATCTTGTCAAGAGGAAAGTCACTGTATGTCATTCCTCAAGCTGAGATATCAACACTGCTAATGTAGCATGGATAGGCTTTATCAAAACAGTAACTAACTCCTCACACACCACAAAGAAGACATAGGGCCCAATTTTCAGGAAATGCAGTAAAATGCAATCATAAGGGAGGATTGCACTGCTCCCTTCATGTTGTGATATTTCCATACATTTGCTCTTTCAAAAATCCGGGGTATATGTTTCAAACCTGACACACAAAGAAAAGGTGCATTTAAAAATATATAATTATCTGGAATAAATTACTTAACACGTGTATGAAATAGGGGGTTTGTATTATTTAAGAAAACAGTTTTTATTTTTTGAAAACCTTGAATATTTTACATCAGCACTAAAGTTTATGAAGCAGACAGCTGGTACTGGAGCTATCCTAAAAAATCAATAATAATACATTGTAAACAGTTAATTATTATAAAATGTTACTTTTAATTAAATTAGATACCAACTTGAAGTTTTCAGGTTTTATTTTTGATCACATGATGTCCCTTTTAAAGGTATTTTGAGCTGATTCTGTTTCCTAATTCAACAAAAAAAGCTGTTAATTACGAAACAATGCCACTTATTTTTACCTTCATGTCTTGACTGAGCCTGATTCTGTTTCACTTCATTTTTATTTTAAACAGACGTGACAAATTACTTTAATTGCTCATCGTTGATCCTAGTTCATCACTGTGCTTTTGTTATTTTCGTTTTCAGCAAAAAATACCCAGTATAGAGTGTACACTGATAGCAAGTCCATCATTTAAAATGCCCTTGATTTGTAGCAAAGACTAAACTAATCTTAAACCCAGTCTTTAATTAGTAGTTTTCTCTTTATTAGGATGCAGAGACAGCTTAACTACTAATTAACATTTAAAGGGAGGTAGAGATTTGGAAAATAAAAACCGAAAAGTTCAAGCCCTAGTCCTAATACACATACTAACTAATGTTTACAATACACTTGAGGTATAAAAAAACATATACTGACTGGCACAGTTAAATCAGTTGCTTGAATTATAATAATACATTGTTTTGCACTTTACTTTTTCCTTATAAGAAATCCAAGTTAGAAGCCAAAATGTGTCAAAAGCAAATGGTAGCCTCTGTTTTAAGACTTCTACCTGGTAATATTGTAAAACACATGTCTTCCTATCGTCGGTGTTTCTATGTAAGGTCTTGTACGGTTGCCAGTGCTGTGTGACTGAGGCATACACCCTGTGAGCTGTATGATATTGAGTGACAATAGTTGAAAGGTCATTGACCCTTGGCGAATGTGAGTTGGGAACCAAAGCTCCGGTCCACTCCGGCCCTACTACTACACCATGGTAGCTTGTGTCATTCAGCAGAGCCATGTCTACTGTATATCCTGTGCAGAATGAGTCCAATCAGTCATTTACACTCATTTTGAGGTACTTATTACATTGTTTTTGACACAGCATGGAATGTAAGTTAGGTTTAGCTAGGACAGTCCCGGTTTTCCATCAAAGGTCCTGGTGTCCTGACATTTTGCTCAAAATCTTTAAAAAGTCCTGGTTTTCAGCTACTTCCTGCAGCGCAACACACTCTAAATACCTTTTGTCAAAATAACGTAAACAACCGCTTTTAGTTTATGGCACCTGCAGTGAAAACAAAATAAAATAAAAACAACAAGGTACTAGGGTAATCAAGAACATTATTTGTATTAAGTGATTAACACACAGAGGTGCTTATTCCACAGTGCGCCATGTTTTTAATTATATTCAATATGAATCTACAATTGTGTGTAATATGGTAATATTGTAGCTGTTCAGTTCTGGCGGGATTTAGCCCAGACAGAGCAGCGAGAGGTGGCAAGTATCTGAATCCACCAGGTTGAACCACATCAACAACATCAATAAATAGAGCCTAACGCAGTGAGAAAGAAAGAAAGAAAAATGCCAAAACATAAATTATTATTATTATTATTATTATTATTATTATTATTATTGAACTCAATATAAATGTATGCGTTATGTATAGCACAATATGGCTAATTAAACTAATTAGCCACAAATGATACACCCAGGAGTAAACTCAAATTAGCTAACTGCTTAAAAAAAAAAAAAGATAATACTGTAGCATTGCAGTAGGTCTCTAATTTAATTGTTTTTCATTAATAATGGTCAGACAACTATTTCTCAGTTAACGCTCTGAGAGCTTTTTATTGCTGTAGTAATAACACAGGGTCTCTATGGGCTGAGACCACAGTAAAATAACAAACCCACGTCTTAGCTATCTCCTTATGCACTGTCCTTCCCTTCTCTCTGAATCAACTCTACCCTCCGTCACTCTCAGTCTTGTGACCCGGCACTATCAATCTATCCATCTTCAATCTCAGAATTATACACCCAGCACGTAGTGTCTCCAAATACTCCTAACGTAACACTCCCTCCCCCGTCACGTGAACCCCTTTTTTATATGCCACCTGGTCGGGTCCACTCCCCCCCCCCCACACACACACACACTATACCCCAATCAGCTGCCCGCTGTCTGCCGGTCCCTGGCAGGAGCTGACCCACTTCTGTCTGAGAGGGGTGACCCAGTTACAGGCAAAACTGTGTACATGTATCCCCCCCCCCTCCTTGTTCCTCACACACTCCCACCTGCACACACACACACACACACACACACACACACACCCCCCCATCCCTGTGCCCAGCACTCCCGCTACCCCTCACACCCTTCCCCTGCCATAATTCCCCTGGCGTGGTCTCTTTCCCTTACAACACATGTACCTATCAACGGACAAACTCATGACAGACAACACTTAACAGTCTCTAGGGTGATGGCACCCCCCACAGGCCCCAGGTCGCTACAACACTAAGAGTGAGAAGATTACAATACTAAGAGTGAGAGGATGGCTATTAAAATAACCTATATTTAAGTCTTATCAATTATTTAACAATGTGTCCCGGTTTTAAGCTTTGAAAATCTGGTCACCCTACCAGTACATCAATCGAAATGTTAGAGCTTTAGATTTCAAAAACATGGATAGTGTTTGTTTACAATAGTTTTACAAAAGGATGAACTCTTCACAGTATCACTAAAGTTAGGGTATCAGTCATGTCTTTCCAATACAGCTTTAAGGACGTTTCCAAAGTGACACTGTAGAGGCAAAATTATCCTACTGGCTTCATACATGCTCTAAAAGATTCTGACAAACAAAATCTGTTTCCTTAAATAATATAAAGCCCATACTTCATATATGTATGAAATAATGTATTCCAGATCATGTATTTTTTAAGAGAATATTCTTGTGTGGGATTTGAAACATACACAAATTCTGAAAGACCCCACACAGCTACTGATTATGCGCATATTCAAATGTAAAACACTTTGGAATATATTACATCCAGTATGAAGTATAATAAATATTTGTATGCATTTGTTTTTTTCCATATAAATCTATATTTTTCAGAGCAGCCCTATAGTTAACAATGGCAAATTCCACATCACAGTTTGTACAGCTATACATTTATTGCTTATTTTAGAATATAAGAAATATATACATTGTTTGGTAAAAGTGTGTTCTCCCTCTCACTTTTCATAATGGAATTGGCTGTGCCTGCATTTCAAATAAGCCTTCCTTTACGCAGTCACCCCCATCTATGCCGTCATCGAAAGCGCTCAAAGCTAACCTGCAAATGAGGTCACACCCGGAAAGTTATGCCGACCACTAGCACTAATGCAGACAGAAAAGGACGTGTCGGGGCTCCTGAGTGGCGCACCCGGTAAAGGCGCTCCGCATGGAGTGCAGGATGCGGCCTATAGCCTGGACGTCACCGGTTCGAGTCCAGGCTATTCCACAGCCGACCGTAGACAGGAGCTCCCAAGGGGTGGCGCATAATTGGCCAAGCGTTGCCTGGGGGGGGAGGGTTAGGTCGGCTAGGGTTTTCTCGGCTCACCGCCCACCAGCGACCCCTGTAGTGTGGCCGGGCGCCTGCGGGCTTGCCTGTAAGCTGCCCGAGATCTGCGTTGTCCTCCGATGCTGTTGCTCTTGGGTGGCTGCATGGTGAGTCCACAGTGTGAAAAAAAGCGGTCAGCTGACGGCACACGCTTCGGAGGGCACCGTGTGTTCGTCTTTGCCCTCCTGAGTCAGCGCAGGGGTGGTAGCGGTAAGCTAAGCCTAAAAATAATTGGCCATTCCAAATTGGGAGAAAATAATAAAAATAATTGGCAATGACTAAATTAAAAAAAAAAAAAAGAAAAAGAAAAGGACGTGTCAAAACATGTCACCAAAATCGCATAAAAGCAGTTTGCTCCCATTTGCAGCAAGTTTTTTTTCATCAAAATCAGGGGCAAACATGTTAGAGGTTAACTATTAAATATTGCTGAACTGCTGTTTAGAGTTAACAAGCTACGGGCTGGTTAGACAAAGCAAATTGGAGTACCTAATGTTACCTTATCGGGGTCTGTCGTGAATGATATCTTGTTGATATCATGCTAGTCTACCTGTCATCAGACTCCAGTGTTGCTCACTTCAATTCGCAACACAAGTTGTAAATACAAATAGTTGTAAAAAGAATATGATATAGTTTATCCAGTATATTTTTAGAGAAAAAAAATGTAAAGATGTAATTCTGTGCAATACTGCATTGTGGTCTGAAAGGTTACAAGAGTGCTACTGTATCAGAAATAAAACTGTAGGGAAATTCTAAGTGAACATAACATTATTTAAATTGTTTTGTTTAAGTTGTGCATAAGTAAACAAATGTCTCAACATGCCTATTTTTATATTTATTTTTATTTTAAAAAATACAACAAACATTTCCCAACAAACACAGAGCCCTATTTCATAACCATGTGCATTTTTTTTTGTTTCTAACCAGCTGTGAAATTTGGAAGAATGTCTAAGAAGCAGCGGGACAGCCTGTATGTGGAGGTGCAGAAACACCAGCAGAGGCTGCAGGAGCAGCTGCAGCAGCAGAATGGGGAAGTGGAGGCCCTGGCACGCGTCTACACCAGCAGCATTAGCAATGGCCTCAGTAACCTTAACAATGAAATCGGAGGCACTTATTCCAATGGACACATAATCGACCTGCCAAAAACAGAGGGGAGCAATGCCTACTACAGTGTTGATTCCACTCAGCCCTCCCCGGATCAGTCTGGAATAGACATGGCTGAAATCAAGCAAATCAAACAGGAGCCTATTTATGACCTCACACCTGTACCAAACTTGTTTACATACAGCTCTTTTACAGATGGTCAGCTAGCCCCTGGAGTAACAATGACTGAGTTAGGTAGGTAGACCTGTTCCCATGTACTGTGGGCTGCTTACATCATGCCAGTTTTCCATGTTTAATTTTACCTTGCAGCAGTTGTCCAAAATAAGTTTTTCAGCAGCTGTCGGTTCATGAAGCATTATACATGTAGAAAGAGAATCTGTTAGTTTAGACTTTTCTGTACTCCTAGAACTGCTGGCAAGGACAACCACCTATGAAACTAATTGAGCTATTATAAATTGGTGCATTTCATGGGTAAGTAGACACAGAGGAGCTGGAGTGTACTGCTTAGTAATTTAAGCCCCATTTTTGCAAGAAGTTCAATTTAAATGCAGAAATATGCAGCTGAAAAACTGATTTGTTCTATTTATAAGGTAAACCTCATTTATGTCATAAGGTTATACTTTAGGCTTGCAAATTTGCTCTTTTTAGATAAATATTAAAGTTAATTTATTTTAAAGATTAAATTGACAAGTTTATTTAAAAATTCAAATTATAAAGACAGACACTTTATAGTCAATGTTTATAGTTGTAAGTGTACACACACAATAAATCCAGTTTTAATCATATTATGGTTCTGATATTGGTTTGCCCAGCTGGTCTTTTCTTTAAAAAAAAAATAATTAATTAATAATCTGTATTAAGCATATACTGCATGTTGATTTTACTATTTTTTTTTTACCATGCCTGTATCTTCAATTTAAGTTTCTATGTGTTGTTCGATAGTCTTGCATTGACAGTATTTTACAGTCCTAAAGCACTGGAAAAGCTGGAATCAATATACACTAAGACACGCCTGTCAATTTCAAGTTATCTTCACTGCAAACATCCTACTGTCTGTGTTACTAGAGCAAGTTTCTAATATAATTTACACTTCAATGTTTCAATTCCTCAATAAATGACTTTGCATTCAGAGTAAAGCTCACCACATACAGTGGCTCTCGAAAGTATTCACCCCCTTGGACTTTTCCACATTTTATTGTGTTACAACATGGAATCAAAATGGATTTAATTTGGAGTTTTTGCCACTGATCAACACAAAAAAAGTCCATAATGTCCATAAATACAAAACAGAAAATAATTGATTGCGTAAGTATTCACCCCCTTGAGTCAATATTTGGTAGAGGAATCTTGGGCAACAATTACAGCCATGAGTCTATTTGGATAAGTCTCTACCAGCTTTGCACATCTGGACACTGCAATTTTTGCCCATTCTTCTTTGCAAAATTGCTCGGGCTATTGTTGCCGTATGCACAGTGACTCCCAGCCCAGCCATGGAAGACTGTAACTCCTTTAGAGTTGCCATAGGCCTCTTGGTGGCCTCCCTGACTAGTGCCCTTCTCACCCGGATACTCCGTTTTTGAGGACGGCCTGTTCTAGACAGATTCACAGTTGTGCCATATTCTCTCCATTTCTTAATAATGGACTTTACTGTGCTCCGGGGGATATTCAATGCCTTGGAAATGTTCTTATATCCTACCCATGATTGGTGCTTTTGAAGAACCTTATTCCGGATTTGCTTTGAATGTTCCTTCGACTTCATGATGTAGTTTTTGTTAAGAAATGGACTAACCAACTGTGGGACCTCCCAGAGACAGGTGTATTTAACCTGAAATCATGTGACACACCTTAATTGCACACAGGTGGGCTCCATTCAACTAATTATGTGACTTCTAAAGACAATTGGTTGCACCAGAGCTTATTTAGGTGTGTCATAGCAAAGGGGGTGAATACTTATGCAATCAATTATTTTCTGTTTTATATTTGTAATTAATTTAGAACAATTTGTAGATTTTATTTTTCACTTTGGCATTATGGACTTTTTTGGGTTGATCAGTGGCAAAAACTCCAAATTAAATCCATTTTGATTCCATGTTGTAACACAATAAAATGTGGAAAAGTCAAAGGGGGTGAATACTTTTGAGAGCCACTGTAGATAACTCCTGTTATCTGACCAAGGTTTGCATGAAACTATTTATATGCTGCCAGCACATCAATACTGAGATGCAACTTATTTCACTAATTTGTAAAGCAATTGGCTGAATGTGCTGGCTACAACCAGGAAACATTTAAGAAGAATTATTTATTTTGTAGGGGGGGTGTAGTTACACACAAATGATACTATAAGTTAAGAGAGTTCAGAATCTCAGTCAGTCCCCCTAGATTACACAGATAATTTTGGGAGTCTGGAACCAACTCCCCAGTAATGTTGTTGAAGCTGGCACCCTGGGATCCTTCAAGAAGCTGCTTGATGAGATTCTAAAATTGTAACATGTCTGAAAAATCATTGCATTTCAGTTTTTTACTTTTGATTTTCTGTTTCCTAAAATCTCTCTTCAGATGTTTGAGAATTACTGGTTGTATTTTTGAATTTGAATGGGTAACTGGTTCCATTGAAAAAAGGAAATTTAGGATAAACAAAAAAAACATGTATTTCTTTATGCCTGAAGGTACCTTAAAAAACTGTGGGATACATAGCATCTAAAATGGTAACCAGGTTCCATTTAAATTCTATTTTCATGGTAAAAATGCATAACATACAGACAGACTTGGAAATTAACTTAAAATGAACAGCATTTTTACTCAGGAAATTAAACTTAAACTATCCTTTTCCACCACCTTTTGGTCAGTAGTCAGAACAACATTAAACTTGTGTCTGGTACTGAAGAAGTCTCACTGTGTGTTAACATACCGCACTGCATAATTAAAAACCTTAATGGAAGGATTCATGTCCAAGTGAATTATATATGGGCAAGGCAAATTTATTCCTCAAGTAATTTTCAGTTCATGAAGTAATAAGTGACTAAAGATGAACCTGTAGTTTAATCTGGTAATGCACCATGGAGGTTCCAGGGTTTGTCTTTGTCCCCATTTGTGAAGTGTTTTAATCTAGCTGTTTGTTGACAAGACTAGGGAAGGTTTCTTGTTCTGATACTTGGTCTCCAAGCACTATATAGTTATTACACCTCTTGCTGAAGACTTAAGTATGAGAGCCTAAGAACTTTTTCCCTAGCTAATTATACTGTACATATTTTTAAGGGTCTGTACTCTCTGCACAGTGTATTGCTTGCTAGATGACTGACCACCACAAAGGCCAGTGATCCAGCAGGTATTGCCCTCTGGATAGGGGGATTAAAATGATTTGTGTGCATGAATAAATGTGTGTATGATGCACAATCTGTTGTGCTGGATCACATTAGGCTGATTGAACCAAAGCTGCTGGTACAGATTGTAGTCCTGTTATCTTAACCCTTTGCAGTCCATTTATTAAGTGCGCGTCAGGTCCAATTTATTTTCACACGTGCAGTTAATTTTAGACGCGTTTTTTAAAACTATTTTTTTTTCACAGTCAAACGGGTTTAAATGGCCCTGCATATCAACAAAGCACTCACTAGGCATCTCCAGCCCTGCCCCACCCTTTCGTTCACTATCGCTTTCACATATGCTAATAAATAAATAATACTAATAATAATAGTCGTACATACCGATCGATCATCTCCTGATCACTCGTTTTATCACCAAACTCCTCAATAATGCAATCCAAGACATTATTTTATTACTATAACATCTCAAAAAAGCTGTGCAGATGTCCGTGATAGTCTCTGTGTGCTGATACAGTACCATTCAGCTTGTTTCCTTATGACCGCCCCTATGTAATGCCAGGGGCATGTATGACTAATCATGAGATACGTTTTTTGCGTTTTTTTGATGATGTCGGACAGGATCCGACAATGGACCAGATAGGAATAATTGCAATGTCGGACCAGGTCCGACAATGGACCACAAAGGGTTAAAGAGCATTACATTATCTCACCCTCTCAGCCTGTGAGTTTATTTTTGGTATGAAGTTTTAAATTGTCCTTTGATATGCACATGATTGTGATCCATTATTCCCATCACTGAAGGCTTTTTCTCCAAGTTCATTTCTTGAGTTTGAGGTTGCAAAGCTGGTAAGCTCACACTCACTTTTACATCCTTATTTCCCCAGCGTTTCACCTCAGAGTGTTTCCATTCCAGTTTAATAACCTATCCTGATTTTTCTAACAGATCGAATTGCACAGAATATTATAAAGTCCCATTTGGAGACATGCCAATACACTGTGGAGGAGCTGCAGCAGCTGGCATGGCAGACCCACACATATGAAGACATTAAAATGTATCAAAATAAGGTAATATTGTTTATAGTTCCTAAATTCCTTACTGACAGACTCTCTTAATATTGCATCGTCTGTACATAGCCAAATTGATACGGAAGACTTTGTTGGACTTTGCACTATAAAAAGTTGTATTCATACAAAGACCTTCCAAATGATGTTTAAACTGACCTGTTTTCCTTAGTTCTGGCATTAGTTGTAATGTTTTAAACAAACCATAATCTTTTGTTGAGTCTGAAGTCTGAAACATTTATGAATTTTCAGAATGTGTTGCTCAAGGTGTTTACTGGCAGAGTTCAAAGCCCTGAGATGGAAGGCCGAGACTGGTTATGCAGAGCTGTAAAATAAACGCTATGATAAAAAGGACATGCAAGATCTCTCCCTCTGATCTCTTATAATTCACTTTAGGCTGGCTTGGAAGCCTACTAGGTTTGCTACACCTATGATATTTTATCAAAGCCTGTCACTACTTGTACATTAAAATGTAAATATATTTTTGGTGACATACTGTAGATTTTCTCAAAAGTCACTTTGTCTACTAAGCAAAGGAGATTTGTAAGTTCTACACAAATTAAGTACTTAAATATATGATGGTTAAATAAAGTTTAATACAGTTTTTACTGTACAGTTTATGATTCTTATCTTGGTTTTTACTGTGTTCAGTGTGATGCAGCCACTCCGGGCTCTCCAAAACCTTTTTCCCATTGAGGGTCCAGAGAAGTCATGTCATCGTGCTATTGAAAACAAAGTCCCTCGGTGATATTTTAAACTTATGGTTGGTTAGTACAACCTGCGCGTAACCTAGACATCCCTGTCTCAAACAGTAAGGTGATTCCTGCAGAGCCCCTGTCCTGTTAGGCCAGATTTTAGTTTTCTGTGATGTACTATTACTGATATAGCCAGACGTGTCTGAGACATGTACCTAGTATAGTCCTTCATTTTCCAGTTACTTTAGGTGGCGGATAGGTACAATAATCTGGGTTATTTAAAGAACAGGTTGGAAAATGTTCACTACAACAAAATAGCTTTCTTATATAACATTTTTATTTCAAAATTGCTTTTCCTTTAATGAGAACATTGTTGATAATAATCTTCTCAGGAAGTAAAATCATCATTAGAAAAACAGACTAAGGCTCCAAAAATATTTTTTTTGTATCGTCCTATTGTTTTTAATTATTGTTTAATTTAATTTAATTTAATTTAATTTAATGTTCTTTAGTGTTTACCTAGTCTTAAAATAATTATAACAAAATTAATCTTTGGCAGTGTAGTCTTTATTATACAGTAAAACCTTTATTGTCTGAACCTCAATTATGTGAGAACTTCTGTTATCTGAACAGTCCCCTGGTAAACAGTCTTGTTGTGTGCTTTGCTCTTGTACTCTGTCATAGAAAATGCCCTTTTTAAGGCTCAATCTGGTATTTACAAAACAGTGCAGTACTGTATGCTATATATTTATAGATGAAGTGGTAGCATTCTTTTTATACAATTTCACAGTTGTAATTCGATTAGCTAAACAGCCCCTGGTCCCAATTAGTTCAGATAACAGGATTTTACTCCTTATATATATATTTATATATATAAATAATTTCACGGGGCGGAACAAGGCCACATGCTGTGATGATTTAAGACATTTTGTTGTTTTTTTTCTATTATGTTTTGTTTTTCGTTCTCTCCTTGTAGACACGGGATCTGTTATGGCAGCAATGTGCAATCCAGATCACACATGCCATTCAGTATGTGGTTGAATTTGCCAAGCGGATAACAGGGTTTATGGATCTATGTCAGAATGATCAAATTCTTCTCCTTAAATCAGGTAAGTTTGTCAGTGGAATAGCCACAAAAGCATGTATTTTGCTTAGAATAATGGCTTTCCAGTTGGTCTGTGGCACAACATTTCACTTTTATCACTTATTAGTTGTTTGTAATCTCAAAAAACACACACACACACACACACACATATATATATACAGACGTGCTCAAATTTGTTGGTACCCCTCCACAAAAAACGAAGAATGCACAATTTTCTCTGAAATAACTTGAAACTGACAAAAGTAATTGGCATCCACCATTGTTTATTCCATATTTAATTTTTTATTCAACATAATATTGTAAATAATAAAACAAATGAAAATGGCATGGACAAAAATGATGGGACCGCTAACCTAATATTTTGTTGCACAACCTTTAGAGGCAATCACTGCAATCAAACGTTTTCTGTAGCTGTCAATGAGACTTCTGCACCTGTTAACAGGTAGTCTGGCCCACTCTTCCTGAGCAAACTGCTCCAGCTGTCTCAGGTTTGATGGGTGCCTTCTCCAGACTGCATGTTTCAGCTCTTTCCATAGATGTTCGATAGGATTCAGATCAGGACTCATAGAAGGCCACTTCAGAATAGTCCAATGTTTTGTTCTTAACCACTCTTGGGTGCTTTTAGCTGTGTGTTTTGGGTCATTATCCTGTTGGAGGACCCATGACCTGCGACTGAGACAGAGCTTTCTGACACTGGGCAGTACGTTTCGCTCCAGAATGCCTTGATAGTCTTGAGATTTCATTGTGCCCTGCACAGATTCAAGGCACCCTGTGCCAGGCACAGCAAAGCAGCCCCAAAACATAACCGAGCTTCCTCCATGTTTCACTGTAGGTATGGTGTTCTTTTCTTTGAAAGCTTCATTTTTTCGTCTGTGAACATAGAGCTGATGTGACTTGCCAAAAAGCTCCAGTTTTGACTCATCTGTCCAAAGGACATTCTCCCAGAAGGATTGTGGCTTGTCAATATGCATTTTAGCAAATTCCAGTCTGGCTTTTTTATGTTTTTCTGTCAAAAGTGGAGTCCTCCTGGGTCTTCTTCCATGGAGCCCACTTTCGCTCAAAAAGCGACGGATGGTGCGATCAGAAACTGACGTACCTTCACCTTGGAGTTCAGCTTGTATCTCTTTGGCAGTTATCCTTGGTTCTTTTTCTACCATTCGCACTATCCTTCTGTTCAATCTGGGGTCGATTTTCCTCTTGCGGCCACGCCCAGGGAGGTTGACTACAGTTCCACGGACCTTAAACTTCTTAATAATATTTGCAACTGTTGTCACAGGAACATCAGGCTGCTTGGAGATGGTCTTGTAGCCTTTACCTTTACCATGCTTGTCTATTATTTTCTTTCTGATCTCCTCAGACAACTCTCTCATTTGCTTTCTCTGGTCCATGTTCAGTGTGGTGTGCACAATGATACCAAACAGCACAGTGATTACTTTTCTCCATTTAAATAGGCTGAATGACTGATTACAAGATTGGAGACATGTGCAATACTAATTAAAGAAACTAATTAGTTTGAAATATCACTATAATCCAATTATTTATTATCTTTTCTAAGGGGTACCAACAAATGTGTCCAGGCCATTTTAGAATAAGCAATAATTCATCTCTTTTCACAGCTTCTTTGCTTTATTCTATGACATACCAAAGGCATGCAAGTATACATGATAAAATAGCTTTTAATTTCATCACTTTTCAGGAGGAATGAAGCATTATTTCAATGAGCTGTAAGGGTACCAACAAATTTGAGCACGTCTGTATATATATGAGAAGATGATTTTTTGGGTGAAATGGGGGTAATGTGTATGAGTCATGGTGTTCACTTTTTAACTTGTAAGGTTGTTTGGAAGTGGTGTTGGTGAGAATGTGCCGTGCCTTCAATCCACTGAACAACACTGTGCTCTTCGAGGGAAAATATGGAGGAATGCAGATGTTTAAAGCACTAGGTATGTGTAATTACCTTTGATTTAAATTTATAATTCTTAGTGTTACTGAACAGGCTGTAGGGTTTAAAACACAATCTGTTCCCACCCCTCTGAACCTGTGCCAGACCGAGCCGGTAGGACAGATGAACCAATCAAAATGCTGAATAGTGTGAGAGCGGTCGGGAACCAATAATGTTTCTAATTGAACAGGTGGGATTGAATCTGACAATGTTGTGAATTCAGATGACATTTTGATAGGAAGACCCGATGCATAACCGATGTGAAATGAAAATAACTGGTCAAAACTGATTTAGGGATATGTTAATGAAAATGTCAAAACAATTGCAATTATGTTGACAATTATATTGTAGAAATACATACAACAAAGCAGGAAACTTGGGATTTAAACACTACAACCTGTTAAACAGTAAGTAGCAGGGTTCTGAAAAATATAGCGTTACACATTCCCACCTGTTGGTACAACTGTTTAACACTAGAACCGCCGCGGTTATACTCATACCTAGAGCCGCTGCCATGGTTATTATGACAGTTATATTTTAAACAACCTCAGTGTTAAAATGAAAGACAAACTATCGGATACAACTCAAAAGTTTTATTTAAGCACATCATATCAATCATCTGCACAGCTGAAACACTGTATTAAAAGGACAATATTTAAGTTACCTGGCATTGTTTTCTCTTGCATGTGTCACTGGGTGCAGCACTGAATCCAGGTTGAGCTGCTGCAGCCTGCTGCTTTGCAGTTTTCTGATTTAAATATTTCTGTCGAAGCGCTGTGGCTAGCTTCAAGGTGAATCCTCTCCTTCTGATATTTTCCCGGTGCATTCCTTGTACAAAACAAAGGAATTGATGGCTGCCAGATCCAGTACATTGTAAAATACAGCAACTAGTCACCGACGAGAACCGGCTTTCACTGAGTACTGACGTGCCACCTGGTCTAAAATGCCCACTCCGTACTTTGAGTCATTGTAGAAATCCACAGTCTCCAGTTTTTTCTTGTCAACAGTCCCGACATATGAAGGGAGCTGAAAATAATTACATTCTTTCTCAGCTTGTACTTGTAAACAGTTAGTGTAGCACAGTCATTGTGTTTCAGAATTGTACTGGAGTACAGCTGTGGTTGCAGGTTTTGTGCAGATGGTGGAAGCTCTCTTCTTGCTTTGTTCACTGATCCAACCAGGCTGTTTTTTTTTTCTTCAACTCTTTTGCCAATTGCAGTGAAGTAAAAAAAATTGTCAGTAGTAACATTCCTCCCTTTTCCATCAGCTTAAGTACCACGTTGTCATCCAGTCTCTGAACAGCTGCCCAGGTAAGGGTAATCATTCACCATATATTTGGACTCAACGTCCGCTGCCAGCCAAAATTTGATCCCAAATTTGTCAGGTTTGTTTGACATGTATTGTGTCCAGCGACACCGTTATTTTGTCGGAAACAGCTGCTCGTCCACTGTAAGGTTCTTTACCGTCTTGTAGCAGGCAATGCTGTTTCCAATGAAGTCGTTTAAAATTTCTGATGCCAGAGCAAATTTATCTGTCTGAAAGTGGGCACTTCTCGTTGCTCTCAAATCAAAATGCAAAAATCTCAAGATTTCTCAAACTATTCCGCTACATTGTCTCTATATATATATAAAAAAAGCAATTCCGCATTGTGTAGACCAAAAGCTCTCTAGGCAAAGGCTTACAGCCACAAACATACAGGATTGCAATAAACACTTCCAATTCCTCCAATGACATTGCCTAGGAATCATCATTTTGTATCCTATGTGCCTCTGCTACAGTACAGCGTTGAATGTGGTGTAGCATTTGCATATCGATCAATAAATGAAAAGCACTGAGAGTGCTATCGAGGTTGCATTTTGTGTACGCCGTGGGACCTTCAAAACATTTTGTGCAGCCCGTCTTCCTACAGCATCAACACCAGGATTTATAATTTCCCAAATAGTGCCATCCGTCTCCCGAATGCCTGTTCATGCTGGCGATGCAGCGGGAGTCGCTGCTCTTTGTGGTCGTGGCACTTCAGTGGCACCTTCCTCGCTTTCACTGGTGGAACTGCCTGTTTCACAAATCCAGGATTCATCGCTGTCATGACCACTCACATTCCCTGCATCAGAATCATTTTCGGACAAAGCGGTAAGCATATCAATCACTTCTTGAGTGGTCATGCGTCTTCTTTGAGGATTAGGGGACTAGACCGTTAATTGAACTGATTATGTGCTAAATTAGACCTTTTTAATTGTTAAAAAGATTAACACTAATCTAAATGGGCGGAGATGTGTGATGCATGCCAAAATGAAATCTCGTCAGAATGAAAGCTGGCCAATCAGCTGACTTGTTCCTGATTAGGTTGCCAAAAAAAAAACGCTTCTTAGCGGACACAAATACCCTGTAGATCGCGGTGACATTACAATCTTGCGTATCAGCAATTTCAGCTTTTGTAATTAAGGATAGTTGATGCTCAAAGGCCGCCAATTGAGGAAAGCTGCTTTAAAGTTATAAGTGTAAAAAGTTGTCAGGATGTTAAATAAAAAGTAAAATTACAGGTACGTTATTTAAACAGTTGGAGCAACATGTGTGAACGTGTAACACTATATGTTCAGAGCCCTGCTACTTACTTTTTAAGTAATGTTGAATATAACATAGGCTATTAACACTTATTTAAGAAATTAAGATTGAATATAAAGTAGGACACTGCTAGATAAAAGCTGATAAGTCATACATAAGCACCCCTGTAAGGGAAGCTTCAATGTTGGTGCCATGTCTTCGTATCTCATAAAACATTTGAGATTCAGAGAATTGTTAGTTAGAATAAAAACATTTAACAAATTGTAGCATAACATATTTACAACACATTTCCAGATGATAAACTGGAAGTAAAATTAACCACTTTTTAAATTTCTGGTAATATCCTTGCAAGAGACTACAGGCTATGATATACAGTAGTGTCTTTATATCTGTAACACTGTTGTGTTCTATGATTATCACAGTCATGTGATTATTGATATAGTCAGATAATAATGAACATTTTGTGACCACATTTGTTTTAACTATACATATATTTAATAATTCCTTCATAAAAGTTTACAGTATTTTGGCACAATATTTTCACAGTTACCCCATGCTTTTACCATGGCTATATCATGCGTTTATCATATTTTACCCTGGTTTGCCATGTTTATTAATGTGCTTTACCATACCTTGCTATTCCTTACAATGCTTAGCTATGCTTTACCATGCTTTCACTATGCTTTGTTACACTTTGATATGCTTTTAATACAGTAAACTTTTTTTATAAGGGTTCTTCCAGTGTATTTGACTTATATTTGACTTCAGAATGTTGTGGATTTGTAATTCTGGTTTAGAAGTGCTACTTCAGGGGCTCCCGAGTGGCGCATCCGGTAAAGGCGCTCCACGTAGCCTGGAGGTCCCTGGTTCGAGTCCAGGCTATTCCACTGCCGACCATGGATGGGAGTTCCCAGGGGGCGGTGCACAATTGGCTAAGCGCTGCCCGGGGGGGGCGGGGCTTAGGTCGGCCAGGGTGACCTCGGCTCACCACACACCAGTGACCCCTGTAGACTGGCCGGGCGCCTGCGGGCTTGCCTGTAAGCTGCCCAGATCTGTGTTGTCCTCCGACGCTGTAGCTCTGGGTTGGCTGCATGGCAGGCCTGCAGAGTGAAAAGAAGCGGTCAGCTGACGGCATGCGTTTCGGAGGACAGCATGTGTTCGTCTTCGCCGCTCCCGAGTCAGCGCGGGGGTGGGAGCTGTGAGCTGAGCCTAAAATACAATTGGATATTTCAAATTAGGAGAAAAACAGGGTAAAATCAATTGGCGACTACTAAATAAAAAAAAGAAGAAGTGCTGCTTCATTGTTTTCTTTTTTGGGTTTTGAATCAGGTTCAGATGATCTTGTCAGTGCAGCCTTTGACTTTGCAAAGAGTTTGTGCTCTCTTCAGCTTACCGAAGAGGAAATCGCTTTGTTCTCAGCAGCTGTGCTGATATCACCTGGTACGTAGTATAGACCAAAGAAGAAGATATTACTAGATTTATTTGTATTCTTTTATCAATTATTAAGTGGAAATTGTCCTACCAGTACTCCTAAACTCCAAATGTATTAAGGCACAGGATTGTTCATACAAAATTAGCACAAGCATACCATTTAGTTCCTTGTAGCTTCATGTTTAGTATTAAATATGTATTCAGTGAATATAAGTACCTGATGCAATTAAATAATAACAAACATTTGATGGATTTTGGAGATTAATTGTCATTTATTAGCCCCCTTAGTTTTAATGACCCAATTGGAGTTGGAATGAAAAATAATAATGTTTTTTATTTTATTTTTCATTGGAGTAGATCGACCCTGGCTGATGGAACCCAGGAAAGTTCAGAAGCTGCAAGAGAAGATTTACTTTGCACTACAGCATGTGATGCAGAAGAACCACTTAGATGATGACACACTGGCAAAAGTAGGTTATCATAGACACTAGTCAGGCTTTTAACAAAGGAGCCTCATGGGATTGAAATGAACATCTGCTGAGTGGAATCCAAAAACTGAGGACCATATTTAACATTGACATGCAAATAAACCAGTATAAGGTTCAGCTGTTTATATATTCCCAACCTCAGAGGAAATACCACTGTGGGAAGCTGGGTGTAAACCAATAAAGGTTTGAAAAGAAAACTATAATGTGTGTTTTATATTTTAAAATGTCATTTTTAAGGCAATCAACAACTAAACAAAATCTAAATACTGTCTGGACTGGTTTAACTAAAAGGTGCATTCAAATCAATTGTTGAGTGTTTCCCTTGTTACTTGGGTAAAGTTATGTGATAAAAAAAAATTACCTAAAATAATTTAGTATGATCCATGATCTCTTTACAGTTTTTTAAATCAATAAACAGAATTGAGCATACAAGTGAGGGGAACTATGGAATGAGAATCGCAGTGCTTCAACTGTTCTCACTGAAATTACTAAAATTGTAGAGACCCAGGTGTACTTGACTCAAAGTAGTGATTTTTTAACAGAAGACTACTGGTTTAAGAAGTTCTGTTCTGTAACTCGGGGAAACTGTACTAAATTAATCTGGTTGTGGTGTATATTAGTTTCCACCATATTCTGACAACATAAAATAACTTGTATTTATCCTGCTTCATTTCACAGCTGATTGCTAGGATCCCAACATTATCATCACTTTGTAATCTACACACAGAGGAACTCCAGGTGTTTAAACAGCTACACCCTGAAACTGTCAACATGCTCTTTCCTCCATTGTACAAGGAACTCTTTAACCCGGACCCTTCCGCGTGCTCCAAGTGAAACAGAGCTCCCACACAACCATTGGAATGAGATACTTGTTACTAATAAAGCAATCTGTGAATGGAGACTGAAAATAATCACTACTGCAACACTAGAGGAATGTCCTGCACTCAATACAGTTGTGTTCACCGATACAGTTTAAAGAATGTAAATATGCACCTATTAAAAGGGGCTTTTCATAAATGGCCAGAAATGTACAGACTTAGAACACTGTATGTTATTGTATCTCTGGGTAAGTTATTTTTGTTTGTTTTTGATTTTTATTTGGGTGTGTATGTGCAGGTGGGGTGGGGGCTTATCATGGGTGAGTTTTGAAAGAGTAAATCTTACAAAAGTTATATTGTAGATATACCATGGAGCAGAGCAGAACTTTACAGTATTAATAACTGTTCTGTTCATGGTTTAGATGTAATTTAAGAGGAAATTAGCATGTACGGCTAATAATTGTTTTCTATGTTTTTAGTTTAGTTTTACATGTACAGAATTTGTAAGAATTTAACAGGATTTGTAACGGACATTTGTGATATATTGGGAACAAAATAATTAGGTTGGTTAAGATTTAATAAAAGCTTTGTCTGGATTATTTAGGATTTTGTATGTAAATGTTTGATATTTCAAGTTTCGTAGACTACTGCAGACCTGTAATGAACTAAATTAATTGCTAGTTTTCCATATGAAGATATATTTTTGTGAAAAAAGGACAAACAGGCATACTTTAAATAGCCTGTGTAGATGCTTTGTCAACAACGACTGGATTGCTTCAGCAGAATTGCTATCATGTTGTGGTAGATAGCTCGTCCTGAGGGGTTTCCATTCTAACTACTGCACTACAACCATAGCTTTACACCACTGGGCATGTCTGGGGATTTTATTTGACTTTTCCTTGCCTCAGACCACAGTGTTGAAGACTAATGAAGGCTCAAGAACAGCAATAATTATTATGCTACTGTATCCCATATTTGTTTTTATTTTAGAGAGCATGATATGGCAAATGGTATATTTGAGAGGTACATGAATGCTTTCAAATTGACATTTTGGCAGTATATTTTGTAAGGCAAAAAAGCAGCCTCCAAATTCAGCTTCATCACACAACCATTCAATTTCCTCTCAATTCTAGTTTATTTTCCCATGCATTCACATTCCAGTGGTTATTGGCTACACTTTTGCTGGCTAGCCTAATGAAGACAGGCTGATTGTGTATCCAAAAAGTCACTAGTGGCCAATGCATACCAGTGACTCAGTGCTTATTTACAGCATATGAGTGTTTTTGTGTAGCCTGACTAGGCTGCTAACTTGATTGGCACCCAGAAGAAGCAATGTACTGGACATGTCCGTAGCTGATATCATTGATTGTTGTCATTTAACCATGGTATGATAACATGATTTATCAGAATACCTTTTTATTCAAAAATGTTTTTTATTGCCAACTTTGGACCAGTTGCATTGTAGGATGGGGAGTGGGCATATTCAGTTCTTATCTTTACTAACATTGTTATTGAAGTTTATTTGGCAACCAATAAATTAAGGACAAGTCTCACTGCCAGCGACATTTACTTTTGTGGCAGCACAAGTCACTCCTCTTAGCTTGAATAAAGTTCATATTTGTGATTCTTATGCTAGGGCAGGGTAATGAAAGTCATTCCACTGAAGCGCTGGTTATGTCCGGATGCTTTTGTTTTTGTTTGTTTGTTTGTTTGTTTGTTTGTTTGTTTTTGAGGTTCTTTTTAGTACATTTGTGATAGACAATCACCTGGTGTTGCGCATGTCAATGTTTCTCTGAGCTTTGCTGCACATTTGTTCAAAAGTCTATTTTCTGTTTAAATGTAAGATAAATAAATAATGTGCCCATTTATAATTCATTTTGCTTGCTATGTTGTTTTTTTGTTTTTTGTTTTGCTTCTCCTCCTTCGTTGTTGTATTGACTGCTCAGGGAATGATTAAACTAAAAATCAGCACACTGGCTCTGATAATCTGTTATAAAGACCATCTGGTTTGAATTCACCCGTTTTGGAGAACTGTAATGCTTTATTGGATGGCAAGGCTATATCTCTTGCTGGCTACAGTAGCTTGTCTTACAGTGAGCCAATCCACTGTCAGTGGTACAATATTAAGAAAGAGTTTAGTGTGCATAGGAAGATGTTGAAGTTGTTTTACAAAACGTAAGGCCATTTTAGTCATAAGCATTCCAATTGAAGATCACTTCATTCAGCCCCCCCCCCCCCCCCCCTCAGCTTCCCAATTAGCAAACATTTTCTAGTGGTCATAGACAATATAACCATTTTATTGTGGGAAAGGAAATAGGAAGAATGAACATAACAGAAAAAGGTCAGATTGAATTTACTGATCTACATGATAAGAACTGAATTATCCACACCAGCATTTATTTTAGCAGGTAAATATTTATTTTACTATAATCCTTACTGTTCTAAAATTAGAATAATTGATCTGATTGTGAGGACCGAATACTCCTTCGTTCAGATTTAAACTGGGAGATAAAGCAGCAAAGGTTTGCATGACCACATTTGTTTCAGTGTTAAAGAAACAAGGCTGCGCTAATCTGTTTATTCAGGGTAATAACAGCATGCAGTTTGTATAAAATCTAAACCGAATTCACAGAACCCTAAGCTCACCCACATCCCAACCATTACTCAACACAGTTCAACACATGCACGACGACACACACACACACACACAGCACCTCTGGCAACATGCTTATCAAGATCAGAAAACATTTCTCTTTTCGAGATTTAAAGCTTTGATGGCTTCGAACAGCTTTAAATAACTCCAAGTGACTTATGGTGCCATTCTGGCTAGTAGTGACTAAAAGGTTTTTTTCACAAAGTGACTTTAGACATCTCCATGTGAAGCTACAACACATATTTTATTTTAATGTAGGCAAAGCAGAATGGTCTGTAGCTTTTTATAGGCAGTACTACCACTACTTCCTGTTTCCCATTTACTGAATGCTCACTTTGTCAAAGACAATTGCTTATGGGGCAGACATTGCACTGTAGCTCACTCAGGGACTTTGTGGATAAAAGCTGAAGGAATGTCAAATGTAGCTGCCTGGGATCAACAGCACTGTAGTACAGTATTTTAAGTTGAAAATACCCAGACAAGACTTTCAGGGTTGACAAGTATGCTAAAGATCTAGCAGCAGAGTTCACAGTTAAACATTGTATGTAATCAGAACATGCAACTTTGAGAAAAGTAAACTGTATGTGAAGAGGCCATTCATATTTGCATAGTTGTTGGGAATTATCAATTAGGTCATTCACTATAAGGAAAATAAATATATCTAGTACTGCAGGTAGGAGCCCTCTCTGAGATCAATTCAATAATAAGAGTTTTATAAATGTTTTACAACAAGACTTATTTATTTCTGACAGGTATTTAAAGTATTTCACTATATCATAAGGACATTGGGTCACATAGATTTGCAAATACAGTAGTTTTAATCTCTACCAAATTGTGAATTCAGCTAAAAGCTCTTGGTCTGCGTTGCATTGAGATCTTTTTGGTACTTACTGGGCTGTGAACAAGTGTGCAGAGTATCCAACTATTAGGTATAGCAGCAAAATGTAAAAGTCCTGTTTGTTTTTTGTTTTGATTAGTTTTTTTTTTTGGGGGGGGGGGGAGGGGGGAGTTGCCATTCCTTATTGTATACAGTTTAATTATTTTATTAAAAGAGATTATTTTCTTTTAAAAGCTAAAGGATGACATAGCCAAATTAAGTTTTGTTAAAAAAGAAATTCAAACTAAACAAAGTGTTACTTGTCATTTCTTCAAAATATGTTATAAAATATTTTCAGTTATATTTTCCCTTGAATGTATACAATATTATTTATGTTTTTTATGTTTAAGCGGTTTCATTTAAAAATTACACTTTGTTTGATAATGAAAATTAAACTTTTTTTTCTGCAGAACAAGAGAAGTTTCAGTTTTGATAAAACCATGTTGCATTATGGCCATTATATTGCACACTGAATTAGCCCAGATATGCTCTGTTTATTTCATAATTGTTGCCAAACACTTTGCCCAGATAAATTAGTACTGTTATTGTGATATACAAATGTTTTGTCAAATGAGGGTGGGAAAGGGGGTTAGCTGTGAAACTCAAATGTTTGTGCCATTCTCAAGCACTGTCCTTTTGCAAAGACAGACACTAAAAAGTTAAACCAACTTCATTAAACTAATGGCTCAAAAGTCACATGACTTGAGTAGTTCAGAGATATGCCAGGAAAAAAGCACCAGATGAAACTAGGAAAGTAGCAACGGTAGACCACAAGGAAGAGTATATTGTAGCATGGATGGCATCTTGGTCAAACAGAGACAATCATAGCATGTTTACAGATGCTCAGTGTAACAACTACAGCATTTAAATAGTCATCCTTATGTGGATGTAGTTAACTCAGTATAACTTTGAAGTGGTCATGTGACTGGTCATCCTCTACTGTATGTTACAAAAGCTAGCGTAATCCCTTTGGGCTGGAAATAACTATTTTTTTTTCTAACCCTCAGACATCAATCTTGCATAAAGCACAATATAGGTTGCCACCTGAGGGTTCAAGTTCTGGTAAACTGTGTCCCTGTTACCCCCATTGGCAAGGACTTCACAATATAACCATTCTATAAAACAAAGACCAAGTTCAGCACAGACCTTCAAATACTAGTTTGTTTTTAAATTGAGCAAACAAGGATTACTGTCTCTTTATTTGTTGTGTAAATAATGTTTGAAATGGATTAGGTACATGTTTTAAGGGGGAATGACAAAGCAAATTATACTGATGCACCTGCCTTGTCTTACAATAAGAATAATGTACTTTTTCTATCAAGAACTAATTGTAATGCATCATCTAACCAGCCACTGTTTCCTCTGTAATGTATTGTCAGCAATGATAACACATATAGGACCATCCTTCTTTGTAATACTAGTACTGACTACTCTGATTTTCCAAAGAGTATTAACTGAATGTTGACTTAACGCTAACAGTTTGCATCTTTCATGACTTAATATGCAAAGGTTTCTTATATAAATTTGGTAGTTTTATACTATTCTGCAACAGCTCATTTGTATATAATAGCATAACAGGATGCTTCATTCCCAATATTGAATGACCAGTTACTTTTAGTAGAAATTAATAGCACTGATAATTAAGTGCAAAATTCAAGTCTTGTTTACTAGCCATTTGGCACCATGGGCTCAGGTAAACCATGAATTAATATAAAGAGGAGAATAAACATGTTCAGAACCCAATGCTTATTCTCTACATGGTAAGGTGCCTCCTTTTTACTGCCATTGCCTTTTGAAGATTCTAATAAGAGGAAGACTAAAGTAGGACACCATGTAAGAAAATCTCCTTTTGCTATAAAAATCCCAAACAGTTTGAGTGAAACATTAGAAAACAACTGAAGCATAAAAGCTCAAAAATGTTATCTGTTTTAGAAATACAATATTTCAGTGTATCTATTTTTTAATGTTGTGAGTTTAAAAACAATAAAAAAAATAGAATATGAGTTTAAAGTAAATATAATTGACAAATTCATGTTAGCAAATTTCAACATGCGGACTAGGTTGCATTTTACTTTCGTATGTGTATTTTAAATGGATTCTACCTTGTTTAACAAAAATGTATGTCAATTAATATTCCGTTTAAAGAATGATGGGCCTAACATGTTCAGAAAAGAGACCTTCATTTAATTTGATAATTTTGCGGTTACTTGATGCATAATACCTGGTTTTGTTTTATTTTGGATGCTCCTGCCATTATTGTAGTTTCAGAAGTTCACGCACTTAGGTAAAAGTGGTCTTCTTATTTCTGTAAATACAAACGTATTTATGTAAAGACATCTTACATTTTACATTACTTTAGAATGTAAAGATTATTATTGTCTTATTTCCAGTTCTGTAAAAAAAATATATAGTTAAAATGTTGAGTTAATTTTTTAATGCACAGAATATTCTGAATGTTTGCTGTAAATGACAATCAATGTTGGTTTTCTTTCTTGTATGTTAAAAAATAAACTACGTAAGTTTGTGTGATGACATTGGTTTATGTTCTTGAACCAAAAAATAAATAAATCACATCTTCTTTGTAACACAGTGAACCAAGTTCATACGCAAGCTTTGGAGTCATTTACAATAAATTATAAATATGATGGTATGTTGGACACTTTCTCAACCAATCAAAATGCAGAACTGCAAACCTGTACAACTGCCTCATCACTATTATTAAGTTCTTATGAATTAATCTTCTGTACTATTAATGAATTCCTTTTTTATTGCATTATGGTAATAGTAAAACTGCACACTCCTTCAACATTATATAAGAGCGGCATATCAAGCAGGTCACATCTGGGGACAAACACTAATTCCATCTCCACATCTGCCTTGCACAAGTGAATGGGGCTGGTGCAAGACTGACAGTGGTTGCTGGCATCCTTTCTGGTCTACACTTCCTGAAGCCATGGCCTCCTGTGTGGAGCTCCTGCACTGTAGTTGTAACAAGTCTAGTAGGTGCGAAACAGAAGATGGAATAAAGAAGTGTAAATGCACAAAAAAAATGAACTAAAGTGTACCGGACGATGTCGACGCAATGGGGAATGTAATAACTGCCCTTAATTTTAATACAAGACAGTATTCATACAGATGTTTGCCTTTGTTCTAATACAGTTATTTTGTTCTAATAAAATGTTCTGTACGAGAAGTTGTGTTGCGGCCATTTTGATTGGTATTATGTGGCGACGACGATGCCCTGACATCGGATATTGTCCCAAAGTACATTCCTGCCAATTTCCATGCAGATAGCTCCATTAAAAGTTTTAAAAAATGTAAGTTTGTATATGTATTAAGTATAGAAACATGTGTACCGGAAGTTGTTTGGTGGCCATCTTGAAAATGACCAGACGTAACAGGCGGTGGGGATGCCCACACGTCTCAAATTGTTCACAATGTTAAGGAGTGCATTTCTGCCAATTTTCATACAGCAACCCGTTGCATATCCGCCCGCCACATATCCGCCATGATCAACCTCTTCTACAACATTAGTTTATTATTGAACAGAGAAGTTTAGTTCAGAGATTGTAGATCCTACCAAAGTTTCCATACACTGTGTTGTATGTGTTTTATGCGCTGCCATTGCTGGTAGTGTCACATAAGCAGTTCAGTGTGTTGATATGTAAATAAATCCTGTTCGTTTGCGGACGTATCAACTTCAACCTCCTTCTCAATCTCCTGCCTGTCACTCAGCAGCAAATGCACACTCCCACACGGCAGACACCTACTCTGTCACAAGCATTAATACACTATTTTTCCAAACAACGGATTTAGGGGAGCTCCCTAATAATCTCAAAACAATAATATTGTGAATATAGTAATTGTTACAGCTGTGTATAATGGTATTTAAAACAGGATTCATTCATCAGCCTTTTTACATATCCCCCCTTTACTCTGGTCCCACCGCAGTGGGATATGCGACGGATTACTGTACTTGTATCACTAAAAGAGCAATACTTACACATATCTATTTCACTGTTAGACTGTGAAGAACAGCAAGCCACACAAATCAAAGCAGCTGTTTCTCCACCTGTTTCACTTGGAATGGTAAATTAACCCAATCAACATCAACGACCCACACCTGTGGAGCGCTTGATCTGAGTACTCGTATAAACAGTTTGTGCAGCAATAATTAAAAACCCCAATACATCGATCGATCAAACAGTCGATCAATCAATCAGTCAATCAATCAATATTTATTTTATATAACGCCTTTCATAGTGGACCACCATCACAAAGCGCTTTACAAGATAGTGAGGAACAATGCATAATACATTAAATACAGTGAAATACAGGGCATAGTACATTAAATACAAACAGTAAAAAAAAAAAAGCAAATACATTAAATACAGGCATAATACATTAAATACAAGGCTAGGATGTGAAGTCTAAACATTGTGGATGCTTGTGTCATACAGGATCATACAAAGAGATGGAGTGAAAAACCTGAAATAGCAATTTAGACAACAGCTAATAACAGATATCAGGCTTAAAGAGCATTGAAAGCACGAGAGAACAAGTGGGTCTTAGAGTTGATTTGAAGCGAGCGACTGTGGGAGCTGCACGCACTAAAGCTGGGAGAGAGTTCCAGAGAGTCGGGGCCATGAAGCTAAAAGAGCGCTCTCCGAGTGTGGTGAACTTTTGCTTGGGTATAACAAGCAAGCCAGAGTCAGAGGACCTCAGCTTGCGTGCAGGGACATAGCGGGTTGGATACTTTGGACCTGTGTGATGAAGGGCCTTGTAGGCAAGCAGGTGAATTTTGAAAGTAATCCTGAACTTTACAGGTAGCCAGTGCAGCTGGGCAAGACAGGGGGTAACATGTTTTTTTTACATCTGGTAAGGATCCTAGCAGCAGCAATTTGAACCAGCTGCAATCGGTGTGAACAGAATGATGCCCATATACAACATGTCAATAAAGCGAATCTTTCTGAAGTAATGTGTGCTATATACAATATAGACCAGTTTACAGTAATGATGAAATAAATAAACAAAGTGTTTTTACAATGTCAGGAGCTATTCACACTTCACATCCCTGTATCTTATTTTCAGAATATCGTACTGTATCAATAAAATCATACTGTATCAATGAAAACATTGACAAAACCAGTTATTTATTTTTTTGTTGAGTGGCACCATTATTAAAGGCTTTTTCATGATTTTATAGTGCAGCATATCAAAGTGTACACAAAAAAGCAAAACAATATTCCATGAGAGAGCGCATTGCAATATCCATGTATTATTTGCTAAGCATTTTTGACAGCACAGTGGTGGCTGGCCATTAACATTATTATTATTATTATTATTATAGCTACATACATATCAAACCTTAATCAGAGTACCATGGTGAATGTTTAATCCTAGGAAAAAATGTAAATAACTTCTTGTATGCTGAGATTAATTACTGCAATACGCTATAACCATATGCTGGGGTGGGCTGAAAAAAAAACTGTAATGTGATAGATATGCAGTAATGAGACGTAAAACGAAATCTGTTACTTCTCACAATTCAAAATGCATCCAGAGTTCTACATTGCCTTAATCCTAAATGTGGACATCCTCACTTCAACACAGTAAGTTAACCTTTGTATACTGTAGCATTTTGCGCAAGAGGCAGAAAACAGGAGACGCTTGGTTCCTTTTCAAATCTTTTTTCTTGTATTTGGATGCTCGCTTAGCACCCACACAGAATCCACAGCTCTGAACAGCAACATAGGATTCAACACAGAATACAGGAACCATGACAACCAGAACACATAATGCTGGGCACAGTCCTTTCTTATACATTTAGCTCCGCCCCCATATGTAAATCAGGGGCAGAGCAACACACACATCCCATTGGCCCGAAGTGTGCATCCGAGGACACACAGACAGGACCAATCACACGGGAGACACAGAAAACATGCAAGCTACTGATATAGTTTTGCCTGCAAACATACAGGTAGTTAAGCATTTTAAATATCTTGGTGTGGAAATTCACCCATCTTTACACTCGACTGTACTCGCTAACTTTAATATGATTTTCAGACAGGTCGAGGCAGACTTAAAGAAATGGATGCAGCTGCCTCCAAGCCCATATGTCCATAATAAAAATGAATGTACTCCCACGTATCAATTTTGTCAGTTCAATGCTTCCACTCCCTCCTTCTGTTGGATACTGGGATAATTTGCAATCGACAATCTCTAAGTTCGTGTGGAGAGGAAAGTGGCCACGTCTCAAATTCTATACATTACATCGTGAGAAATCCTCAGCAGGATTGTCTCTACCAAATTTCAGATTTTATTTTTGGTCATTGTGCCGCGACCGATCACATTGTGGTTTGATGCTGACACTCCTGTTTCATGAAGATAGCTAGAAGAAAATGTATTGTCTCCACATAGACTTCAAGATTTGGTTTATTCTGGTATTTCCCTTAAACAATGCAAATTACGTTTTGGTCCTATAATCTCTTATTTGATCACAGTATGGCGATTGGTAGAAAAGCACACTAAACTTCGAACAAAATGGTATTACACCGTGTAACAATTTCTATTTAATTTTTTTTTGTTCCTGGGTAGTAAGTGTTATTTCCTAATTGCTTATGCCTCAAAAGTATAGAAAATGGCTATTGAGTGATATTTTGAAAATTACCTATTTCCAATGAGAAAACGGGCGAATTTGTGTCTTTTCGTTCACATAAAGTCAGAAAAAAACAACATATGAATCCAAATGAACATGTATTTATACTAAAGTAATACAAAAATGACTACAAAAGATTTAGAAGTGAGTAGTTTTTCGAGATTTACGATTATACTGTAAATCACTTTCACGAATCAGCCCCCAAATGTAGTCTCCCATCATGTTTTCGTTATACTGTCCTTGGTAGCGGCGTTCAAAGTCCAGTATATCCTGGTGGAAGCGCTCGCCTTGCTCCTCCGAGTACGCTCCCATGTTCTCCTTGAATTTATCAAGATGAGCATCAAGGATATGGACTTTGAGGGACATCCTACAGCCCATTGTGCCGTAATTCTTCACCAGAGTCTCAACCAGCTCCACATAGTTTTCGGTCTTGTGATTGCCCAGGAAGCCCCGAACCACTGCGACAAAGCTGTTCCAAGCCGCTTTCTCCTTACTAGTGAGCTTCTTGGGGAATTCATTGCACTCCTGGATCTTCTTTATCTGTGGTCCGACGAAGACACCGGCTTTGACCTTTGCCTCAGACAGCTTAGGGAAAAAGTCTTGAAGGTACTTGAAGGCTGCCGACTCCTTATCTAGAGCTCTGACAAATTGTTTTATAAGGCCCAATTTGATGTGCAGTGGTGGCATCAGCACCTTCCGGGGGTCCACCAGTGGCTCCCACTTGACGTTATTCCTCCCCACAGAGAACTCGGTCCGCTGTGGCCAGTCCCGCCTGTGGTAGTGCGCCTTGGTGTCCCTGCTGTCCCAAAGGCAAAGATAGCAGGGAAACTTGGTAAAACTGCCTTGGAGACCCATCAGGAATGCCACCATTTTGAAGTCTCCTATGACCTCCCAGCCGTACTCATCATACTTCAAGGCGTCCAGCAAGGTCTTGATGCTGTTGTAATCCTCTTTGAGGTGCACCGAGTGAGCCAGGGGAAGAGACGGGTACTTGTTACCATTATGGAGCAGCACGGCTTTGAGGCTCCTGGATGAGCTGTCAATGAAGAGGCGCCACTCATTCTGGTTACAGGTGATTCCGATTGCCTCGAACAGACTGGTCACATTGTGGCAGAAGCAGAGCCCATCTTGACGGGTGAAGAAGCTGGAAAAAGGTTGGTGACGCTTCCTCTGATCTGCGACTTGCACACTTTCATCCAACAAGTTCCACTGCTTGAGGCTAGACGTCAAAAGCTCGGCATTGGACTTGGTGAGACCAAGATCTCTAATCAAGTCGTTGAGGTCTTTTTGGTTGGGGTAGTATGGGTTTCTCTCCTCAGCTCCACCTCTGAAATTGTCATCTGGATCTACAACGTCTTCCTCGCTCTCTGACTTGCTGCTCTCTTCTAAAGACGGCTGCTCTTTCTCTGGAGGAGTGGGTACGGGGAGCTCATGGCAGTGTGGCACCGGGGCGATGGATGAAGGAAGGTCCGGATACGTGATAGCAGGTGCATTCTTGCCAGTCCGATGTTTGGAAGGGTCCACCATGCAGAATTAGCAGTTGCTTGAGTGGTCAGTGGGTTCCCGCCAAATTCTTGGGATAGCGAACTTCATGGCTCTCTTTTCCCCTCTGTACCATCTGTCAGAAAGACGGCCGGAGTGGGTGGCGTCAGACCAGAAGCAGGAAATAAAACGACAGAGAGGTGTGGTTTGGTGAAGCTGAGCGAATGCTTTCGCTCAGCATTTAATAATTAACAGACAGAACAGAAAATAAAAAGGTTGTAACACAAAACAGGACACGGCACTTCACGCCAAAATAAACAGACAAAACGTACTAACAGTAAACAGACAGACAAACGAAACACGGTGAGTGAGACACTTCTTTTCTTCTTCTTATTATTATTCTTTTTACCTCCTTCTCCACACTCGTTCTCCACTCACCAAACACCCAACCCTGAGTGAAAGAAATGTGCATCTATATATACTGTTGTGCTGGGATTCAATTACTAATTAATTATTCACTTGAATCCCAGCACGTGAATTAATTCTGTGCAACCCAGTGCTCACATACTATACTTTAAATGCACGTGAAGTGATAGTGCAATCCCGTGCCTAAATTCAAATATACAATTTAAATCACACGTGAAACACAGACCCGTTTATATCCCGTGTACCAATCTCTATACACCAACATTAACACACCACACGCAACATGCAACACATAACACACAAATGCACACAGGGGCGGGGCACATTGCCACATATACCTCCCCTTGTGCGCAGCACACATGGCCTCAACGGCCACCTCCCCCCCTTAAAAACCCAGCAGTCCAGTCTCGGGCTGGGAAGGGAGGCTTCAGTGGGCCCATGGCTGGCCATGCTGTCAGCACCCCTGCCGGTAGTGGCACAGCTGACAGCATGCTGGTCCACTCCTGCAGCGAAATTGCTGCGGGGGATGCTGGTCTCCTGACCTCTCCTCCTTTCTTCGTAGCCGGTAGCTCCCCTTTGTGAGGCTCCGGCCAAAGTACTTCCGGCAGCGAAGAAGCTGCAGTGGGAGCAGGTCTCCGGACCTCTCCCATGATCTCCAGCAGCGAAACTGCTGCAGTGGGAGCAGGTCTCCGGACCTCCCCCACGATCTCCGGCAGCGAAACTGCTGCAGTGGGAGCAGGTCTCCTGACCTCCCCCACGATCTCCGGCAGCGAAACTGCTGCGGTGGGAGCAGGTCTCCTGACCTCCCCCACCTTCTTCGTGGCTGGCAGCTCCCCTTGGTGGGGTTCCGGCCACAGTACTTCCTGCTGCGATGCGGAGCAACAGGCAGCCCCAGGCGATGCGGAGCGGCTGGCAACCCCAGGCGATGCGGAGCGGCTGGCAACCCCAGGCGATGCGGAGCGGCTGGCAACCCCAGGCGATGCGGAGTGGCTGGCAACCCCAGGCGATGTGGAGCGGCTGGCAACCCCAGGCGATGCGGAGCGACAGGCAACCCCAGGCGATGCGGCGCAACAGGCAGCCCCAGGCGATGCGGCGCGACAGGCAGCTCCAGGTGATGCCAGACAGGCATCCTTGGACGAAGCGTGGCAAGCATCCTTGGGCGAAGCGTGACAGGCATCCTTGGGCGAAGCGAGGGAGGCATCCTTGGGCGAAGCGAGGCAGGCATCCTTGGGCGAAGCGAGGCAGGGAGTCAGGACAAGCTGGGGTGTGGGTGTTGGCCCTCTTCTCGGCCTCTGCGGCCGGGCGGTTCTTCCCCGTGCTTCCCTAAGCAGCCTATGCAAGGGCTGCTGAGGACCGCCAGCATCTAGTCCTGGTCCTTCTGGTGAAGGGAGAGGCAGCTCCTGCTGCTCTGCTCCTGGCGGTGGAGGTGGCGGAGGTAGAGGCAGCTCCTGCTGCTCTGCTCCTGCCGGTGAAGGTGGGAGCAGCGTGTAGTCTCCTGGCGATGAAGGTGGGAGCAGCGTGTAGTCTCCTGGCGATGGAGGTGGGAGCAGCGTGTAGTCTCCTGGCGACGGAGGTGGGAGCAGCGTGTAGTCTCCCCCTTTTGCAGGGGACTGGTGCTGCTCTGCCTCTCTTGCAGGGGACTGGTGCGGCTCTGCCTCTCTTGCAGGGGACTGATGCGGCTCTGCCTCTCTTGCAGGGGAATGGTACAGCTCTGCCTTTGAAGGGGAAACCAGCAGGCATTCTTCCTCTGCTGGTGGAGATGGGGACAGCAGGCATTTTCCCTCTGCTGGTGGAGATGGGGAAAGCAGGCATTCTCCCTCTGCTGGTGGACATGGGGACAGCAGGCATTCTTCTTCTGCTGGTGGAGGTGGAACCAGCAGGCATTCTCCCTCTGCTGGCAGCTTGGGTCCTAGGGCTGTGGACGCACCGACTCCTCCCTTTTGGGCTGTGGACGCACCGACTCCCCCCTCTTGGGCTGTGGACGTTCGGGCTCCCCCCACTCAGGCGTAGGACGTTCGGGCTCCTCCCACTCAGGCGTAGGACGTTCGGGCTCCTCCCACTCAGGCATAGGATGTTCGGGCTCCTCCCACTCAGGCATAGGACGTTCGGGCTCCTCCCACTCGGGCTGTGGACACTCGGGCTCCTCCCGCTTGGGCTGTGGACGCTCTGGCTCCTCCCGCTTGGGCTGTGGACGCTCTGGCTCCTCCCGCTTGGGCTGTGGAGGCAAAACCAGCAGGCACTCCCCATCTGCCAGTGGAGACGGGGACAGCAGGCATTCCTCCTCTGCTGGTGGTGATGGGGACAGCAGGTACTCCACTGCTGGTGGACCTGCTACCTGGGCTGCTGTTGTGGTTATAGCTACCTCCAGGTAGCTAAGGACCAACTCCACACCTTCCTCCCAGGTGCTTAGGGTGTGTTCCCTCTCATAGGCCTCCCATCGCTCCCTGTCCATCAGCCACAGGATCTGGATGGCTATGGGCATAGAATGGGCCTCTAGCCCAGCATTGTCCAGGATCCAGTCCCGTAGCTTGATGGCGTCTTCTGCCATTGCCCTTTTTTTTCCCTCCAAAAACCCCCCTCTTGGTCTGACGCTTGGAGGCGCTGTTATCCCACATCTAAAACCACGTGTCACAAAGACGGCCAGAGTGGGTGGCGTCAGACCAGAAAGGAATACACAGACAGACGGTGGTGATGAGAAGCTGAGTGCAAATGGTAGCACTCAGCATTTATTAACAAAGTAAAAGGGTTAAACAGACGGACAGACAAACGAAACATGGTGAGTGAGACACTTCTTTTCTTCTTCTTCTTCTTATTATTATTCTTATTATTATTATTCTTTTTACCTCCTTCTCCACACTCGTTCTCCACTCACCGAACACCCAACCCTGGGTGAAAGAAATGTGCATCTATATATACTGTTGTGCTGGGATTCAATTACTAATTAATTATTCACTTGAATCCCAGCACGTGAATTAATTCTGTGCAACCCCGTGCTCACATACTATACTTTAAATGCATGTGCAGTGATGTGCAATCCTGTGCCTAAATACAAATATACAATTTAAATCACACGTGAAACACAGACCCGTTTATATCCCGTGTACCAATCTCTATACACCAACATTAACACACCACACGCAACATACAACACATAACACACAAATGCACACAGGGGCGGGGCACATTGCCACACATCCTACAAAAATACATTTATTTCACCCATGACTAATGTGTAAGAGATTCTCGCAACATTTTTCATATATGATATATTTTTTCAACAATATTGAAAATTGTAAAACATTTTAAAATTAAAAACTTTTACAATTTTAAAAAATTTAACAAATTTTGTAACATAAAATTCCGAGCAACAACTGTCCATCTTACCTTCCAGATTCTTTTTGCAGTGCTCGCAGGTGAAATGAGGTGCCCAGGGTTTGTCTTGATCCCCGACAGGCATGCCGAAATATGCCTTGTAAGCCTCACACATCTTAGCTTCCACGGAGTACTTTTTCGCTCTTGTCTTAATAAATTGGCCGCAGACATAGCAAAATGCGTCTGCCGGATGCTTGCAGCCTCTTGATGCCATCTCAGAAAAATGCAGATATGTATCCACTCAGACAGCTGGAACTAAACTGAACTGGTGAGCTTAAGGCCCCTGTATTTATACTACTGTTTATATTACTGGAAAGATCTAGAAGTTACTCCAAGTTTACTCAGCACTGAATCTATCTGGAATGTTCTGGAAAATAGGTAAATTTCAAAATATCACTGTCCTGGTCACAAAAGCAAAGTTTGTGGGGAATAATAGCCATTTTCTATACTTTTGGGGCATAAGCAATTAGGAAATAACACTTACTACCCAGGAAACAAAAAAAAAAATAAATATTGTTACACTGCGTAATTCATGTGGTCCAATATATACTTTACAATAGCATTTTCGCTTTACCATCTGCATTCTATCAACCACTTACTGTATTTTTAACTGATACATTTCTTATTATTTTCTTCATTTATAGCACTACTGGTATGTTTTACATTCACAAAACTACCATCATAAATAGGGGCTTTTGGGGGCTTGGATTCTAATGCAGCAGAAAAGTGTTATGCTTCCAATTGTTTGGAAGAACTTAAGTCTTGGGAACAAATTACTGTCCCCAGTTTCATAAATATGTAAATACATTTCACATTTACTATTCCAATTAATTATTCTGTTAACTGTCTGTTTAGTAATTGAAAAGCTTTTGATTTGAGTCTGACTGAGAACTATATAATTCTGTTTGATTGAGATCTAAGCCTAATTCAGATCCCAAGCCTCGCAGCGCTACTGAGATGCAAAATCACAGGTCTCCAGTGCAGGGTTTCAACACATTTAATTCACAGTGGATTGCAATATGAAACAATAATTATTACTTACAGCATAAAACATTGCTGAAGAGGATGCATAATCAGATGAGGCATGAAACTGTTTGCCAGAATACATTTTCTTGTCAAAATAGGATTGTTATTTGAAATTCGAATTCATTACCAGAAATGATATAATGGGGTATATGCACCTTTAAAACTTTATTGTGGTACACTATGTTTAAAGCATTATATAGCATCAGGTGTATGTTAAAATATAGAGGATTCAACATTTTAAAAAATATGTGTTTTCAGTACTTACCAATTCCCTGTGCTCCGTATATTCCATTACAGTTTTAAACAGATGATCTGACTGTTTCTGTCCTAAGTTGAAAGCCTTCTGGATCATAAGCAGAAAATTACAGAACAGCAGATTTAATCCAATAGGAAAGGTTTGCTTATCAGTAATTACAATCGAATAACTGACACCTAGAATAAACTTTATAAACTTTTTACTGCCATAAATGAAGGTACTGGCACTGGCAGCAGCAAACCAGAAATGTTAACTGGAGCCACTATTCAGTCTCCTTTTGAAATCATAAAGTATGCATTGTCCTTCTAGTCTGTGCTTCTACGCCACATATACAACCCTGTCCCATCTCTGGGAGTGGGGCAGGGTGGTGTCTCAATCCTCCCTGCTTGGATGCTGTTGAGCTTCACCTCTGAAACACGTCTCCATTATGAAAGATGGCCAAATCAAATGTTCTTGCCTCATAAGGGTAAGCACAGGATGGGCATTTATTCTGGTGGGTTAAGTGATTATATATATTTGTGCTCTAGCAATGGTAAATGAGACACGGCCAAATAGACACTCGCAGGTGCCTAAACAAATAATAACACTGTGTAACAAATTTTTTATTTATTTTTGTTCCTGGGTAGTAAGTGTTATTTCCTAATTGCTTATGCCTCAAAAGTATAGAAAATGGCTATTATTCCCCACAAACTTTGCTTTTGTGACCAGGACAGTGATATTTTGAAATTTACCTATTTCCAATGAGAAAACGGGCGAATTTGTGTCTTTTCGTTCACATAAAGTCAGAAAAAAACAACATATGAATCCAAATGAACATGTATTTATACTAAAGTAATACAAAAATGACTACAAAAGATTTAGAAGTGAGTAGTTTTTCGAGATTTACGATTATACTGTAAATCACTTTCACAAATCAGCCCCCAAATGTAGTCTCCCATCATGTTCTCGTTATACTGTCCTTGGTAGCGGCGTTCAAAGTCCAGTATGTCCTGGTGGAAGCACTCGCCTTGCTCCTCCGAGTACGCTCCCATGTTCTCCATGAATTTATCAAGATGAGCATCAAGGAAATGGCCTTTGGGACAGCAGGGACACCAAGGCGCACTACCACAGGCGGGACTGGCCACAGCGGACAGAGTTCTCTGTGGGAGGAACAACGTCAAGTGGGAGCCACTGGTGGACCCCCGGAAGGTGCTGATGCCACCACTGCACATCAAATTGGGCCATATGAAACAATTTGTCAGAGCTCTAGATAAGTAGTCAGCAGCCTTCAAGTACCTTCAAGACTTCTTCCCTAAACTGTCTGAGGCAAAGGTCAAAGCCGTTGTCTTCGTTGGACCACAGATAAAGAAGATCCTGGAGTGCAACGAATTCCCCAAGAAGCTCACTAGTAAGGAGAAAGCGGCTTGGAACAGCTTTGTCGTAGTGGTTCGGGGCTTCCTGGGCAATCACAAGGCCGAAAACTATGTGGAGCTGGTTGAGACTCTGGTGAAGAACTACGGCACAACAGAACATGGGAGCGTACTCGGAGGAGCAAGGCGAGCGCTTCCACCAGGATATACTGGACTTTGAACGCCGCTACCAAGGACAGTATAACGATGATGGGAGAACATGATGGGAGACTACATTTGGGGGCTGATTCGTGAAAGTGATTTACAGTATAATCGTAAATCTCGAAAAACTACTCACTTCTAAATCTTTTGTAGTCATTTTTGTATTACTTTAGTATAAATACATGTTCATTTGGATTCATATGTTGTTTTTTTCTGACTTTATGTGAACGAAAAGACACAAATTCGCCCGTTTTCTCATTGGAAATAGGTACATTTCAAAATATCACTGTCCTGGTCACAAAAGCAAAGTTTGTGGGGAATAATAGCCATTTTCTATACTTTTGAGGCAAAGCAATTAGGAAATAACACCTACTACCCAGGAACAAAAATTGTGTTACATAGTGTAATCCAAAACAGAAGGTACAAAGAAAAAGAGAAAATAAAACACTTTTAACAAACTACAAAATAAAAGTGCTGCACTCTGCAGCTTTAAGGCCTTCACACACCAGACGTGACACGATTTTTACTGGAGCGACACGACAAATTCGCTGTGGGATCACCGTGCACACCAGAAGCGATCACAGACACGACGCGACAGCTGGAAATTGTGGTGCGTGTGGGTGGTGCCGTCAGACCAGGAAATTAAACAATAACAATGGTAGTATGGTCAAAACGGCACTGCTGCGCTTGTATTTAATAATTTACAGAATAAACAGTTTTAAAAAAAAAACAACACACAAACAAAGCAAAGGGCACTCTGGCCAAAGTAAAACAAACACCAACAATTCTAAACAAGTATATTTTAGATATAGCAATTGTTTCTCTATTAATTTAGACTCACGTTTCGTCTCTGACACTCTCTCCTGGAGCGCAGAAAGCTGCAGGTTTTTATACAGGTGACCATCTCCCGATTAGCAACAAGTAGTCAATGAATTAACTTGGGAGAGGGTCACCTTCTACACAGGGTTTTTAAATAAATAAACAAAGCACAAATGCACGGCTTTTCGCCGTCATCTTAAATAATAAATAATCATGTCAGACGGCTTTCGTCTGTCCGCACATAAACACAATATATTTATATAATAATAATAATAATAATAATAATAATAATGAATACCTACATAAATAATAAAATACACGCAAGGGATGGGCACCCGTCACAAAGTGAAACAGGGCTTGATTTCAAACCACATGACATAAAGCTGTTCTCTCATTGCTCCGTTCTGTAGTTGTCACGCGACGAATTCGCAAAAATAGGACCAGGTTCTATTTTTTTTTCATTGCTCGCATTGGAATTTGTGTCGCGGCGACATCTCTTGTCGTGTCACCTTTGGTGTGAAGGGTGCTATTGAAAAGCATAAGTTTTATTGATTTTCTCGAATTGCTTTGTCGTGTTGCTCTTTGCGTCGCATCTGGTGTGTAACGGCCTTTACCCCGACCACCGCTATCCGCACAGCCCGGGTCTCCGTCCTACGCTCAATTATTCCCTCAACCTGCTATGCAGATACTTTCCAGGGTTCTGCCCAAGTTTTTCCCCGCTACTAAAAAAAAATGTTTTTCTTTCTTTTTATTTTGTTTTGTTTTGTTCCTCTTCGGCTGTGCTTGGTCCGGCAGCAGCACTTCCACTGGCTTGTTTTTCGTCTTAAAGGGGCAGGTCTGAGGGAACAACAGAGCATTATTTTATAGTCCCGCCTCTCAGCCACTCAGAGAGAGGGAAAGCCAACACACTATTTCCCCACCTCTCTGTGTCACTGCCATGACTGACATGTAGATCTTACGAGGCTGCTGCCCTCTTCCTGCAGAATCATGCATACGTCAGACAGTCAGCACAGATCTCCCCTGTTACATACCCTTTAAGAGGAACAAAAAAAACAGTCACGACACTATAATAGGATACTTGATTCTTTGGACAAACTGTGTTAATTAAGAATACACACTGCTTCTGTTCAGAACACATTCTCAATTTAAAAACTTTTTTTTAGTTTACAACATAATTCTTTCAAAAGTGTCATCATATTTTTTAAGCATTTTTTAAAACGAAAAGTAGCTTCCTTCAGAGAGATTATGTTCATCAAGAGTCCAGGACCTTGATTCAGAAACAGTAAGTTTAAAACAACAATCCTATCTTTAAGAACTCAAATCTATAAAAAAAAAAGCTTTATTATTATTATTTGTTTATTTAGCAGATGCCTTTATCCAAGGCAACTTACAGAGATTAGGGTGTGTAAACTATGCGTCAGCAGGAGGTTAAGTGACTTGGTTAGGGTCACACAATGAGTGAGCCGGGATTTGATCTGGGGACCTCCTGATACAAGCCCCTTTTCTTTAACCACTGGACCACACAGCCTCAAGTACTGTTTTATTCAGGCATACAAAATAATCTTATCCACCCATCTAAAACAGTGATCGCATAGTAGATACATATATAAAATATCTATTTTTCAGGCAGAGAATTTTGCTTACCCTCTTCTTTTGAGGATTAATTAATTTAGAGCGGTCAGGTGATGTCAAATAGTCAAGGAGTTTCCAGTCTCGATTTGGGATTTCAAACTACAAAGGCTGGGTTCTGCAACTCACAAGCTTAGGTTGAGATCTAAGATTGAGAACAATTTAGTGGAGTTTGACTCTAGTATTTATTTCTGTCTGACAGCTGACAGCTCATCTTAATTGATATCACTGTATCCTCTCATGCTATGCGGTGGCAATGTGTTGAAAGCTGATAAACCTACAATGCATGAGTAATATGCTTTTTTTCTACATTTTAACAATAATACTAATTTTAGCAAACTGACAACTTAGTTAAACATTTTGACCTGATCATTGGACCAGGACAGTCAACCAAAAGTACGTTGTGTGGTAATTCTCAGAAGAACATCACCGGACCGCAACAGTAAGGTTGTTATGTTGTAAGTCCAGAAACACCGTGGCTTTAGTTGACAGAAGGTTTGTTATGTTGTAATTAAGCAAAACTTCACCCGATCAGTTCACAAAAAATTCAATATGTGGTAATTCTAAGCAAACGCAGGTCCTTCTTTTTCTGTCTTCTTTGTCTGAGCTCTCTAGCTTGTTCATTAAGTCAGGAATGAAAGACTTGTAATGTATTAAAACGTCATTTGTGTTCTCTCTACATTTTATCAATAATAATTGCAGCCGGTTGGTATTTCCACCACTAATTTAGACAAAGAGCCACATCCGACCAGGCCTAAGGACTTTAACTAGCTCTGTGACAACTCGTATGAAATACAAAGTCTTGAATGTTTGGTAACGCAACTTGTTACTAAAGGTGTTTTAACTTGCAGTTATTTGTTAGGAGGCTTGGTGGTCCTGTGGTCAAAGAAAGGGGCTTGTTGTTTGTGTGACCCTGAGCAAGTCACTGAACCTCCTTGTGCTATTCCTATTATAAGTGACTTTGCGTAGTTCACCCCCTAGTCTCTGTAAGTCGCTTTGGATAAAAGCATCTGCTAAATGATAATAATAATAGTTCTGAGTCCACTATTTTTTATAGGTTATTCTCGTCCTCATTGGTTGGGAACACAGTAATATTATTTGGTGTAAAGCCTAGTAATGTTCTTTGTCAGGTTTTATTGCCTAATTGTTTTTTGACCAATCAAAAATAACAACACTCATCAGATACTTCTTACAGAGATTGAGGGGTGTTTTTTCTAAATGCTCACTGCCATCAGCCGTGTGTTTGCATGTGTACAAAAGCCAGGAGGTCAGCAGCCCTGCCTGACCCATCATAGCCCACAACAGGCACTGATGGAGTGTTCCTGACACACTCCCACATCAAGAGGATCGCATTGGGGCCAACTTCAACTACCAGGCCAACCACTAGAACACTCTGACCCATTCCTATACAAGATAAACACAAACACAGTCATTAATTTTGCAACATAAGCAACGTGTCAGCTGATTTACACATTAGCCACATTAGTTCTGGAATCTGTATTTTTGATACGCTTTAGGTTTCAGGAGGTTCTAAAGCTCTGTGTTTAATAAGACAGAGTGGATCCTGATTCATACATGAAACTGACAATCTATTTCAGTGATCCATTATAGAGGGGAAGCACTGTCCCTCTTCTCCCTCTTACTTCCTCCCTTGAGGGAATCAAAAACAAAAGAGAGCTGATTATAATTACACAGTGACCAGTTTTGGAAAATGTGCACTCTGCTTTCATAATTTGGAGAATGCTCAGCAGTTGTTCCTATTTTGCAAAGCAGGCAATGACACCATGGCAAGTCTTCACACAAACTAGAACTAAACTAGCCATAATGGCTGCTTATAAATAGAAAAAAATACTTACTGGCGTGTGTTTTTTAAAGTCCTATGTACTTTTCCAGTTTCCTACTCAACTTAATCTCATTCCCATACTTTTCAACTGTTCCATCATCAATCAAGATGAAATGGGTGTGCATGTTATGGAGGCAGGTCAGCTTGCTAAGAACAGGTTGAACATAACAGGAGCAGGAGTTGATAAAATCATATAGAGATACATGCTTTAATGTTAAAGTGATTTGTTTTGAAGTGGCTTGTTTTGAAAGGCAGTGTCGTTTGTTGACTTGGCAACACAGGTAACCTTCCCCGTCTGTCACAGCAGGCAATGCCATTTCATCAGTATCCGCCACCTCCCTTTCAAGTGCCCACTACACGTATTTGCCCAAGCGTGGTGTTGAATGCTTCCTCAGCAGCTGTCAGCCGTCTGGACAAGTAGGGTTTCTAAGCCAGGGTAGTATACGCAGCATCACCTGATCCCCTATATGCTATCTCCGCCAGTTTTCAGCCATGGTGATCTGCAATACCTGTTGGTCAGTTTTATTTTATACCTCTGAGTTTATTTTTAATTAACGAGTCGTAAGATACATTAGTTGAAACAGTATTCACTACTAATGTCATTTGAAAAACAATTTGGGCAAGAGTAGTAAAACACATTATTAACCAGCCAGGCACGAGGTATTTTGCTTTATTACAGCAGCTTAGATTCACTTGTGTACCAGGTATCTGCGCATGGAAACCACATTTTCACAAAATGTCACTAGTAATCTTCAAAAACAGCATGAGTACTTTATGCATAGCTAATTTACATATCAACCTCCACCTTTCCCATTCATTTGCATGACGTCAAATGAAAAGCCTGGTCACTCCCTCCACAGAGACCATGACGTGGCAATGGTCATCCACGGTGGTCCTCCCGACCACCATCACTGAGGGATCCTGCTCCGCTGTGACAGGGTTTCTTTGTGGGGTCCGCTTTCTCCCGGTTAAGCGGACCCCTGGGCGTTTCCCAATGCTGGCCGAGGGTTGCTGGTGTTCACAGCACGGCGGAGGAGTCGCACCTGCGCCCGCAGTTCTCCAATGGCCTCCAGGAACTGGTCCCTGGCCAGCTCTTCCTGCACCGCGGGAGGCATGTGGGCAAAGGCACGACGTGTCAAGACCCCTATCATCGCGGCTAGCTCATGGAGGGTCTCGCCCGGCTTCCGAGTCCTTCCCCTGAGCTCGCTGTGCAGCAGCCCTGGCTGTTGGCTGCTGCCAAACCGGCTCTGGAGTGCCTCACTCAGTGCCCCGAAGTCCGCCTGCTGTTCCGGAGCCAGAGTGAGCAGGCAGGGTAGCACATCCTCCGCCAAACACCCGGCGAGTTGGAGAGCCCTAACGAGTGGCATATTTAAAAATTATTATCTCAGGTAAAAAGTAGCTTTTATTTCAGTTTATGCTCCTACAACTTTTGATGGATAATTTTTTAGTTCATTGACTAAATTACTGTTGGAAATGTCTGACTTCTGTTTAATCTGTGGTGCTGATATGAATGTGGTAATCAATCATTCTCTTGATAGATCGGGACTACAGAAAGGGAGATCGCAGCATTTAGCATCCTGTGCACTGCAGAGCCTAGTTTCTAATTTAGGTGTGGTAGATGTTTGGCGTGTTCACTCCCTCCGTTAGAGAGTTTACATTATTTTCGCCTAGACACAAATCATTTTCTAGGATTGATTTTATATTTCATCGAGGACCCTTTTCTCTGAAGTACATATTGCTGAGCTGTTGCCTATGTCCTTATCAGATCACCATGCAAACTTTTGCAAATTTGTACTAACTGATACCCAGACTCAAGCTCCACAGTGGCGTTTTAATTCCACATTTTTACAGAATTTCTTATTCTGATTTCTCCAAAACCTCCAACTGCCACGCCTCTCGGCTGATAACTCGGCAGTGCTTGGAGCACCATTATCCCTAGATGAGCTGAAAGGTGCTTTGCAGGATATGAGGAAGGGGAAGTCTCCTGGTATTGATGGAATTCCGCATGAATTTTTCACTCAGTTGGGCCCTGTGGAAGGGTGGTGGTAATTCACTGACACACACGGGAGACAGAAGTTTTATTTGAAAACACCGCACTGGTCCCCAGTTTTATTATTTCAGATGTTTTTTTTTTCTTATTGCCCGTTCAATTCTATGTGAATGTGTTACCATTAATTAATTTAGTTCCATGAAAGGAAAATGCAACTGGCATTATACTCAATGGTTCCTTGAAGCTTAGACTTTTGGTCCGCTGGTTTGGAAACTCAATCTGCTGAAGTGTCCAGTACAAAAGGCTCTCCTCTCAGCAACGAAGTCTTCAATCCCACGTTGGATCAAACTCGGCAACAAAGCTTTCAATTCTCAATAGAATCAACAAACAGCTGCAACAAAGTTTTCAGTCCTCGATATAGGATCCACAACCCGACTGCTCTGTCTTCTTCGCTGAATCTTTTAGCTATGCAGATAGCAGGGCACAGTTTATTTTGGATACTGTGGTTTTAGGTGAACAGCAGACCTATACTGGTTTGTCTGATAACAGTCTCTGTAAGTTTTATGGCAGTCCTCCAGCTGGGCCTCAATCTCGTTGCTTGTGGTTGTTGACTCGCTTGCAGCTTGCTTCCTCGTCTTGGGTCTGTTTCAGTCAGAGTCCTGTCTTGGGTCCATTTTTAGGCAGAGTCCTGGAGTTGCAGCTTTGCTTAGCAGAGTGACAGCATCTTGTTAAGCATTCGATGTGGACCGCAAACTGTTTAGTTTTGCTTGGATATTTATAGTCTTTTCACTCTGCTAAATAGCCACTTTCATGAGATCGTTTGTGTATCTTGACTTTTTAAATTCCCAGTCATTTGACGTTTTAATGTCCTTTTCCACTGGGACATCACTAGTTTATGTCTTCCTTGAGTCAAAATGATTGTTGTTGCACGTGTGAATTATATGTACATAATTCAACTGTCCTTTCTAGCCTTGGTCACTTCATTCATTAGGTCACATAGTTCAGTACGTCTGCAAGTAAGAGGCCCTCTTCTCAAGACTAAGCAGTTTACCCTGTTTCTCAAGACACATAATTTCATTATTTAATCCAGTTACATTTCCAATACACATTCATGTATTATTATCATATTCAGTGAATATGTCCCACAAGATAAAGACCCCACAGCTTGTGCAAGCTATCGTCCCGTCATTGATTAACTCAGATGCTAAACTGTACGCTAAAGTGCTCTCGCGTCACCTTAAGACCTATATGACTAAATTAATACACTACGATCAAACAGAATTTATTAAGAGTTGTCTAGCATCTGATAATGTTCGCTGTCTTCTTCACATTATACATGCTGTTGTGGATGTTGATGCTTCTTTTCTCTAATTAGATGACGAAAAAGCTTTCGATCGCTTAGAGTGGAAATATCTCTGGTCGGTATTGGATCATATGAGTTTGGGATCAGAATTTAGTAATAGGATTAAAGTTTTATATGCCAATCCTTCTGCGATGGTGCTCACAGGCAGTAAATGTTCTTCCCAATTTGCTATTTCCAGAGGTACCCGTCAAGGCTGCCCGCTCTCCCCTTTATTATTTGCTTTATCACTGCAGCCACTCACCCAGGCTGTCCGCCAGTCCACTATGTCTACCCCTATTACTGTTAATTCTACTCAACATCACATTTCGCTCTAAGCAGACAATGTGCTGTTATATGTTGAATATGTATCTCAATCGCTCCCCCACCAACTACTGATTTTTGACAATTTTAGTTTATCGGGATATAAAATTAATACGTCTGCCATAATGCTCTTGAACCTTGTGATGGGGAGAATTATCTTGCCTCAGAACATATCATTCGTTAAGCATTTTAAATATCCTGGTATAGAGATTCATTCCTCCTTATATTCCACCACAGGCAGACTTAAACAGATGGATGCACCTTCCTAACTCATTGCAAGCTCGAATCTCTATAATAAAAATTAACATACTCCCTTGCATGAATTTTTTCAGCTCTATGTTTCCACTCTCTCCCCCAACAGGTTATTGGGATAAATTACACACTATGATGTCCAAATTTATATGGAAAGGAACGCGTCCATGTATTAAATTCATTACTCTGCAACACAAGAAATCCTTGGGAGGTTTAGCATTGTCAAATTTTAAATTCTATTTCTGGGCTTTTGTGTCCGGTAACAGTTTGGTTTGTTCCTGTTGCTCCTGTCTCATGGCGCCCTCTAGAGGAAAATGTGGTATTTCCACATATGCTTCAGGATCTGGTACATACTGGTATTCCTCTCAAGCAGTGCAGATTACGTTTTGGTCCCATAATTACACATTTAATTACAGTTTGGCGCTTTGTGGAAAGACATGCAAAACTCCAAATAAAATGACACTCATACACCCATCTTTCATAATTGTTTGCTTATATCAGGTGTCCGTCCCTTTTCCTTTCCACAGTGGAGGAATAGGGGATACATATTCTTGCTGATATTTTTAATGATGGCTTAATTTGCACGTTCCTGGATTTACAGTCACAGTGTAACTTGCCAGGTTCTTCTTCCTTTTTTACCTTAGACTTCATTCAGCAGTTCATGCCTATGGAGTGCCCTGGGGACAGAGTTGCCATCACATACACTACATACAGGGGGTCGGACAAAAGGGCTAGTTTCTACAATTTATGCTTACCTCTTAAAAGCTTCATATAAACCTCTTGCGGCTATTACTATTTAGTGGGGCTTGCGAAGCAAGAGTCCCCACTTTAAATCTTCAACATACTTCTTCTTCATCTTCTTATTCTTTGGCACGCTACTCCTCTTACACCGTTTAAGCTAGAAACATCGTTCAAACTTTAAAACGTGTAGACCGGTCTGGAATAGTGTGCTTGTATACAACTTTTTTTTATATCTTTTATACTTTTTAAACTATTAAGCTTTTTGTCCCTTTTTTGTCCATCTTCATTCACGTTAATGGGACTATTTCAACATTCTAAAGCTCCCCATTGTTTAAAAACTCCCAGACTTCCAACATTCTATTTACTGTAAACGATGTAACTTTTGACACAAATCAGCTACTTTGACCACTTTCCCAACAAGTAATACAAAAAGTTAGAGCATATGGAATCGTCCTCTACTTCTCTGCTATTCAAATATGAAATCAAAACAGAAATAACTTTTATCAATCAAGAGGTACAGCTGTTTTAGTAACCGCATCAACTTCTTTCAGTAGGCTACTTCCCACTGTTGAATTAACTGTCATAGAACTTTGAGAAATTTCAAATTATAGCACATTCTAAGCATGAGACAATTAGTAAACAATGTGACTTTTGACACAAATCAGCTACTTTGACCACTTTCCCAATAAAGCAAGCCCCACAACTTTACTTGTAAAGTTACCATCTAGTTGGAATAGGGACTTAAATTTAGATGAAGAAATTTGTTGGGATACTGTTTGGAACAATGTAGGCTTTGCTTCCAAGAACCCAAATCATCAGATAATCCATTTTAATTTTTCCCATAGAATACATTTAACCCCTTGTAGTCGTCACTTAATGAAACTTATCCCCAGTCCTTTGTGCACTCTCTGTCCTCAGGGGGCCATGGGAACCTTTCTTCATATAGTTTGGGAGTGTCCGGATGTGGTTACGTTCTGGGCTCGGGTTTCTTCAACCTTGTCCACTATTTTGGAGAAGGATATTCCTTGCTCTCCTCTGGTGCTTTTACTGAATGATGATGCATCCCTTAACTTCTCACTGCAGCAGCTAAAAAGATGACAGCTCTGCGCTGGCAGCCTCCGCATTCCCTTCCCTGGCGGCAGTGGATCCTCTCTTTTCCAGATATAATTTATATGGAACCTTCTACAGCTCGGATCCATGGTGCTAGGGAGAGATATATTAAATCTGTTTTAAACTCAACTGCAGATAACTGATTGATTTGTGCTCTTGAGGGCTTTTTTCTTGGGGGGGGGGGGGGTTAGCCACTGGTGGGTGGGAGCGGGAGAGGCCTGTTCTGGCTATCGGACACATGCATACTCCTGCAGGGGGGAAGTCGACGGCCCTGTTGGACCCATCTGCCAATCATATCTCTCTCTGAGTGGTGGGGAGGCGGGTCTTGATTCCCTAGGTCTTGCCTGTTCAGGAGAAAAAACATCCAGAGCCTGGTTCAGGAAAATTGAATAAAAACAAAATAGAGAGAACCTACCGTCTGTGGAAGGAGCAAGGGCAGTGAAAAGTGGCTGGTTCCAGAGGCTGTGGGGTATGCATGGAGAAAACAAAAGGCAAGATGGGAAACTGAGAAAGCAAGAAAAAGAAAATAAATATTATTCCACGTACCCAGACCGACAAGAGGACGGTAGCTGGGACGGACACAATTAGTTATGGTTAAATATGCATGTTTAGAATTTTTTTTTTAATGTGATCTAGTGCCAAAAGATCACCTCATTCGAGAGCATTATAAACATGGACCCATTCAGACAGCTGACCAGAAAAGCAATAGTGGTGAGCGTGGCTTCCAGAGTTCCTATAACTTACTTTAAGAGAACTCAGAAATACTGCACATCGCAAGGAAAGACGAACTGGTCCCATCATCAGTGTTGCTTTGCCAGCAGTGAAGTTTACTGGATGCTTGATACCATGGTCTTCTTTTTCATGTCTTGTTTTTAGAGCTACATATTTTTAGGTCATTATTGACAAAAAAAAATGTAATTAAAGACTAAATGCCATGCTAGCTTCTTGTTACCCAGTGCCTATAAGTTTCCCTGCAACTGTAATACAACTGAATGTATTATTTAGTGTGTGCTTTCAAAATAGGTAATAGTTAAAAACAATGGTACATGATGGTACATGATGGAAATAACAGGGTATCACTAAATGTAATTCCTTTGGAAATCATATGTATTACATAGACGTTTTGCCGCATCCAACTCGTGACACTTTGTTCTTGTAACGTGATATGGATAGTTGACAGAGAGTGTTTTCTATTCTCAGAATTATTCGACATTGCCACGTGCTAATAAATAAAACTGTTAAGCTTTATTTGAAACCAATGATTATAGTTTTCAATCTGGATGTTTTCAGGACCAAAATTAAACAATACACCTTGGTTAATGAATATGAATCTATATTCATGTAAGATACGAAAACGTATTTTAATATTAGCTATTTAATAAGCTAATATGGGAGCATGCATTTTGGTTACGTTTTATAAATGTTTAAACCTTAGGCATTGACATACAGTTTTGGCCAAAAGTCTTGCATCCCGTTATAGAATTAACACATTTTGCTTCATAAAGTTGAATGAAACCTGCTGAATAATGTTACATTAACATATTGCATTGCATCCCACTTTTGTAGTTTTCCATATAAGGACAAAAATTAAAAAATGTGACATTTCGAAATCTAACATGACATACTGTACTACTGTTATGGCTTTGAAGTGCTGTTAGTGCGGCCGAACACAACTGTACTCTTGTTAACCTATGAGCAGTGTATGGTTGATCTGCACTGCCTGTAATATTGTCATGAATCGGCTGTGTGAGGGCTGGCGTTCAGTGTTTCAACCAATTAGCACTAAGCATTGCAATGTGAGGGCTGGCGCTTATTGTTTCAACCTATAAGCACCAAGCATTGCCCTGCAATAGTGTGTTTACTTTCCAAAAGTCAATGACTGATGACAAAACGTGAAAAATATTCTCTAGAATCCAGCACTACATTTAAAACAAAGCCGAGCAAGGAATATTTTAACTGTTAACATACATATGTCAATATATCTATCAATAAACAAGTCATTATAAAATGTTGTACATGTTATTGTTGGTGTTTGTTTAGCACTTCCCTTTAATAAGCTTCATGTTAGAATTATAGGTACAGTACAGCATTGTGCAGATATGCCACTGGAACCGGTTCTGCCATTTGGTGCTACTTGTGTTTGTACTTAATAAATGCTCATTTAGTAGAGCGTCTATATTTTATGTTGAAACACCAGTCCAATTATGTTGGTTTACTATTACAAAAACCATAACTTGAAAAAGATTGAACAGTAAAAATGAATTTTTCCAGAGCTTCTTAGCAAAAAAAAAAAGTTTGCCTTGCTGCGCTCGCCAGTTCTTCGTTACCTTTGCCCCCCCACTAAAGGTTAGGTGCCCCTGATTGGAAGTATGGGTCTTGCTCGTGTCACGTGCGTGGGTCACCGCTGTTTAAGCAATACAGAGAGACACTGCGGGTGGAGTTGAAACGCCTGCACAGGCGTGCAGGATTTATTCACAAAACAGAAATGAAAGTAAATAAAGATGGTCATGTGACGTTACCAGACATGATAACGCACAGAGGACACATACAGCAAGCTGTACAAAAATACAAAATAAAACACAGTACAAAAGCTACAAATAAAAGGTGCCACAGAGGGTGAGCGCTAGCCTTATAAACGAGGTGTTCCGCTCCAGGAACCGGCTACACTACGTAACCCTCGCTATACGTTACTTGGGAACACTATCCCCTAAACTAACCCACTTATGAGTCAGTATTCATACGACGACTCCTGCTGCTTCATACGGCCTTGGCTGGGCATTGCCTTCACAAGCACCGCTTGCAGTCTCAGGGTTGCGTAGCTGTCGTTCCTGCAGAGCGGACCCTCTCCTCCCAAGTATACGCCGCTCCCCTCTGGCATGGCGTTGCAGTCTTCCTGAGCCATCTCCCGTTGATTTTTTTTTTAAATGATGGACACTCGTTCAAGACCCGCCCACCTGCTGATTGAGGTCCAGCACAGCCAATCACTTGCTGCCTTTCCCCTCAACAAGGCCTAGCAGGCAGCAAGTCTCAAATCGAGCGCCCGTCTGTAAACAATAATGTAATCACACAAATCAACTCCAAAATGATACACAATAAACCCATTTCCCCATACAAATTATACCAACACTAATTTACACATGTGCAGGGCAATCACCCTGCTACAGTATCTCTTTGTATATTCAATGCAGCCAGTAGTTATTGCTTAATTAAAACACTTTGGGCCTCATTTATGAAAGGGCACCAAATTTGGAGTTAGTGCACACGTAAAGTACTGAGCCTAACTTTCGGGATAAATCAAAATTTACTGCCCCATTTACTAACAGAGAACGCATTAAAATACGTGCAGAGTATTTGGCTAATTTACATACCATACCGTGCACACTATGTGTCTTGTGAGCGATAATTTAATGTGCACAATAATGTCAGAGACTCACCTGTGACCACCGTGATATCTAAAGTCCCAGCAGTCCAGGCATTTCTTTTGGTCAGTAGCTTATTGTGAAGGTGGAGGTGGCTTGACCGAAAATGAGCGATCAACAGACAGCACTGAGCAGGGGACAGACAGAGGCAACGTAAAGTGAAACAGCATTGCTTACCTTTTAATTTTAACATTTATTCTTGCTCTGATGTAAAAAAAGCAAAAAAAAAGCCTCTTTCCTTTGTCCTGCATACGACCTGCGGGGCAATTTTTTGGCGGCCAGCCCATTAGTTCTAAAATTGCATTGATGTACTCTATCGTTTTGGAATTCTTCTTTAAAACAATCCGCCTCTTTAATATAACACATGTATTCAATATGTGCAGTATGCATTGTATGAGTGACATTGCCATAAGCCAATCATAGTTTACAGAGGTAGTAAAATAGCCAATCAAATGGCGCACAGGATCAGTTTCCTCATGTACACGTGTAACAGCACAGTGTACATAGTTTTAATTAGGATAGCGAAGCGAAGGCTTGTTTAAACTATTTATTTTACTTTGTGTAACATTTAAAACCAGTAGCCAAAAAGTAGTTGAAGATGTCACAGAAGTGAAATGTGGAGGCAGAACACAGAAGATTCCAAAATTGTTAGCCAGATAATTATTTTTTCACTGAATAATTCTGACGGCAAGACAATCTGTCTGATTTGCAGTGCTACGGTTGCAGTTATGAAAGATTATAGCATACATCTTCAGAAAATGCGAAGAAAGTTGTGGATGCCAATTTTATTGTTAGGAAAGAGGTTACATATGTGCTGCCAAACCTTTTTCAGATGGTGAGTTTGTAAAAGGTGTATGCTTAAAACAGCTGATGTAGTATGCACTGAAAAATTGAACATCTTTTCCAATGTCAGTCTGTCTCGTAACACGGTTGCTGAGTGTTTTACTGAAATGGCAGGTAATATTTAATTTTAATAAACTTTAATTTTATTAAAGAGCTTTTAAGTTTAAGCATGAACAACAACCACTGGAAGGACTTTTTTTAACTTCCAAGAAGCCATAGAAAGTGCAGAATTACCTTGGAAGAAACTAACTGGGATTACAACAGAGGGTGCACCATATATGACTGGGCAAAAGAATAGACGGGCTAGCAGAGTGCTGGAAAAAATTAAAGAAATGCAGAAGTACCAATTTTCTTACACTGGATTCATGCACAGCAGACATTATGTGGAAAGGTTTTTTTGTCAGTTCTAGGAAAGCTTCTTCCAGTTATATCTGCCTATTTTTGTACTATAAAATACATTAAGTAATATGTTGATTAATTGATGAAAACCGTGCCTGTATACTTATTGATGACTAGGAATTGTGCAATGGGGGAAATGTGTTTTGTGTAAAGTAATATGTCTGGTTTTCAGCCCAGAAAAATAGGTTTAAATTGCGCACTGATCAGTGGTTAAAGCCTGGTTTCCATATGCACTAATAAATGATCACTTTAATGCATGCAGTAAAATTAATGTCCGCCGTCTCTGCCTGCTGTTCCTGAGGGTCTGCCGTTCCCGCCTCCGCCACCAGAGGGAGACGGGCCACCGTTCCCACCTCCACCACCAGAGGTGCCACCATCGCTGCTCCTGCTGGAGGGTCCAGGTTCCCTGCCAGCGTTCGCGTGCTTTGAAGGTCCGGGGCCCTTGCCATTGAAGAAAGCTTGGGGGATCCGACATCAACAATGCCCACTGAAATAGCCCACCCGAGGGACATAAGGGGACTCTTGGGTTCAAATGGGGGAAGGGGGGGGGGGGGTGGAGTTTGTACGTGGGGGGAGGTGTGTGGCAGAGCAGGGCCTTTTTTCTGTAAGTTTTTACTTTGTGTTTATGAACCTTTTTGTTTGGCCCTTGTGCCTGTTTATTTTGTGTTTTTTATTTAATAAAAGTATTTTGTTTGAACTCCAGTCTGTTTCTGGGCCTCATCCCTTCCTTGTCACAGATATACTGTATGGAATTTGTGTTTTCGGTTACTTTCCAAAATGCTTGAGCGTTTTTTTTTTTTTTTTGTTTCGGTTTTTTTTGTCAAAATATGTATAGTAGTAACTAGCCAGTATTTGCACACTTAAGTTGTACCTTCTTTCCTTTGTTGTCTTCCACAACGAAATCCCTATGGTTATGAGTACATTCTTCTGGGGGTTTTGTGTGTAAGCATTTTTGTACATTTCGCCACAATTGTGTTTTAAATCTTCTGCATCTTAACTGTAATACAGCTTTAAAACCCGCTAACAAGCCTCCATCCTGATTGTAATCTTGTTTTAAATCTCGCAAGCGGAGTTTCCAATAGAAATGTAGGAATGTGCTGTCACTCAGTAGTTGGGGTGGGTTTAAAGTATTCAGAACGAATCAATGATAGATACAAGTCAGGAAGGCGGGACATTGCCCAGCAGCACTGGAAAATGTATTTATTATTATTTTTAATGGGAAAAGGGTAAAGTCAAGGTGAATTGATTAACCATTTCCACAGTTTTTTGGTGTTTTTCCGGTGTTTGTTGGCTAGCCACCGGTTTCATTTTTTTTGTATCAGGGGAGTTTTATCGGTTAAAACCGAAAATCAGAAGCCCTAATTATAATACTTTTAAGAATGTGTTAACCCCCCCATGCTCTTGTTCTATGGCCCAGATCATTTTTTTATTATTATTTTGGTACTGGAAGGTGAATGTGTAAACCCTGCTGTCTCCAGAGTAACCAGCTGATTTATTTTTCCACTGGAAAAAAAAAAAAAAAAAAAGTGGAATGTAGAAATCATTTCTATAAATGCATGCTACCTGTGTGGATCTCTTGAGCTGGGTATCACTTTCACGCTTTCCCTTTTACAGAAGATCCTATCAATCTAGGATACTGTAAACTAAAAAACAAGCAAACAGAAAAACATATTACATTACCATCATTACAACACATCACCATTGTCACCGTTATTTTTTTTTTCTATGCAGTAGTACCATAATTATCTGTGACTAGCTGTGTGTGACTATGTTTTCACCCTGCTTTACTACTCTTTGATACTGCAGTAAACTTCAAAAGTAAAAATATCCTAAAACTAATAATATAGTAATTATACCTGATAAAAGGGGGGCATTACCCATGTAGCCCCATGTTTTGAAGCCCTCTGTGTGTTTATTATGCTTTTGCAATGCTTGCAAATGCTTTACTGCACTTTTACCATGGTCTACTGTAGTACTGTTTCTTAAATGCTGACACATTAACAAAAATGTACTTATCTAAAAGAGGTTGTATTTTTTTAAAACTCCCTTTTTATATGGTGTTTCTTTCTGAATATGTTTCCATCTGTACTGTATGTCCCACTTACATGTTTCTAAATATTAGTATACCTTATTTAGCATTAGTTATTAGAGTATATGATTCTGTGGCTACGGGGGTGTCTGCCTGTCCACCCATTTGTGCATTTGTAATGAAGCTTTGTATCTAACAGGTTATTGGGCGTATAATGTTGTAGTGGGGATATGTGGACGTGTCTCTGTCTACATCCACCTGTACCTTGTTTTGAAAGTTAATATAATTGTTGAAAGGAAGTGTCACACGGCTGGCTGAGTGGTGACGTTAGAACCAGGAAATGAATACACAGAGACAGGACAGATGAGGTGAAATGATGAAAGCGCTGTTGCGCGGTTTGTTATAAATAAAAGGTTTAAACCAACAGAAGACAGGACACGGCACTTTACGCCAAATACAGACGTGCTCAAATTTGTTGGTACCCTTACAGCTCATTGAAATAATGCTTCATTCCTCCTGAAAAGTGATGAAATTAAAAACTATTTTATCATGTATACTTACATGCCTTTGGTATGTCACAGAATAAAGCAAAGAAGCTGTGAAAAGAGATGAATTATTGCTTATTCTACAAAGATATTCTAAAATGGCCTGGACACATTTGTTGGTACCCCTTAGAAAAGATAATAAATAATTGGATTATAGTGATATTTCAAACTAATTAGTTTCTTTAATTAGTATTGCACATGTCTCCAATCTTGTAATCAGTCATTCAGCCTATTTAAAATGGAGAAAAGTAATCACTGTGCTGTTTGGTATCATTGTGTGCACCACACTGAACATGGACCAGAGAAAGCAAAGGAGAGAGTTGTCTGAGGAGATCAGAAAGAAAATTATAGACAAGCATGGTAAAGGTAAAGGCTACAAGACCATCTCCAAGCGGCTTGATGTTCCTGTGACAACAGTTGCAAATATTATTAAAAAGTTTAAGGTCCATGGAACTGTAGCCAACCTCCCTGGGTGCGGCCGCAAGAGGAAAATCGACCCCAGAGTGAACAGAAGGATAGTGCAAATGGTAGAAAAAGAACCAAGGATAACTGCCAAAGAGATACAAGCTGAACTCCAAGGTGAAGGTACGTCAGTTTCTGATCGCACCATCCATCGCTTTTTGAGCGAAAGTGGGCTCCATGGAAGAAGACCCAGGAGGACTCCACTTTTGAAAGAAAAACATAAAAAAGCCAGACTGGAATTTGCTAAAATGCATATTGACAAGCCACAATCCTTCTGGGAGAATGTCCTTTGGACAGATGAGTCAAAACTGGAGCTTTTTGGCAAGTCACATCAGCTCTATGTTCACAGATGAAAAAATGAAGCTTTCAAAGAAAAGAACACCATACCTACAGTGAAACATGGAGGAGGCTCGGTTATGTTTTGGGGCTGCTTTGCTGCGCCTGGCACAGGGTGCCTTGAATCTGTGCAGGGCACAATGAAATCTCAAGACTATCGAGGCATTCTGGAGCGAAACGTACTGCCCAGTGTCAGACCCAAAACACACAGCTAAAAGCACCCAAGAATGGATAAGGACAAAACATTGGACTATTCTGAAGTGGCCTTCTATGAGTCCTGATCTGAATCCTATCGAACATCTATGGAAAGAGCTGAAACTTGCAGTCTGGAGAAGGCACCCATCAAACCTGAGACAGCTGGAGCAGTTTGCTCAGGAAGAGTGGGCCAAACTATCTGTTAACAGGTGCAGAAGTCTCATTGAGAGCTACAGAAAACGTTTGATTGCAGTGATTGCCTCTAAAGGTTGTGCAACAAAATATTAGGTTAGCGGTCCCATCATTTTTGGACATGCCATGTTCATTTGTTTTATTATTTACAATATTATGTTGAATAAAAAATCAAAAGCAAAGTCTGATTTCTATTAAATATGGAATAAACAATGGTGGATTCCAATTACTTTTGTCAGTTTCAAGTTATTTCAGAGAAAATTGTGCATTCTTCGTTTTTTGTGGAGGGGTACCAACAAATTTGAGCACGTCTGTAAAACAGATAAACAAAACAGACTAACACTTAAACAAAACGGAGGATGGACAGACAAACAAACACGGTGAGTCAAACAGTTATTATTATTATTTTTTTGTTATATTTTATTTTACCTCCTTCTCCACAACCGTTCTCCACTCACCGAACACACAACCCCGAGTGAGTAAAACGTGCATCTGTATATACTGTTGTGCTGGGATTCAATTACTAATTAATTATTCACTTGAATCCCAGCACGTGAATTAATTCTGTGCAACCTCGTGCTCACATATTATATACTTTAAATGCACGTGAAGTGACGTGCAATCCCGTGCCTAAATACAATTATACATTTTAAATAACTCGTGCTGCACACACCCATTTACATCCCGAGCAGCCACCTCTATACACCAACATTACACACCACACGCAACATACAATACAGAAATGCACACAGGGGCGGGGCACATTGCCACAGGAAGATACAGGAGATGAGGAAGAATGCAAAGAATGCAGAGTGTCATATTTGAATTTTCACATAGCTTGTTAGAGTGGCAGATTATTAAGTGTTAAACAGATCATTTAATGATTGTTTTGTTTATAAATATGAACCTGTTACCAAAGGAACTGGGGCAGCACCAAGTTTAGTAGTCTATGTAGTAGCCAGTGGATTAGTAGGCTGTGTACAGTCAAGCGACCCAAAATCTCAAATGTTACTTCCTCACTGCTCATAGTAAGAGTGTATTGTTATCAAGACAACCTAACATATAGCTTAGTTTGGTAGTGTTCCTGCTGAGTGACTACATATGGTGGGTTGTGCAGATACAGCATGTTAGAGCAAACACTTGTTCTTTCATTTGAATGCATGTAAAACTTCATGTGTAATGCAACTTAAGACTCAACTCAATTCACATAAACACATAATTGGAAAAGCCAAGAAAAACATGTCTGAACCGGTTCTACGATATCTTTAATAAAATAAATAGATTTGTAATGCACAGAATACAAGGAGGTGGGGGGCAAACAGCTTCTGATAATTCAGCCTATCATCAGCCTGTCATATAGAAATACAATGATTATCATCTACTCTCTTCTGAAGTCCTGATACACCCATAAATTACTCCTGTCTCTTGCTAGTTTTTTTTATTTTCTTTAACAACACATTATATGTTGTGCTTATTGAAAAGGTATTGTATAATGTTTCATTGAAAAAAAAAAAAAACTTCTAAATTCTGAATATGATTGGGTCACACAGTCAGCTTGGCCAGAGCTAGAAGACAAATCAACTGCAGTTCAATCTCCCCAATCGCTGCCAGCTTACACTGACAAATGGTAAATCACTGTTTTAATCTCTTACCCCACTGCTTGCATACAGTACATTCAATATATATATTTTTCTGCACCATGTCCTTGCCTGTTTTCTTTCAGACAGTCTCTCATTCCAGTAACATTCATTAGCATGGAATCAGGAATTTGGTCCATTATCCCTGTCCCTCACCACACAATACGTGCCCAATAAATCACAAGTCTTCTTTTCTTACTTTTACATTTCCATGAGCGATAACCTGCAGTTTTTATTATTATTATTATTATTATTATTATTATTATTATTATTAATATTATTATTATTATTATTATTATTATTATTATTATTATTATTATTATTTATTTTTTAAAATTTTATTATTATTATTATTATTATTATTATTATTATTATTATTATTATTTTGCTGGCAGATTTACAGCAACATTTTAAAAACATACAAAAATAACAACCAACCACAAAACAACAACAACAAAGGAATCAAAGCATCTAAATATTTACTAGCTGTAAAGAAAAACTGCATTTTTTAATCAGATTCTGGATTAATTACCCTAGAGATTCTTTAAGTTGCTCTTCAAATTGGCTTGTATTGACAGGACTCCGCAACAACTGTGCTGTTCATTCTTTTTTTTCACTCTGGACTATATTATGATGAAAAACAACAGAGATGTATGAGATTTAGGAATAATTATCTTCTTGGACTCGTTTGACAAAGTTGAGTCGACATCCCTGTTGGACCTGCCTGTCATGTGTGTCGCCTGGCTTTCTCTGAACGCTCGGGTAGGTGGGTCTTGGGGGGGGCGACAATTGGCCAATAAAAATAACGTGCTGTGATTCCCTCGGTCTTGCCCGTGTAGACGAAAAGCCAGCAGGAGGCTGGAGTATGGCAAAGAACCCAAGAGACCAAAGAAACAAAACATGGTCGGTTTGCTGAAAGCTGTGGGGCACGTTGTAAAGGAAAAGGGCAAGAAGGACAGCAGACAGCACAATTCCACGTACCCAGACCGACAGACGGACAGTCGCTGGGACGTATATCCAATAGTTAGCTCCAGGGAAAACTTGGGCAACCCTGTGCGGACTTCTCCTTGAACTCTATCAGGGTGTGACGGGGTACACCCTGCCCCTATGTATAGGTGTGTTTTATTTTTGTATTATTACAGTATAAATGTATGTAACCCTGTCATGTGTTTTATTTAACCTCGTGCAGAATGTGGCTGTCTTCAGATTGGATAATTGAGTGCTAATCTGAAGGCAGACACATCTATAAAAAAGGAGGTTTGGGCTGCGCAGGGAGAGAGAGACCGGAGACGGCGTATTGTTGTGGTCAAAAGTAATTACAAAAAACAACTTCTCCCTACATGCACAGTATTTGTTTGGTGTTTTTAATTATTTAGTGTTTGTTTGTTTGTTTTGGCCCTCGTGCCGTTTTCTTTTGTGTTTGTTAAGTTTATTTTGTTTAATAAATAAGAGCGCAATACAACTCATCCCGCAATACTGCTGTCTGCCTGTGTGTTACTTCCTGGTTCTGACGTCACCACAAGCCAACCTGTCAAACAGGGTTAATCTGAAACAATGCCCCCCCTCCCCCTCTTCTTCATTTGGGTGATGTTGTTTTAAACTGTGATTAAAAGGGACAAGTGTAACAACAGATATATAAAAGCAAAAAGGAAAAACATCAATAAGGGGGGTTGAAAATGAAGAGAGCCCATGTTCTAACTAATAGGCCAAGATATTTAGTCATTCTAACAGAAAACTAACTTGATATAATATGTATTTCTATAACCCTTTTTTCAGTAGGAAATACTGAACATTTTTAATTTAATTATCCTAGGGTAGTCTATCTGCACAGTTACTTATGGCTGGTTTCACAGGCTTTAATTAGCACTAATCCTGGACAACTCATTGTTACCTTTGGTAAATTTATTCAAGATTAGTGCTAATTGGTGTCTGATAGTATTGAAAGAATTAATGCTAAAATCAGATTTTTTTTTATGATTGGAAAAAAAGCGTAACACTAAAATGAAGGGCTTTGGGTTTGTTCCTCCAAAGACCAATTACTTGTTTACACATACCTGCAAATAATCCAGTTGAAATTGGTACAAATTAAGGTACATAAAATATCACTAAATGACAAACATTACATCTGTGGCAGGACCTCGTGACCTTGACCTTGGTGTGTTTAACTTTTCCAGCTGTAAAATTGTGTTGCAGTTAAAATCTCACACCAATGTTGGCACCATTTAGGAGGACATTTCTGTGTTTTTTTCGTAGGGTCTATATTTCTGGTGTGTCCAAGAAATACTAGTGTTGTAACCACCTTTCAAAGTTGCAATACTCTCTGGAGAATAGAGGTAAAAGAATAGAGCACTGTAGTGAAGCATAGTAAAAACATTCCAACACACAAGGTACAGTAGTAATTCCTATTTGTGACAGATGTCATGTTTGTGCACTTCTTTTATTTTCTAATCGAATCAGGGGAGGCAAACAGGAGGACAAATCGATTCTATAAACTCCTACAATGCGTTGTTCTTATAGATTTTCACATACACAGACAACAGTTAATCAAGAATAATCACACAGACTCTGGTATTAAAGGTTTAACAAGGGGCTCCCAAGTGGCGAATCCACTTGGAGTGCAGGATGTGCTCTATAGTCTGGACGTCGTGAGTTCGAGTCCAGGCTATTCCATTGCCAACCGAGGATGGGAGCTTCCAGGGGGCGGCGCTCAATTGGCCGCACGCCGCCCGGGGGGAGGGAGGGTTAGGTCGGCCAAGGTGTCCTCAGCTCACCGCGCACCAGCGACCCCTGTAGTCTGGCCAGGTGCCTGCGGGCTTGCCTGTCAGCTGCCCGAGAGCTGTGTTGTTCTCCCACGCTGTAGCTCTTGGGTGGCTGCATGGTGAGTCCGCAGTGTGAAAAACAGCAGTCGGCTGACAGCACACGCTTCGGTGGACAGCGTATGTTCGTCTTCGCCCTCCCAAGTCAGCACAGGGGTGGTAGCGGTGAGTTGAGCCTAATAATAATTGGCCATTTCAAATTGGGGAGAAAATAATAAAAATAATTGGCAACAACTAAATTATTAAAAAAATAAAAAGTTTAACGAATCAGAGTATTTATTTACTCCTTTGGTTTATTAACACTTAAATCAAATCAAATCAAATAAATGGATCAAGTGATTGCAGATCTACTTGGAATCCTAGCTCATAGACATTCCAGGCTGTCTGGTGTCTTTGCAAACTAACAGCATTAATACTTAAAGCAATATGGTTAAAGTTGCAACTGCTGATAAGAAACTCAGCTATATGTGCATTCCAAGAGGCCCCATCAAGGTTATTGAAGGATGTATGTGTTTTATAATTCACTGAGCGGTAGATGTACTAAGATGGGCCAGTCGTAGTGCACATACCTCAATTTGCATTTTCGTTGCGACAATTCGCAAAGTATACATTCTGTTGTATGGGCAGCAGTGTGGAGTAGCGGTTAGGGCTCTGGACTCTTGACCGGAGGGTCGTGGGTTCAATCCCACGGGGGGACACTGCTGCTGTACTCTTGAGCAAGGTACTTTACCTAGATTGCTGCAGTAAAAACCCAGGTGTATAAATGGGTAATAGTATGTAAAAAATAATATGATATCTGTATGATATGAAACAATGTATTATGTGATATCTTGTAACAATTGTAAGTCGCCCATGATAAGGGTGTCTGCTAAGAAATAAATAATAATAAAAATATATATATTAAGGGAAAATATGTTAATAATGAGAGCCGCGGTATACTAATTTAAGTATGTGTTGCATCATTTTAGCAAGATTTCTAGCATTGCAAAAGTCATGTGACATTTTTTGAATAAAAAATGAAAGGCAGTTTAATCCCACCAGATTCCATAGTGGGACCCCCACCTTCACCCCCAAATAAATAAATAAAATACATGTGTTTCTATCAAAAAGCTTTTCATACTAATACAATAGCCCCGCACTAAACCAGACATGTTTGTCTGACATAGGTGTCCGGTTTAAAAAAATACAATAAAATTGCACAGACATACATTTATAGTACTCAGTGTATTTTGAATGTGTAGATCATTGCACTGAAATAACGGTAATGTGTTTTGGGTAGGCTACACATTACATTTTGCAAAAAAATATTAATATGTACAGTAGTATACAGTACACAGTACAGTAGTAAAATCAAATTAATACCCAGCACACTTTCTTTTTAATTTAGCATGTAGGCTACCGGTAACACAAAATAAATCATGTTGCTGCATGTACACATTGGTGTACATGCATCAACATGGGCCATGCTAAAAAAAAAGTTGTATTGCACTTCTGTGATGTCAAAAAGTTGTATTGCACGGTTAACCTTATCTAACAAAGGTCGGAGAGCACAGAAATCCAGAAGAAATATCCATGTCCGAGCTTGACAAACACCTATCAAATTAAATGTTTCCACTTAACACTAGAATGACCAAGGCAGTCATTTTGACTGTTTTTGGAATTTAAATTTAAATTGCTGTGCGTGTGTTTAAGATAAGTAGCTGTGCTTTCCTGACTTTTCCTAAATATAGTTACTAATAAACCTGACAAAGAAAGAATCACGTAGCTGCAAAACTTTGCAAGATAAAATACTGGCATACCTATTCTGACCAAGCACGGTCAAATTGACTGATACATATAAAACATTATAACAATTAAATGTTGAAATATTATTTGTGTTTATCAGTCAGGAATTGCAGCCGTACTGAAGTTTGATTATATCATTCTGCATTCCTCAAGTGAGCTGCCTGTTGACATTACTATTGTTTTAATGAGCCTCTGATAGCCCATCAATCAGCCTTGACAGCTCAGGGCGCCAGGCTGTCTGTCTGCACTGGTACTATAAGTCACTTGTTTTTCTAAGAAATTCATTGCTACCCCAGTACACATTGCAAATGGATCGCTGGCCAGCAAAGCAGTGTTTGGAATTACTGCAAATTTTACCAAACAAGATTCGATGCAGCAAAGACGGATAATGCGTTAAGTGCACTCTATATTTTGAAAAGCACAGTATCTGTGTGATTTGTGATAGACTTTGTAAACAATTGTAAATTAAGCCCATTCTATTCAAATGTTTATTTATTCATGTAATTTAGATTATAGTATGTCTGTATATAAGTGCATAGCTTGCGTATATGCGCGTTATGTAGGAAATGTAAACCCCTTTTTTTAAATGTTGATACTAATTTACATTGTTTCACTTGTACAGTTTTGTATGTACATTATATAAATGTATATACACACATCTGACTAAAGCCCATTCTATATACACTACCGGTCAAAAGTTTTAGAACACCTCCATTTTTCCAGTTTTTATTGAAATTTACACAGTTTAATGTCTCAATGTACTCTGAAATTAAAGCATAGAACAAATAAACAATTGGAGATAAAAAAAGAAATCATGGAATCATTTTGTTTAACAAAATTTAATCTAAATTTTTGACTCATCAAAGTAGCCACCTTTTGCAGATATAACAGCCGAACACACTCGTGGCATTCTTTCTACAATGGAAATCAAATATTGTTCGGAAAGTTCTTCCCAACACTGTTGCAGAAGTTCCCACAAATGTGTTGCACTTGTAGGTTGCTTTGCTTTCACCCTTCTGTCCAGTTCATCCCAAACCAGCCCGATGGGGTTTAAGTCTGGAGACTGTGCTGGCCATTCCATGATTTGAAGCCTACCGTCTTGTTCTTTTCTTCTAAGGTAGTTCTGACATAGCCTGGAGATATGTTTTGGGTCATTATCTTGCTGTAGGATGAACCCCTGACCAACTAGGCGTATACCAGAGGGTATTGCATGGCGCTGCAAAATGCTGTGGTAGCAGTTTTGGTTCAGGGTGCAACTCACTCTGTGCAAGTCGCCGACTCTGGATCCAGAAAAGAGCCCCAGACCATCATGCTTCCTCCTCCACGTTTGACAGTTGGTGTCACACACCGAGGAACCATCCTTTCGCCTACTCGACGGCGTACAAAAACCCTGCGTGATGAACCGAAGATTTCAAATTTGGATTCATCGGTCCATAAGACCTTCTTCCAGTCTTCAGTAGTCCACTGGCGGTGCTTCATGGCCCAGGCAATTTTGCCATCTTAGCAATGGCTTTCTTACTGCCACTCGACCTGTAAAACCTGCAGCTCGAAGTCTTCTCTTCACAGTTGAAACTGAGACTTGCTTACTTCGACCAGTGTTAAGCTGTGCTTGAAGCTGTTGTCCTGTGAGCCGCCTATCACGCAAGCTGTTGACTCTCAGAAACTTGTCTTCTGATTCTGTTGTGGCTTTGGGTCTGCCAGACCTCTTCCTGTCAGAGTTTCCTCCAGTTTCCAAGTGCCTTTTGATAGTGTAGGAAACTGTACTCACTGACACCTTGGCTTTCTTTGCAATTTCTCTAAAGGAAAGACCTACACTTTTAAGGGTTATAATGGTCTGTCTGTCTTCCTTTGTTAATTGCCTTTTTCTCGCCATTATGAGAGCAATATACTACTTACTGCAGTACAATACTGTCCAAATAATGCTTAAGAGGGTGTAGTAACACAGTCTGTTCCAACACTGCTTTTATACAGACAGAGGGTTTGTAAGTAATCAACAAAAGTTGTGACACTTGTTGGAATTGTTAGCATCAACTTTCAAGGCTTAATTTACTTCCATTGCTGCAGAACAGCTGTAAGTTGTTAACCCATTACTTGTTCCCTGAAAAAGGCCTTTTTGTATAACTCTGAAATGTACATTATTTTTCAGTTTTTGGTAACCTAAACTTTTTTTTTTAACCTCTGGTAGTTTACCGCTTACCTTTGTACCATTTCAGGTTATTCACTGGCCTAGAACTGCTTAAATTTAAATAAAAACTGGAAAAATGGGGGTGTTCTAAAACTTTTGACCGGTAGTGTATATAAAAGTAGCGATCTTGGGGGGAGGAATATCAGGATAGTGTAAATGGTGTGGTTGTGTGTGTGTGCAGGGGGTTGCATGGTGTGTGTGTGTGCATGAGTGCAGGGGTTGCTTTGTGTGTGGTTGTATGTGTGGGGGAATTGGGTTGCAGGAATGGCGTGAAAGATGTGGGGGCGGGGGCTGATTAAGGGGCAGGGGGATATAGGGGATGTATGGAAAAGACCGGTAGAGTGGGGGAGACAAGAGTGACAGACAAGTGTGTGTTTGGGAGAGATAGAGAGCAGAAAAGGGTAGGGTAAAGAAAAACAAAGTACTAATAATCATTTTATTTTCATTTTCGACTCCCAGTTCCCGTCCCTTACTTTATGATTTTAGTTTATTGATTATTTGTATTAAAAATAAACGGCTTGAGCCTCCAGCTCCATGACAGCCTCATAACCCTTCTCCACTGGCACATCCGACCCGTGAGCGCTCGGTAAGGTACAGGTACGGGTAGTTCTCCACTGGCTATTTGTTGAGCCGAGTGAGAACCAAACCATGAAACTCCAGCCTCACAAGACATATGAATCTCAGGGTTAAGGATTTTCGTCATTACGTTTCATCAGTCAGTACACTCCAGAAAGAAAAACAACAAACATGGCAGGCAGCAAGTGTGATGAGAGAAAAGTACAGCCTTGCATTGTTGAATTTGTAATCCTCTACAGCACTATTTTTAGTTTATGGAGTACTACACGCTATTTACAAATTTGTTTGTTTATTATTATTGGGATTTTGTAAACCCCTTCGTTTCTCCAGATGCAAGGAGAAAAAAAAAACTAACAGCGTCAGCGCAGAATGCGGTTCAGGGTTCATTTGGGACTGTGTTAGTGTCTTATGACAGAGTGTAAGGACTGTTAATTTTACTTTTATTATAAATTTTCAAAAGTTCAAAAAAATGTATAAAAAAATAAATCTCCCATTATTAAATGTCTTTCAAAATTAAATAGCTCAAAATTATATTAACATCTTATTTACTGTACCTTTTATATATATTTTAAAATGTTTTCCAGTCATTCTGTTGCGCCACAGCTGAGTTTTAGTATCCATGCATTATTATTCATGACTCGCCGTTTTACGGTGACAGAAATTAAAAAAAAAAAAAACATAATACAGGAAAAGGCACATAAAAAAACACGGTACAAACAAAAGTTAAAAAATTGGAAAGGCATGTTTAAAAAAGTATGTTTTGAGACAGCTTTTAAAATATTCAAAGGCTCAGATTCCCTGATTCACTTTTGGTAGAGCAGTACACGTACTTCCTTTAAATTCATTGGCTCTTATTTTATTTCTAAAGAACTGATTGGCCCAAATTTGTACTTGTAGTAAAAATAGTACGTGTAGTTAACAAAATAGAACGCGTAGTGTATCACAGTACTACGCATAGTAATTTATTTGAAACGTGTACTAAACAGCACACGTTTTTGACCCAGATGGCCTTCCATAGGATGCTCCACCACAGCGCCTGAAGTAAATTATGGTCCTCCGCTGACGTTTGAGCCAATGTTTGGCTCCGACGGTGGAGCCTCTGTTGGAAAAAAAAACAAATAAAAAAACAAACATCTAGCTCAACTGTTAAATCACGATTTAATTTACGTGCAATGCACTCTGGGAATGTAGTTTATTCGTGTCCATTGCCCATTGCAACAACTCACTAAAAACTACAACTAAAACTATCCCTACTACAAGTTCTGTCTGTCATCGATACAGCTGCAGGCGCTCATTTGAAAACCTTCTGTACAGAATGAAGAAAATAACACATTACTTTCAGTCAGGAGAGACTTCCAAAGATAGTGAGGAAATTCCAAAATGAAGATGTTTTGGAAGATAGCGGAGAGGGTATATCAAAGAGGGCTTGTTTGGAAATGACAGGGTCGACATCAGATGAAGCGACGGCGACCGCATCTAAAACATACCGCTTCAACCCCCAATGGTTAAAAGATTTCCTCTGGCTCTTATTTGATAAAGAGAAAAACACCATGTTTTGCATTGAAGCAGGGGAACATTTGGCAGTCTGCTGTCAACAGGTAAGTGGTGCTATCTACTGAAGATGCCAGCAGGCAGTTTAAGGTAAAATTCAACATCGCCTATTTTATCGTAAAAGAACTGCCCCACTGATACTAGTATAAGAGAAACTCAGTTGACATTAACCCGACCTATGACCTGTGCAGAGATGATTGGACAAATCGCTGACAGTATTAAAGTGAATTGGCTTGTCGGGTTAAGTCAGCGCATTACCTGTTGACTCTCATTGATGGGGACAGACATTTCCACCAAGGAGTGTGAAATCGTTTACATGCGACTACTTGAGGATGGAAAGCCTGCCAATCGACTTGTCGGACAGCAGCTGCTAATGCATTCACATGTGAATGGTGAGTAGCTACCTGATGCTCTTTTTTAGCACAGAATTTTATTTTCATTAATTTAAAGCATTATTCTAATTGACTGCAGCAGTTTTGTAAAATAATGTTCATGGGTTTTTATACTGTAAAGCAACTCTAGCTTAATCAATTTGTAAAAAAGCTAGAAGCAGCATGTTATTTAAAACGCAAATTTACATACAGTATACACGTTCTACTTACCTGTAAATATTTAACTGAAAATAGTTAACGTTTAGGGTTTAGGGCTGTATTAGAAGGTTCAAAGGTTCGTTCGCTAGCCAGGAATTCGAAGATTGTTTTAAACCTTCGAAGGTTCGTCAGACACCATTCATGCATTGTGTGTTATTTTTTATTTAATTTTTTTTTTCTGTTAACAGAAATCGTTTGACAATGTGTGAATACTATAAATCACACATTAAATGTCACTCAAATGCAAAATTAATAATAATAATAATAATAATAATAATAATAATAATAATAATAATAATAATAATAATAATAATAATAATAATAATAAAGTGATAACGTAAGCTGTATTGAAAGAAATGTCTTGAAACCCCTCTGCTGTTTGGGATTTTTTTTGTTAAATGCCCAGACGACCAAAAAAAAAAGTTGAATGCAAACTGTGCAAGCGACTGTTGATGTATCATGGAGGCACAACCAATCTCTGGGGTCACTTTACAATTTCTTCTTCTTCTTCTTCTTCTTCTTCTTCTTCTTCTTCTTCTTCTTCTTCTTCTTCTTCCTCCTATTAGTAGTAGTAAAATGTGACTGTGACACTGATAACCTACTTGGAACGGTGACTGTTAAATTAAGTTTGTTTTGCCTAAGGCCGCTGCAGTTAGTGCTGCTGCAATTCAAGCTTACGTGCAGCAGCATCAATTACATGTAAATAAACGTGTATTTTTATTTTCATTTAAATTATAAAAACATGACTACTGTTCTACATAATGTATTTTTAAACTACATGTGAATGTTTTATTTCATTTATATGGATTACTTGTAAAATAGGATTTTAAATGAAATATAAACAAGTTGCTATGGTGACGTCGCAAGTAAAATATGCAAATTAGTACCATCGAAGAATCAAACCTTCCTTCGGTAATGTGTTCCGAACCTTCGATGGTCAAAATGTACCCTTCGTTGCAGCCCTAATATATATATATATATATATATATATATATATATATATATATATATATATATATATATATATATATATATATATACATACACACACACACACAGTGGATATAGAAAGTCTACAACCCCTTTCAACTTTTTTAACATTTTGTTGTGTCAGTGCCTCAGTTTCATGCAGTTAAATGAGAATTTTTGTCAAGTTTTTTGGGGAGGGTTGATGGACAGCAATCTTCAAGTCATGCTACAAATTTTTGATTGGATTTAGGTCAGGGCTCTGACTGGGCCACTCAAGGACATTTACCTTTTTATTCCTTAGCCACTCCAGTGTAGCTTTGGCTGTGTGCTTTGGGTCGTTGTCATGCTGAAAGATGAACTTGTGTCCCAGTTTCAGCTTTTTTGCTTTTTTTCTGTACTTTGCTCCATTCATTTTCTCTTCTATCCTGACATGTGCCCCAGTCCCTGCCGATGAGAAACATCCCCATAACATGATGCTGCACCACCATGCTTCACTGTAGGGAAGGTGTTCTTTGGGTGATGCGCTGTGTTGGATTTGCGCCAAACATAACGCTTTGCATTTAGGCCAAAAAGTTCCATTTTAGTTTCCTCAGACCACAAAACTTTTTGCCACATGGCTACAGAATCTCCTGAGTGTTTTTTTTGCATACTTCAAGCAGGATTCAAGGTGGTCTTTCTTGAGTAAAATACAGGCCAGATTTGTGGATTGCTTGGGGTATTGTTGTCACATACACACTTTGACCAGTCTTGGGCATAAAAGCCTGTAGCTCTTGCAAAGTTGCCATTGGCCTCTTGGTAGCCTCTCTGATCAGTCTCCTCCTTGCTCAGTCATCCGGTTTGGAAGGACGGCCTGATCTAGGCAGGGTCTTGGTGGTGTCATACACCTTCCACTTCTTAATAATCGCCTTGCCCGAGCTCCAAGGGATATTCAAGGCCTTTGATATTTTTTTATACCCATCCCGATCTGTGCCTTTCAACAACTTTGTCCCAGAGTTCTTTTGAAAGCGCCTTGGTGCTCATGGTTGAGTCTTTGCTTTGAAATGCACTACACAGCAGAGGGAACCTACAGGAACTGCTGAATTTATCCAGAAATTATGTGAATCACTACAATTTAACACACTGAGGACACTTAACTTGGTGTGTGATTCTGAAGGCAATTGGTTACACCTGAGCTAATTTAGGATTGCTATTACAAGGGGGGTGGACACTTATCCAACCAAGCTATTGCAGTTTTTATTTTTAATTAATTTTCTACAAATTTCTAGAATATTATTTTCACTTGGAAGTTGAGGGGTAGGATGTGCAGATAAATGAAAAAAAAACAAAAAACGATTTTAATGCATTTTAATTCCAGGCTATAAGGCAACAAAAGGTGAAAATGTTGAAAGGGGGGTGTTGTTTTTCTATAGGCACTGTATAAATACGTGTGTGTGTATCTTACTGTACATCATTGGGTTCAATAAATGCAGGGGGAAAAGAGTACAATAGCCTCCCCAAACGAAAGACTCACGGGCCACCTATGACTATACGACTGCAAGCATTTACTTTTGAAATAATTTAGATTTACTATTTACTTTAATATATTTAGCCTACCTTTTGCTTTGTAAAAGAGAATACTTATGTTAAATGTTTTGATTTAGTTATTCATTATTTGACGTATATGAAAAATATGCAACTGTTCTCAGCTTTAGCACATCTTGTGCAATGTTGAAAAAAAAGTTGCGTACATTAATATACAAATATAGTCTTCGTGTGTGTGTGCTCCTAAATTTTAATTTAGCAGCACCTGTGCTCCTACCAAAAAAAGTTAGCGTAGAGCCCTGAATGACATAAGAAAAGGTTAAGTATTTTTGTACTGCTCAAGAGACCTACAGTACAGACTTTTTATGTTCATGCGAGAAAGCATTTTCTGATTAATAAAACTCAAAGTAAAATGTTGTTATGTTGTGTTGACTGAGTGAGTTGCCACTTGCTATTTACATGGAGACCATCGACAGAGTAAGACAACCAAACCAGTACTGGAGAGACAATTGAGAGCAAGGATTTCACACATTGCTCATTCTCCACTAAAGTTAGAACTTTTTTTTTTTTTTAAGTGATTCTGTTAAATGTAATGTTAAACTGCAGTTCCAAGTGTATTATTGCCCCTGCAGTTTATTGTTAAACTCCAGGCACAATTGGACTGTTACTGCAGTGGGAGTTAGACTGCAGTTCCAACTGAATTTTACTACATTGTTGTGTTGAACTGCAGTTCCAATGATTATTACAGTCTGGTGTAAAACTGCAATTGCAACATTACTTTATTACTGTCTAGTGTTAAAGTGCAGTTACAATGTGATTTTATTACAGGCTACTGTTAAACTGCAGTTGCAATGTGTTGTTACTGCTTTTTTTGGTGTTAAACTTTCAGTTAAAGTTTCAAATTAACATTCTGCTTTATTACTCAACAGGTAGTACCCTTTTTTCTTTCCCCCCCAAAAAGAAAAAAAAAAAGTTAGCAAATTCTTTTTTTTTTTTAAACTTCAAATAAGTTTGGGAGCACATTTTACATAGCCTGAAATATTCACGTGCCTTTCTGCAAAATTACTGTAGCCAGCAGAGATGTATTTTTTTGTCACATTTTACTTTTAGTTAAGACAAATTATCCTTTCAACTTGTTGGCATACATTTTCTTTATTACAAAAGAAAGGAGTACAGAAGACAATGGTGAGACAAAAAGCTCCAGTTATTTCTCATGTTTAAAACGTTTCCTGGGCCTATCAAGTTCCTTTTTGATGCAAAGTGGTTAGTAATATCAGTGTAGATCATGGGTGACTGTTTGAATAGCAATGGTACAGAAAGACAGCATCACACAATTCAATTAACAATTAATTGTTAAACGGTGGGAAAAATGTTTATTTGTTATTGTATTCCCCTAGTTTGCAATACAATTAATTCAGATACATACAATAATTGTGTCTAAAATCGGTTTCTCATAGTATACTGTACCATACAAAATGCTTCTTTTAAACAAAAAAATAAATACAGCTAGACTGAGAAATCCTGCCAGTCATGTAACAGTCACGTTTAATTACGAAATTGGATTCGAAAATGCAACACATTTCTTGCAATTAATTTATAGTTGCTAAAACATAACCTCTTGAAATAACTAGTGCTAGAAGAATGCAATCCTGTTTGACACAAATATGTATTGTTCAGTGTAAATAGTGAACACAGTGTACTTCTTGGAGGACTTGCATGCTATGGAAAAATGTAAAAATAGTGGGGGGTTTAGACACACAGAAAATTACCGCTTTAGAAATCCATGAGCCAATTAGATTATGATACTCTTGCGAGCCACAGAGAGAAAAAGATAATTATCAAATTCTGCAATGCCTACATGTTTGTGTAATCCAGTCAAAAGTGTCGGTTTTCACATTCACTATGTGTAATTACATTTTGAAAACTACAGGAATACTCTTGTTTTCTGATTTCTACCACAGATACAAAATCATGTTTCCATTTCAGTATGTGTCCGTTCTGTTGCAGTTTGGTCAGCCATCCTGTTCCCCTCAGCTGCAGGATCCTGGAGTTCTGAGAGATCGACACCAGGCAGAGGAACCCTCCAGTACTGAAATGTGTTGAAATGACAAAGCTCCTCTTCTGATGGGGCAGCCTGCAAAACATTTTAAAATTATTATTATTATTATTATTATTATTATTATTATTATAACAACACGTTTTGAGTTTGGCAAAATAACCAAAAAATAAAATGTAACAATAAGTACCTCCCATTTTCATAGCATTATATTTTTCAAACTACTTGTAGTTAAATTTGTGAACAAAAGGGTTCCAGATCCTATAATTGAGGAAGAGGGATCGCATTTTTGTTTCTAGAGCAAATGTACTGACCTATGCTTCAAGTTCTCATCTACTTGTCTAACTTTTGCCTAGCCATGTTTTAACACAATCTTCAGGTTTGAACAATAGCAGTAGCAATGACACTGTTCTTGTTAAGAGCACTACTTTTGAGGGGTTTTGTCATTTGGAGTGTAAAAAAGTCTCTCATAGATGTCACATCTTGAAATAGATTGTTAAAATACACTTTTGTCATTCAAATCGAGGAAGAAAGTTTTTTTTTTTTTTTTTTTTTATTTATTTATTTTTAAATTGTCCAGTACTACCAAATACAAGATAAGTTGAATTAGTGTCTCATTTAATGTTAACCCTTGAAAAAGACAGAGGGTGCCAATATTAGGCTATAGCTGTATACCAGAAACATAACAAATAACTACTTCAAGATAAACACACAAGTACTTTAATTCAAACCACAATAAAAATGAGCCAGTTGTGTAAAGTATTTATTTTTTTAATATATATTTTAGCCTACTGGTTTAAAAAATAAAAAAAAAAATAAAAAAAAACACAGCACTCATTTGAAATGTTAACTATTGTTTATATATATTACCACATAATTAAAACAGCACACAATGATTACGTGTTAGTACATTTAGTACAATTTAAATCTCCCTGCCGTCTCTCACAGCTGCATGTGCAAGTGAAGTGAAAGCAAGCAAGGAAAGAAGGCGATCTGAAGAGTTGGCATCGTTTAAGGCAGGAGTGTCTAAGCTTGTTTGATGTTGCTTACAACAGCCCACTGAAGGCATGGTAAAATTTGTATTAAACTATTCACGGATCTTGAAATGTTCTTCACCCAAGCGTCAGTTCTGCAAAAAACTAAACAGTAAAATAAATGTCGGCTCTGTGCGCCTGCTATGCAAGTGACATCATTCACATGCACTGGATGTTCGTCAGGTTGTTTAAGCACGTTCATCGAGTACATGATTAGAATGAAGGTCCTTTCACCAAGCCTGTCACGCCAAAGCTTCAGCATATATTTTCCTTCAATAATAAAAACAAGATGTTTAAATTGTGAATGGTTGTTTGAGTAACCTAGAGCACTTTAAAAAAAAAAAATAAATAAATAAATAAACAAACCATCAACGCACAGACAGGCACCTACAGTGTCCAAGAAACAGGGATCAGAAAAAGACTAGAAAACAGAAACGTCTATCTAGAGCTGTTCAACGGCAGTCTGAAGTGTTTTGTTTAGCAAGGTTTAGTTTCTGAGAAAGTGAGTATTTAATTTTCAACAGACTACTTGGTACACTGCATTGTCTGAAAAACAGTTTAAAAAAATAAAAGTATTAATTAAATCATTTTTAAACGATCCACAGCGAAGCCACCAGACCTATAGTGCCAGAGAACACCACAGATCTGAATGGCTCTACTGCAGAAGCCCTATCAGCCACAGGGGTCGCTGGTGCGCGGTGAACCGTGGACTGCCCTGCCGACCTATTTATGCGGCATATTGAAATCAATACAATATAGCCTATAATTTAGTCTGGGCTTTGTAATAAAATCAAAAGTCATTGTGAAAGAATGTATTATATACTCCTGTCGAGTGCTGAAACACTAATGAAAGTCATTCTACACATCATATATTATTACTATTTATTTTATTAGCAGTTGTCACAAAATATACACATTGAATCACAATACAGTGCGATATAGCTATGCCACTTACAGGTGTAAAACAAATTAAAAAATGTGCTTATTCTAAGCTCTCTGTACAAATCACTAACGATTGGGACTGATGCTAAATGAAAGCCAGAGACTGTTGCATTTTACAATGCAATGAAGTACGGTGTGGATGTACTGGATCAAATGGCACGGATGTACCACCTTCTGTCAAAAGGTGGTACTCGCAGGTGGCCTGTGGCTATGTTTTTTATAACATTTTAGACCTGGCAGCCATCAACACTTTGGTTTTGTACAAGGAGTGCACTGGCAACACAATCACTCAGAGGGCATTTTACAGCTAGCCCTGGAGCTACAGCAGAAACATTTTAATAAGGCTGACAAATGCCCATCAATCTTCAGCCAGCGCTGCGCCCACTGGCACACGGAATAAAAGACAATGCCAGGTTGATAAATGTGATGGTTGTTGTGTTGACACTGTTATTAGCTCCATAACAATGACATGGGGAAATGAATTCGAAACCCACTAATTCATGTGACATAGTGCATTACTTTATTTTGATTTTATGCATGATTTATACTTTATACTCATTTTATGCACATGAATTCAACAAGTTTATTTTTTTCTCTCTGAACAGCAACATTTCTACGATAGCCAGAGTGGCACAGGTTTCCTGGCGTGGTGTCTCAAAACAATACAACGCAAGACCAGTACAAAGATGGAAAGTCAGAAGATAGTGACAAGTGGAGGTCCCACTACTTCAAGGGTAATCAGCCATCTACATGATCAACTACAAGACGACAGTTGCGTGGAGGCCATATCACTCATGAAGAATCACTCCAATGATCGGGAGGTAATTCTACTCAAGATGAGAGAAACCTTTGACCACTGACAGCGCATCGTCCATGACCATGAGAAGTGTACCAGTGTACCGAGTGTCTTCCCTCAATTCCTCGACACCAAGGGACTGGTTAGTGTTTGTATTGGCTGCAGTTGGCTTGATGGTTGTCCAACCATGTGATCTGATTGAGGTATTTTCTTTGGGGAATTTAAATTTTAGCTTTGTGGATTGTCTTATTTACACTTAGATCCTTTAAAACTTTTCCTTGCTCTTCGGCTCTGAGACGGCAGCAAAGTTTTTGGAAAAATGGAGTTCCAACTTCAAAGACAAAGTTATCAAGGAGGCGAGGACCCTTACAGCTACACCTTTTCTACTGAAGCTGATGAAATCTGTTGCCAAGAAAGATGGAGACTTGGATGAAGATCCAGGTATTCTTGAAAACAGTCTGTTCATATCATACCTGTCTGAATTAAATTAAATCTTAAAAGCTGACAGTAAAATTTTACAGAATGTATGAGATCAGTGAGATTGATACAGCACAACAGGAGTAGTAGTTTTAAGTTTTGTGTTATGTTTTTGCAGAGTGGGACAGTGATATGGCCTCCCTGCTACTTTTGCTGCATCTTCTTGCACCCCAACCAGCTGTAAGGAAGAGGGCCTTGAAAATCAGTGTTTGTGACGCGGTGGATCGTTTGGTGAAATTTCATAAGGTTTGTTCTGGGTCCCATATTGTTTGACAAATAGTTAATATATTTGTTAATTTAGTGTCATGTATATGGCATAATGTTCTTATGCTGATAACAATGTGGTTGACCATTTTGAATTGCTGTCATTGTGTTTTCTAGTCATGCCGAAGTTTGGACGACCACCTCGCTGAGATTGAAGGAAACCATCAACCATACCTCCTGGCTACTGGGATGACAAAAGCTGATCTGCAATGTTTTTACATTGTGATGGACAGAAACCTCATACCTTGTCGGGCAAGCACAGCACTTGCAGCCTTTGATGAGTTCTTTAAGGCTCATTTTGTGTTCAGTGTGAAATACGATGAGTCTCTTTGTAGCCTGTTCACATTTGTTCAGACAGCAGTAGCCTATACAATATTGATATAGGTAGAAACAAGGAAAGTCCCACACAAGGAGCAAGTTTTCTTTGTTTTGGTTGAATTTCAAACTTATTTTCATGAACATTGTCATGCTTTTCAAGTCAGTGAAAAAAAACCAAAGGAAGATACTGGTTTTGAAAAAGGAGAGCTTTAGATATTTCAAACCTTTTGATATTCAAATGTCATATGGATGTGATTCATTCCTATATGTTGTCACAGAGGCCTGCCTCATTTGAGACAAGTGATGTTAAACAATCTTCTTTTTTTTTTTTTTAGTGGCTGATACCATGTTGCTACTTTTCCTATTTATATAGACCCTTAAATGGGAAATTGCATTGTTTAAATAAAAACTGAACACTGACTGAATTTACCTGAGGTGTATTTACTGAAAAGTTAATTGTGAAACCAATGAAATTACATTAAGTTCTTTTTATTTTTTTTAACAAAGGACCACTAGCTTTTACTACACAGTATCAGTGCTACACATACACATTTCTGATCATCCAGAGTGTATAGAAGCAAATCCTGTGGTAATGCTAGTTATCGTTCGATTGTTAAAGAATTATTTTCTAACACCCACAGTGTTGGGAACCCAACAATATAAAGTGTTATTGTTTGATTTTTGTCACTTTCAGTGATAATTTTCAATGCCAAACGTGTTGGGAAACCAGCACTGCACTACACAGTATTGTTTTCAGAGTGATGATTTTCAACACTAAAGGTGCTGGGAAACCAACACTACACAGTGTTATTGTTTGTCACTTTCAGGAGTGTTATTTTCCAACACCCTCAGTGTTGGGAACCCAACACTACACAGTGTTATTGTCTGATTGATTGTCACTCTCAGAGTGTTACTTTACAACACCCAGTGTTGGGAACCCTACACTGCATAGGTGTTAACTCGTCAACACTTTTCAAAGTGTTAATTTAATACTTTTTTGGATGGTCTCGCATGTACACTTTGAAGTATTGATTTTAACACCCACAGTGTTAAATTCGCTAATGAATTTTTGCTGTGTGATATTTATATTAAAATAACATCTGCTTACGACAAGGTGCCTATATGAAATTTTGGCTTCTGTGTCAATTTCACAGATCTACAAAATAATATAATGTGAAACAATATTCTACGTAAATATTGTATATGTGGGGGAGTTAACATGAAAACATTTTCAGTTTGCTTTTATTCTACAACACAGTGTAAACCCTGTACACATTTTGTTTTAAAATTACATTTTTCACCACCTGATATTTCTCAATTGGACTTAATATATTGTGTCATTAGGTAGGACAATTTATGGACCGTTGCATTGGGGGATTTTGAAATTTACAACGCAAACACTACCCACCATGTGTCAAAACATGATCAATATAAATTAGTTCATAGATACAAAATAATAACAGTAATATTTAACTAACACTAATATGTAGTTTTTAGGATGGATTAAAAAACACGTAGACTGCAGAATACAAGACATTGGAAGACTGCAACAAAATCACTGTCTAATACTACTGAATTCTGATTCTGGAAGTAACGATGACATGCTGCCATTGGATGTTGAATGTATTGACAAAGAACAAATGCAATATGAATTACATAACAACCATGGCGAAGATAGAAGTGACAGTTTTTCTGAAGAGAGCTGGAATGTGGTTGACCACCAAAATGATCACATGTCAGAAAGTGAGGAGGAAAACACTGGGCACTTCACTAAAAGATCTGGCAGAATGGACCAGTAAATTCCAGGTCACGCAGGATGCACTTGATGCTCTCCTAAAAATACTGCATAAACAGAGCTGCCTACAACAGCAAGAACATTGATGAACACGACAGAAATGAAGTCAGGGATGCAGTACATTCATTTTGAGTTGAAAAACAAAATTTCAAAGCACATGAAAAGATACCCTGAAGCTATAGTAAACAATGTAGACTATTTGGAAATATCTTTGCACATTCATGGATTGCCCCTCTTCAAGAGCACCAAGGTAACACTTTGGCCAATTCTGTGTGCTACCCATTTGTCACCCGCCGCCATCTTTCCAGTTACCCTTCTCTTGGCTCTTCCAAACCAACGGATTTGGAATTTCTTGAGGAAACTATACATGATCTGTGCAATCTAATGCAGAGTATGGCTTAGAGTATGGAGGCAAAACACTAACGATCCAACTGAGATGCATTATTTGCGATGCTCCTGCCAAGGCAATGGTGAAATCCATTAAACAATACTCTGGGTATTATGGATGTAACAAATGCACACAGAAAGGTGTGCGGCTGAATAAAATCACATATCAAGAGGTGGACAACCTAACGTTGAGAACGGACCAATCGTTCTGAAGAAAAGTGCAGGAAAGAGCACCACCATGGGAATTCACCTCTCTGCAACCTACCAATTGACATGGTCATGCAATTCCCAACAGATTACAGGCACCAGAGTTGCCTGAGTGACATGATACTTTTATGATCACTTCATGACCTTGAGTGTTGCCTTGTGCATCCTTGTCTGCCCAGGACTTGCTCAAGAGCAAAATGACTATGCAAGACAATTACTGACATTCTTTGTAGCACAAGGAAGCAATCTGTATGGGCAAGATTTCTTTGATTATAATCTGCATTCCATGGTCAATCTTGCATCTGATGCAAATGAGTATGGGAGCCTTGATAATTCTCAAATGGGAAACCGCTGCAATTATCTACAACAGCTGAAACGTCTGGTTCGCGCAGGGAAAAATCATCTCACACAAATTGTAAAAAGACTTGGAGAGCTTGAGAGTTTTCAAACAATACAACAAAACAATCCCTATGTCCTCTGTGACACTGCCTGCTGTGAAGTAACTACCATTACACATGAAAAAGACGATGATGATACAAAGATGTGTTTGAAAGAGTGGAACCTTATTTCACCCAGCTATGCGACTCCTGCAATGGGCAATGATGACTGAAGAGGAGCAGAAGTCACAAATTGTTTCCTTTGCAATTCTTTATGCATTTTGATTACTAGGTAAGTATTTCAACATATGTGTTCCTGCATGCGTTTCATAATTACTGTAGCAGTTTAACTTAGAGTAAATATTAAATGTACATCAAGTTTTACATACCCACAGTGTGAAAGGTAAATGTAATTTAAAATGTAAAAAAAACGACAATACAATCTACATCATTAAATATGTTGTATTACTCCTTTAACATGGCTGACTGCTGCTACGCAGTTGTTGGATTTCTGGAGAAGAATACAGTGGAAGTGGTACCATTGACTTTATTTAGCCTGTCTTGACACCTCATGACAATTAGAATAATTTTTGTGGGAAATATGTTTACTTTTTTTAAATTCATAAGGAGTTGTGTCATTATAATGACTATGTTACTAGGTCACAATTCACAAACAACCTAAATGTTTATTTAATATTGTTCACAGGGTGTGTATTGCTTTTGGCCCTGCTTTCATGTGCTTGCACAGGCCAGAAAAATCAAGCATTTTTTTGTGTTTTAGATGAAGGTGAACAAAATTCAAAAAAGAAACCAGAGAAACCAGCATACAAGTCTACATTATTTGCCTAAAGCACCTGACTAAGTACAGAATTTCCACTATTTCGCAACACCTGTGTGAAAAAAGAACCCTTGTAAAATCTCTTGTTGCTTTTATCATTGGGAACCCTCCTAATACTTGAAGATCCCAATGCCAAAGAAAAAGAATTGCAAGATCAACAATAGTGTTGAATAAGCGTTACAATATTGCTGACTAAATTTCATCAAAGGAATATATCCTACGCTGAACTTGTGTGACTTCCTGTGGCAATGTGTCCCGCCCCTGTGTGCATTTCTGCGTTGTATGTTGTGTGTGTTAATGTTGGTGTATAGAGATGGCTGCACGGGATATAAATGGGTGTGTGCAGCACGAGTTATTTAAAGTGTATAATTATATTTAGGCACGAGGATGGCACATCACTTCACGTGCATTTAAAGTATTTAATATGTGAGCACGAGGTTGCACATAATGAATTCATGTGCTGGGATTCAAGTGAATAATTAATTGGTAATTGAATCCCGGCACAACTGTATATATAGATGCAAGTTTTACTCACTCGGGGTTGTGTGTTCGGTGAGTGGAGAACGGGTGTGGAGAAGGAGGTAAAATAAAATATAACAAAAAGAATAACTGTTTGACTCACCGTGTTTGTTTGTCTGTCCGTCCACCGTTTCTTTAAGTATTAGTCTGTTTTGTTTATCTGTTTTATTTGGACTCAAGCGCCGTGTCCTGTGTTTTGTTTTGTACAAACCTTTTATTTTACAATAAACCGGCGCAAGCAAGCGCCTTTACCATTTCATCCACCGTCTGTCTGTGTACTCCTTTCTGGTCTGACGTAACCACTAGAGCCTGCTTGTCACACTTCCTAAGAACTATTCAACTTTTACATGTTATGTTGTTTTATGAGGGTGTTCCTAAGTGCCTCGTTTTATTTCCAGTTATTCCTGTTTTGGGATCCCAGAGAATGGACGTATAATATGCAAATAACTGCTTTAAGACTGACATAAAACGTGTTAACCGTCAGCACTAAAAAATAAATAAATGAAAGACGCGTTTCTACTGGTAGCTAGTGAATAAGGCTTTTTTGTGTACTCGAACATGTAATATGCTATTCAATTGTTTGTTTGTTTTGTTTTTTTTTTCATGTATTTGACTACTCTGACCCACGGATCCCTAATTAGGATTATTATAATTCAGTTTTAGTGTTGCTGTGACCATATGGTAACAGCTCGGTTGCATGTTTGCTTGTGAAAAAATGAGTATAATTTGTACACATACATTTTCAAATCTTAATAGTACTTTCATTTTCTGACAAGCACACAAATGTGTGCATGTTAAAATGGCTTAAGTAACATATATTGAAAGGCTTCGTTTAGCCACTTTCTTTTGAGACATGGGCTCTCTTTGGTTACACAGTTATACTGAAAATAAAAACCATCATGAAAAAAATATATAAATATATTGGGCCAGATAAAATTGCATCCAGTCCAGTAAAAACAGTAGCTCAGTGGCCCAAGGGGCCAGCAGTTAAATCTAGACGTAGAGCCCTGTATGACCTGTATACCCCAAACTGAAAACTGCTATTTGCAGTGGATTTGTTAAATGTGAACTGGTGGGTCAAACTTTTGATTTAATCCAAACCTAACTCGAATCTTATAGTGCAATAAAGGGTAATGCGATCATATTTACCTGCCTCTTGCATGAACACTTGAACAGCCGCCACAGTGCTGGTTACTATCTGCATGGATGTGCTCTTGCACACTATTATATTGAGCTTTTTGTATGTTTAAGATGGAGCACCAAGAGGATGAGACCAGGGAATGAAAATGTCAACTCAGGTGCCTTATTGCTTTATAGAATTATTATAAATAAACTTCATTCTACACAAACTTTATAGAATTATTATAAATTATAGACCATTTCTAAAGATTCATATTAAAAGATTCAATATTCATGACATTATTTTCTTCTTTTTGCTTTTTTCATTACATTCTTTTTTAAAAATAAAGATTTACATAACTATACAACCCTTATTTTTTATTTGTTATTTTTCCACTGTAAATGAACTAGCCCTGGCCCATAGGCAGCGAGTTATATGGGCCCGTGGTGCCCGTGCTCCACCAATATTCAGGAATGTGGGCCCTGCTCCACTAGGGTTTGAGCTTATATTTTACATATGTGAACATTAGCTAAATAGATCTGATTCTGCACAGAAACTGCGCAGAATGATCTCTGTGAACGCACCCAGTATTCCACAAGACAAGCAGTGGGCGTGCTCTTCTTTTCCTGCTCGTGTTAACTAGCATCTGATTTGCTGGTCCCATCCTACCAGCAAATCAGTTTATTGCTTTGCAAGTACACCCCTCTGTGTGCTCGATGTAAACAAACAAACAAACAAACAAAAAAAAAGCGGGATGCTGTTCCGACAATCTGAGCTACCGCTCAGGATGAGCTACCTACACAAAATGTGCATGCCGACACAAAATTTGCATGCGCTGCGATATTTTTTTTATTTTACTTCCTCCCTCTTCGATACACGCCCATAAATCCGAGCTACCATTTTTGGCAAGTTATAACATATTAGCTTATAACTTTGTACAGGTATCAAATACAGTCAATATTGCTATTAACTATAGATAGGAAAGTATGTACAGTACTGTGCAAAAGTTTTAGGCAGGTGTGAAAAAATGCTGTAAAGTAAGAATGCTTTCAAAAATAGACATGTTAATAGATTATATTTATCAATTAACTAAATGCAAAGTGAGTGAACAGAAGAAAAATCTAAATCAAATCCATATTTGGTGTGACCACCCTTTGCCTTCAAAACAGCATCAATTCTCCTAGGTACACTTGCACAAAGTCAGGGATTTTGTAGGCATATCGTCAGGTGTATGATTAAACAATTATACCAAACAGGTGCTAATGATCATCAATTCAATATGTAGGTTGTAACACAATCATTAACAAACAGAAACAGCTGTGTAGGAGGAATAAAACTGGGTGAGGAACAGCCAAACTCAGCTAACAAGGTGAGGTTTCTGAAGACAGTTTACTGTCAAAAGTCATACACCATGGCAAGACTGAGCACAGCAACAAGACACAAGGTAGTTATACTGCATCAGCAAGGTCTCTCCCAGGCAGAAATTTCAAGGCAGACAGGGGTTTCCAGATGTGCTGTCCAAGCTCTTTTGAAGAAGCACAAAGAAACAGGCAACATTGAGGACCGTAGACGCAGTGGTCGGCCAAGGAAACTTACTGCAGCAGATGAAAGACACATCATGCTTAGTTCCCTTCGCAATCGGAAGATGTCCAGCAGTGCCATCAGCTCAGAATTGGCAGAAAACAGTGGGACCCTGGTACACCCATCTACTGTCCGGAGAAGTCTGGTCAGAAGTGGCCTTCATGGAAGACTTGCAGCCAAAAAGCCATACCTCCGACATGGAAACAAGGCCAAGCGACTCAACTATGCACGAAAACACAGGAACTGGGGTGCAGAAAAATGGCAGCAGATGCTCTGGACTGATGAGTCAAAATTTGAAATATCTGGCTGTAGCAGAAGGCAGTTTGTTCGCCGAAGGGCTGGAGAGCGGTACACGAATGAGTGTCTGCAGGCAACAGTGAAGCATGGTGGAGGTTCCTTGCAAGTTTGGGGCTGCATTTCTGCAAATGGAGTTGGGAATTTGGTCAGAATTAATGGTCTCCTCAATGCTGAGAAGTACAGGCAGATACTTATCCATCATGCAATACCATCAGGGAGGCATCTGATTGGCCCCAAATTTATTCTGCAGCATGACAATGACCCCAAACATACAGCGACCCCAAACATACAGCGAAAGTCATTAAGAACTATCTTCAGCGTAAAGAAGAACAAGGAGTCCTGGAAGTGATGGTATGGCCTCCACAGAGCCCTGATCTCAACATCATCGAGTCTGTCTGGGATTACATGAAGAGAGAGAAGCAACTGAGGCTGCCTAAATCCACAGAACTGTGGTTAGTTCTCCAAGATGTTTGGGCCAACCTACCTGCCGAGTTCCTTCAAAAACTGTGTGCAGGTGTACCTAGAAGAATTGATGCTGTTTTGAAGGCAAAGGGTGGTGACACCAAATATTGATTTGATGTAGATTTTTCTTCTGTTCACTCACTTTGCATTTTGTTAATTGATAAATATAATCTATTAACATGTCTATTTTTGAAAGCATTCTTACTTTACAGCATTTTTTCACACCTGCCTAAAACTTTTGCACAGTACTGTATGGGCTATCCAAAACCAGCGTAGCATGAAAAAGTGCACCCCACGAGATAGTACACCCCCTCTGATCCACGGTCTTTAACTATTAAAAATACTTTAAAAAAGCATATTTTGTTTGTTGGTTATAAAGGGTTAAAATGCTGTGTGTGTTAAAGCAGGAGGGTAGCTCATTATTATTGGTCATTTATGTCTGACAGAATGAGCTACCTAATATTTTTCATCAGGGTAGCTCAGATTGTCAGAACACCGCCTTGAATCCAGAGAAGGGTGACAGGCTTTGTATTCATGGCAACAACCTGTAAATAAATTGGGAAAAAAAAAAAAAAAAAAAACTGACTGTATACAGTTTGCACTTCTTTGGAGTTTCATAATGAACTGGTATATAATGAATATTTAACAATATTCAATAACGTTGAAAAAATAAATAAATAAATACATGATCAGTGATGTTAAAAGCAATTTTGGAGTGTGCAAGCTGTGGTAAGTAAATCAATTTATTTGTAATTATTATTATTATTATTGATGATGATGCTGTTTTAGGCAGGGATTTCCGGATTGTGTGTTTCACAGATAGTGTATTAACAAAATGCAGTGCGTGATGCTGCAGCTGTCACTCAATAAAAAAAGACGTTTTTTATAAACTCGTGTCTAGTTTATAGAGAGTACAGCACTTTGGAATGTAATCTATATAAACTAGTCACGAGTTTATATAGATTACTAAATAATAATAATACTAATAACGTCGCGGGGAGAGGTATGGAGCGAAAATGTATGTGGGCGGTACAAGCATGATATTTACTTGAGTGCCCAATTAATCGATTGCTATTTTGAGGCTTAACTGACAGCCCTGTTATGTACCATATCATTTATTTTGCTTCCGTCTGTGTTGTTGCTTTAAAACGACTCAGAAGTATTGTTTACACTCCTTGCTTTTGAAATGAAATGCTGGTTTAATCATTTAAAAAGTTAAACGCATTGTTTGGGCAGCCAGAGCAGCAACACAGAGAACTTTGTCAGGTTACCTGGAAACAATTAGAACATCGCATTTTTTTTTAAAAAAAAATTTAGTAAGTATTTACTTTTGTGGGTTATGGATCCATCAGCACTTGGTTGTTACTGTATTCTGCAGATCTTTGTCGTTTATCCTCTAATATACCATTTTATAGGACAATGTACTCAGTATGTCATACGAAAGCAATAATATATAATAAAATAGATTGTTAAATACAACCACAATAAGTTTTTCTTACGGCAGTGGTTTTATGCAATATAGAGAAACTGTTAAACGTTTTACTGTTTCCAATCCATCCATTTATTTTATTTTTTATCGGACTGCAAGTATAGGGGGCGGTACTCTGACCCTGCTGGGCACCACCGAATATTATACAAACACGACGCCTATGCCCTAGCCTATAAAAAGTAAATAAACTTGCTAGTTAATTTTTTTTTGTAGACATTATTTTGAAAGCTGCTGTAGGACGCATAAGAGTGTACGGAAAGAGAAGAGGAAAGGAAAGGGATCAAGGACATGTTATAGGGGTTGCAATCAAAAGAAGAAACAAATATCGTCTTTCTTGTATTCTGGCGATTTATTACACATTTGTCTAAATTAAAAATGTAAAACGGAAATTCAAATGAAATATTCTTAATTTCGTGTTATAAGTGTATACACATTATGTAATATCTAAAGATAATTGTAATGTTTTGAAAATGTATGAATACTAAGTAACTTCTAATCGCCTGAAAAACCGGGAACGTTTTCTCCCAACTTTACCACAACCTAACTAACGTTCTAATCACGTCTGGAAAATGTTCCTGAAAAACGTTCTGGGAACATTCCTTCCTAAAGAAGGTTCTCGTAACTTAAAACGAACGTTCTCAGAACTTTTCATTGTGAGCTGGAGGGAGTGGCAGTTTACGGGTTGTGGGAGTGAGTGTGTCGGTGCTGTACTGCATTCTACCTGCACAATAAACACTCAGTAAAAGAGCTATTTGGTGTCTGCCTAACCCCTTTGCTTGATACAGACCTGACAACAGCTTTTAAGTGCGACAATACCGCCTTCACCCACCGGCCCGCCGCTACAATACCTATATATCAGCATAAAAAGGGGGTGTCGGGCTATTTGTTTTAGGACGGTGCTTATTGAAAAACAAAAAATATAAAAACCTTCATAAACTTACATCACCAAGAGTTGAAAATGTGTTTAAAGTGACTGAGCTGGCTGCATATTAGTACTCATGCTATTGAAGTATCCACCACCAGGCCGCGCTGTTTCCCTCACTACTGCGGCTGTGTGCGTTATAATATTTTATGTCCTAAATATGGCTAAATATTAGTACGGTACATGCATCACGGTGAAATCTATTGTTGTGACTCGCGTCTCAGCCTGAAATTTAAAAGTGGCTCATATAGTCATAACCCAGAAAAGGTTTGACAACCCTGGTTTAGAGATCAAAAGATTCCGCGAAGGCGCCACATTCCCTTAACTACAGACATTGTGACACAGCGGTAGCATACATTTCAGAATTGTGTACTAGTGTAGGTAAAATGAATTACCTTATCGAGTTTGGGTTTCCAGTCGTTCACCTTGCATCTTTTATTTGAATTTCTTTTTCCAGTGACACCACCACTAGATGCCACATGTTGGCCTTCCGCGTAGAAACTTCCAGAATTCAGTTCCACCACTCTGCTAAGTGTTTGACTCAATTCCTCGTTTTCATTCAGTTCTTTCTTTATCCAACTTTTACATGACGGGCCGTCGTCCTCCAGTTCGTTTTCCTCTTCTAGAGTCATTTTTCTTTTCCTCGTGTGATGCTTTACCAAATCTGGATTTCCCCTATCACAGCATATTATGCGGTCCTTCGTAGTAACATCACTAGTACTAGTACCAGCATCACCTCTCGTGGTAAACGAACGGATACATCTTTTTAAAGGTACTTCGTAAAGTATGTGCTCTGCCTTTCTCTTAGTCATGTATGCACTCTGGTATAAGGTTATGAACAGAAATGCAGCTGCACAATATAAACTTCCGGAAACTAATTTAAACCTTCCACTCAAATTTTGTAAGATTGCCGAGTTCCCTTTCTTCTCCAGAAAGAAAAGCTGCTACCCACACTGTATGCATGATTTACCTATGGCGCCCTCTATCAGCAAAACAGTGAACTCGACAGGGCCAAAAATGTCATGCACTGTTCTGGTTATTATTTTTATATGACGCCTTCACTAATTGAGTAATAATTGTATGTAAAATGTTTACAGTAACCAAACGTGTTACAAATTAAGGGTATATGCTTATAAGTATGTCTTTCAAAAACAGGCTATATGTTTATGTAGTGTTAAATCTGTAAAACTGCTGCAAATTTACATATTATATATATAATCTGTAAAACTGCTGCAAATTTACATGTATATATATATATATATATATATATATATATATATATATATATATATACAGTGCCTTGCAAAAGTATTCAGACCCCTGACCAATTCTCTCATATTACTGAATTACAAATGGTACATTGAAATTTTGTTGTTTGATATTTTATTTTAAAACACTGAAACTCAAAATCAATTATTGTAAGGTGACATTGGTTTTATGTTGGGAAATATTTTTAAGAAAAATAAAAAACTGAAATATCTTGCTTGCATAAGTATTCAACCCCTATGCTGTGGAAGCTCCCAGTTTACACCGATGAAAGAAATTGCCCTAACGAGGACACAATTACCTTACCATTGGCCTCCACCTGTGAACCATTAAAGTTGCTGTCACATTTTCTGGATAAAAACCCCACTGTTGAAGGATCATTGGTCAGGCTGTGAATCTGAAGGAAAATGAAAACCAAAGAGCATTCTACTGAAGTTAGAGATAAAGTAATACAAATGCATAGATTAGGGAAAGGGTACAAAATAATATCCAAGTGTTTGGATATCCCAGTGAGCACAGTTGGATCAATAATCAGGAAGTGGAAGCTGCATCACACCACCCAGGCACTGCCAAGAAAAGGCTGTCCCTCAAAACTCAAGAGCTCTGCATAACACTGGCCTGTATGGAAGGGTGGCAAGAAAGAAGCCGTTACTCAAAAAGTACCATCTGAAAGCATGTCTGGAGTTTGCCAGAAAGCATGAGAGTGACCCAGCTGCGATGTGGGAAAAGGTTTTGTGGTCAGATGAGACCAAGATAGAGCATTTTGGCCAAAACTCAAAGCGCTATGTGTGGCGCAAACCTAACACTGCCCATGCCTCAAGACACACCATCCCTACAGTGAAGTATGGTGGTGGCAGCATCATGCTGTGGGGATGCTTCTCATCAGCAGGGACTGGGCATCTTGTTAAAATTGAAGGAAGAATGGATGGAGCAAAATACAGGGAAATACTGCAAGGGAACATGCTTTAGTCCGCTAAAAAACTGAAGCTTGGGAGGAAATTCACCTTTCAGCAGGACAATGATCCCAAGCACAAGGCCAAAGCAACATTGGAGTGGATCAAGAACAAAAAGGTGAATGTCTTACAGTGGCCCAGTCAAAGTCCTGATCTCAATCCCATTGAGAATCTGTGGCACTATTTGAAAATTGCGGTCCACAAGCGTCGTCCAACCAACCTGAACAACCTGGAGCAAATCTGCCAAGAAGAATGGGCCAAAATCACTCCGACACTGTGTGCAAAGCTGGTATATACCCCAAAAGACTTAAAGCTGTTATTGCAGCGAAAGGTGGCTCTACCAAATATTAATGTGTGGGGGTTGAATACTTATGCAAGCAAGATATTTCAGTTTTTTTTAGTTTTCTTAAAAATATTTCCCAACATAAAACCAATGTCACCTTACAGTAATTGATTTTGAGTTTCAGTGTTTTAAAATAAAATATCAAACAGAACGAAATTTCAATGTACCATTTGTAATTCAGTAATATGAGAATTGGTCAGGGTCTGAATACTTTTGCAAGGCACTGTGTGTGTATATATATATATATATATATATATATATAGTAACCTGGCTAATTTACAAAATGTTTTAAGTAAAAAAAGGTGGTTGTGCTTACACTGCTGCCTTTTTTTTTTTATTAAACACAAAAACTGACTTTTGTATTATGGTATTATTACCAAAACATATCATTAAATGTGTTCACACTGGTTATAAATCAGCTTCCAAAAAAAAAAAAAAAAAAAAAAAAAAAAGTTGTGTTGAAAAAAAAAAAAAAACACATTTTATTCGAGCATTTTAGTTTGAAGTACAAAAAGCTTTACAGTTCTTTCCTATGAAGGTATGTTACTATATGGAATCACAATCTATAACATAATACAGGCATTATACTGTATATAGAGAGACCCAATACTGTGGTGATACAAATACTAGAACTACTGAATGTGAGGATTGCATTTTTCAATGTTAACCCTGTGACGGCAAAATATTATTATATTTGTGTAACTAGATGTCATTTCTTGAACCAAACACAAAATTGTAAACTACATGGCAACCAATTGCTTTGCACATGAAAATGCTGGCTTTTGAGGCTGAATTCTAAGAAAAACATGCTACAGACAGCATCAACAAATTGTCACATTTGCTATTACAAATACAATCCAGTTTCATGTTAACCAGCACACTAATGCATTATTAATGACCTTAAGTGGTTGATTTGATCAACTTATACCCTGCCAGGATTGTTTTAGAGCATCCCCAAGATTCCTTATTGCATAAAATGCAGGAATGCATAAACAGCTTTTTTGGGGGGGACAATCATGCAATAACCCTGTAAAATACAGTTACTGTATGGTTTATCCATGCACGGTATGGGTTATTCAAAACAACCTGCTTTCCCCCAGTTCATTATATCATACATGCAGAGCCCGACCAGCTCTAGGGACACACTATATACATAGTGCTTATTTTGCTTCAATACTTAACTGTTTTGGTTAGAAGGATCTCTAATTATTTTGGCCCTTTAGCTATCTGAGGTTGTACAACTAGGGTCAATACCATGAGAGAAAGAGGCATTTGTGTTATACTTGTTTAAAGTACTCATGTTACAATACTTATACCACAAAGGCATTTTTTTTCTGGATAAAATAGATTTTAATTATGTCATGAAAAAGTATTTTTAAAAAGAGTTTACACCGTGCTTTAACAATAATCAAAACACATTCAATTTTGGACTCTAAGAATTATTCATAAAGAGTTGGCATTCTCTTTATTGCAAGTATATTAGGATTCTGATGAAAACCAAATATGCAGCTGATAAGTGAAGAGTACTGAGGTAATGTCCAATTATAATGCAATCTAAAATAACTTTTTTTTTTTTTTTTTTTTACAAAATAAAAATAACGAACTGCAAAAATGACAGGAAAAAATTAATATTTGTTTTAAGTTTCTGCAGGCTGTGGACATAACAAAAGGCACCGGAGCTTCTACATTTTTACCCAAGGGTGAAAGTAATTTATGATTGGTCAATTGATTGACAGTTCAAGCTGATCCTCTGTAGACTTATGTGCACAAGAACAGTAAACCGAGAAAGTTCCAAGGGATAGCATATCGATTCCACCAACAAACAAAAAAATTCCCAAATGTTAGTTTTCCCCCTTTTCTTTGCTGTTCCTGCTGGGGTTGACTACTTTAGTGTATCTGTCGTCATATCATCCTCTCAACACTGTTAGGATTCCTGTTTTTGTCTGCTGTTTTCTGATGGGAAGCCACTGGGAAGCAACTGTTTAACTGGTTTTCTGACAACAAAGAACACACAGTCATAGAGGTATTTTAACATGGAATGGTCATTCTCTGTGTATGTTGTCTGAACAGAGTCTCTCTCTACCTAGGGAGGAAAAGAAATAAACAATTACAAACAAGAACTATATGCTGCTTAAACAACAACAGACAAGTATATACAGTACACAGCCACACTGTGTAAGGTGAAACCAGCTATTTATCTTCATTACATAAATGAGTACAAACTACTCAATGTTCTCAAGTAAAAGCTAGTGAAATGATCTTGAACAGCAGGCATCGCAGTCACAGATTTTACATTTTACAATACCAGGGGATCCACCTGGATTGCATCAACCACTTACTGTCCTCCACTGAGGATGAAATCTCCTGCGAAAAGGGGATATAGTGAAGGTGTTCTTTTGTACAGTACATGTGTTACGCTTCAGACATTTTTTGGATAACCACTTATCCAATTGTCATGAAACCTGGTGTACATATTTTTAGCAAACATCTCTAAGAATATCAGATTCTGGGAATATAGGGGTGTCTATCTGTCATCCGTTCATCTATCTCTCTGTCTGTATATGTCACTGTAACAGGGCGAGGAGCCCTGTACATGACTGTTTATTTATAGAACGGGGTACCCCTCCGCCCCTGTGCAAGTTGTTATTTTGTATTTGTTTTGTTGTTGTATTATTATTGTTACTATTGTTATGATTTATTTATATGACGGCGAAGCTGTGTATTTTGTATTGTTACAGTGGGGATGGGAAGCCCCATCTGCATTAAAAAAAAAACTCGTGCAGAAGATGACAAGGTGACCATCTCCCGAATTAATTAATTGTTGCTAATCGGGAGATGGTCACCTGCATAAAAGACTGCAGCTCTCTGCACTCGGAGTGGGTGTTCGGAGGAGCGAGCGAGCGCGAGAGAGGCGTGTAAAACTAAAAAAAAAAAGTAAGTACAATCAGTGTGATCAGTGAAGCCTGTTGCCCAGCCTGATCACAGTATTTTGTGTTTTTATTTTGTTTTATTTAAAACCTTTATTTTGCTCTGTGAGCAAGTGTTTTTTTTGTTTAAATATTTATTTTCGTTTTATTATTAAAATAAACGGTGTACGCCACGCCTTTGCACCTGCAGTGCTGCCTGTCTTTTCCTTCCTGCATTCTGGTCTGACGTCACCACTCGGTACCCTGTCACATGTGGTGTCCAGCATGGGATCACCAGCGCCTCCTGGACTCAGGCCAGAAGGGGTACTGCAGGTGTTTTCTTTTTAAATTATTTGTTTGTGGGGATAGAAAATGGGAAAGAAGCAGCAGCGCGGGGCTGGTCGCAAGCCACATCGCGTCTCTGGCCCAGTGGAGGTCTGCTTAACTTGCTTGAGGGGGGAGGAGTGGTGCTTTGAAGTTGGCAAGGTCAGGCATGTGTCCCTCGACTACTACCACTCCCCACCTCAGCAAGAAGAGGTGGAACCAAAGCCGCAGCCACCGGAGGAGGTTGGCTGGGAAGCCCTCCTCCACAGCATGGGCGTGCAGTACTGATGCAAGAAAAAGGTTGATCAAATCAACGTCTTAGTCAACTTGCAGAACTGTAAATATTTCTAATGAATAGAAAACAAATTCAATTTGTTTTAGAATCTGTCATTGAAACACTTTATAATAAACATCCAGAGATAATGTACTGGCTCTCCCCCAAAAAAGAATCCATAGTTTGAAAAGTATTTTATTGCTTGTACTGTAGAACATTTTTATATTCAAGATTTTAACGATCATTTTAGATCTATCCTTACCTCTATTTGGAATCCATACTTTAAAATAACAGCCTTGATATCTTCATAGCTGAGCTCTATTGAAAGTTCATTTGCCATATTTTCAAAGTGATATAACAACGGCCCTAAAAAACACAAACAACAAAGTACAGAATTATAACTAACCTTAAAATTTATAATTAAGATGTCCTTAAAATTTGTATCTATACACACTATACTAGGGCATTACTCACTGAGTTATCAGAACAAGTCTCTTTATATACAGAGATGTTTGTACTTGCATTTACTAAAAAAAATTTTCAAAGGTCATTGAACTGACATAGTATGGCCTATAAACCATTCATTTGAATTCAGTTGTAGAATAAGCATCTTAAAAATGGTATCATGATACCCTCTGAACTAAAACAAGGTGAAAAAAGTTGACTGACCATTTTTGATTTGCCATAATTCTGAAGTTTAAATATTAAAATATGTTTGACGATTTTCCTTTGTTTATATACTACAACGCACCAATAATGACCTACCCAAGTTGATCCACACTCCGCCTGGTTTGAGAATGTTCCAAATGGTTTCAATGTAATCTATGACATTGTGAGCAGTGTCTATGAAGAAGCAGGTTGTTATGCAGTCCCATGTATCTGTCAATATATAAAACACAAATGTAACCGCACAACAAATGTTTTTTAAAGTAAATTCTGCTGCTCATCTTGCAATCTCCCAACCTTTTGTATATCCTCATGCTACTCATGTATCCTCAGTATATTATTTTTTAAACCTTTACTAGCAATGTTGCATATAAATCCACAGCTTCACATGCATTATTGCTGTATTTTTTTTTTAACCTCTCATAACATCGATGCATCTGCTTTTTTGGAAAACAATATATCGATGGTGAAAAATTAGGCATCGCCCCAGCCTTAGCACTTACTGTAAACTATACTGTATTTAAATATGAATCCTGCACTGTAACCCAGTACTGCCCTGTAACACCTTTAAGTTGCCCTGGATAAAGGCATCTGTCAAATAAATAAATAAATGAGTGATAATGCCTAGAACACAAGCATGTATGGGGCCAGATTCTCAAAGCTTTTCATTACAATGTTTTTAGCCCAATTTTTGTCTCAAAGAAAACTCATCACTTACAATTCTAAAATAAAGAAATAACTCAAAGACTACAGTAGTCTCCACATATAGGAATACCTCCTAAGGGAACACCCTTGTGGTGAAACAGATTTTTCCCATTGTAAATGCTCTGGCTAAAGGAACAGGAACTTCGCTTAAAACACCTTTTTGGTACCGCTAGCAAGAGTATACAGCTGCAGAACAAAGGCTTGCACAGAGTAGCTCTCGCAGGGAGCTCACATAGAGTAGCGCAGCGTGCGCAACTCGTACTTTACGTCGTGCTTCATTCACCCTCAAAACCCCTACCAGGTGACCACAAACAAGGTGTGGGAGGGGAGAACACTGAACATAGTGATTACCCTGTGAGAATTAATTGGTAATCCACGGCCAATACCCCACGAACCATAGGTTTAGGGTTAAGTAATTGTTGTGTGTATTTAAAGTTACGGCCAATACCCCACGTTAGGTTATTGTTATGAAATAAACGTAGTTTTAGTACCTAAATTCATCACTCTTATCATATGATCGTGCTGTAGCACATAATGATGACGTCTATCACGGGTTCTGCACACAGCACTACTAAGCTGTGTTCTGCAGCAATACCCCTCTCACCGCTAGCGATTCGTTCACGACTGATACAGTACTATTTTGTAATCTATTACCTCATTATCATCAAACTTAAATTCAAATGGTTTATTCAATCTTTTCAAATGTGACTTGTCATTGTGAGTGTCTTGAGACACATTGGTTGGTTTATTCAATCTTTCCAGAACCGCCGTCATATCATTGCCTCGTTTTGCATTCTGATTTCCACGAGTGCACCTCATCGCTACAAAATGGCCTGTAACCAAACAGAGAAACCCGCCGCTGTTTCTCTTGCTACAAAAAGGAAATTGTTGGAAATTGTTTGAATCAGACACAAGTCACCGAGCAATTTGGTGTTTCCCGTTCTGGTGAGTTGCTTCACCACTCAGTTAAATAATTATATGCATATCTTGAATATTGCTCCTGTAAAGGTAATCATAACACTATGTAACACAATTTTTGTTCCTGGGTAGTAAGTGTTATTTCCTAATTGCTTATGCCTCAAAAGTACAGAAAATGGCTATTATTCCCCACAAACTTTGCTTTTGTGACCAGGACAGTGATATTTTGAAATTTACCTATTTCCAATGAGAAAACGGGCGAATTTGTGTCTTTTCGTTCACATAAAGTCAGAAAAAAACAACATATGAATCCAAATTAACATGTATTTATACTAAAGTAATACAAAAATGACTACAAAAGATTTAGAAGTGAGTAGTTTTTCGAGATTTACGATTATACTGTAAATCACTTTCATGAATCAGCCCCCAAATGTAGTCTCCCATTATGTTCTCGTTATACTGTCCTTGGTAGCAGCGTTCAAAGTCCAGTATATCCTGGTGGAAGCGCTCGCCTTGCTCCTCCGAGTACGCTCCCATGTTCTCCTTGAATTTATCAAGATGAGCATCAAGGATATAGACTTTGAGGGATATCCTACTGCCCATTGTGCCGTAGTTCTTCACCAGAGTCTCAACCAGCTCCACATAGTTTTCGGTCTTGTGATTGCCCAGGAAGCCCCGAACCACTGCGACAAAGCTGTTCCAAGCCGCTTTCTCCTTACTAGTGAGCTTCTTGGGGAATTCATTGCACTCCAGGATCTTCTTTATCTGTGGTCCGACGAAGACACCGGCTTTGACCTTTGCCTCAGACAGCTTAGGGAAGAAGTCTTGAAGGTACTTGAAGGCTGCCGACTCCTTATCTAGAGCTCTGACAAATTGTTTCATAAGGCCCAATTTGATGTGCAGTGGTGGCATCAGCACCTTCCAGGGGTCCACCAGTGGCTCCCACTTGACGTTGTTCCTCCCCACAGAGAACTCGGTCCGCTGTGGCCAGTCCCGCCTGTGGTAGTGCGCCTTGGTGTCCCTGCTGTCCCAAATGCAAAGATAGCAGGGAAACTTGGTAAAACCGCCTTGGAGACCCATCAGGAATGCCACCATTTTGAAGTCTCAAAATGCGTCTGCCGGATGCTTGCAGCCTCTTGATGCCATCTCAGAAAAATGCAGATATGTATCCACTTAGGCAGCTGGAACTAAACTGAACTGGTGGGCTTAAGGCCTCTGTATTTGTATTACTATTTATATTACTGGAAAGTTCTAGAAAGTTCTAGAAGTTACTCCAAGTTTACTCAGCACTGAATCTATCTGGAATGTTCTGGAAAATAGGTAAATTTCAAAATATCACTGTCCTGGTCACAAAAGCAGTTTGTGGGGAATCAGTCTACAGGTAACCAGGGACAGAGGCAGATAGATAAGTTCCTGCTTCTAGTAATTTTAACTTACTACATTTGGTGACATTGTAAGGTGGTGTTTGAATTGGCTGAGTTAGTGTGTGAGTAGTACCAGGTGAGTGGCTAAATTGATTAGCAGTTGATTTTGCTATTTGATTGGTTTCCACACAGTTTAGTTGGTTCTTTTGCCAAGCAGGTGTAACATTTAATCAAGCAGCTTATTTCAGCCCCAGCACGAAGCGCCAGCAAACAGAAGAGCCTCAACAAAAGAGCCGGGAGTCTAGCTGTGGGAGTCTACAGGTAACCAGCGTCTGAAGCAAGATAGGTATTTGATCCTGCTCCTAGTAATTTTTTAATTAACTATTTAAGTATCATTATCTGGTGCTCCTATTTGGGGAGGAGTGTGTGATTTTATCCCAGGCAGTGTGTTTATTTGAGTAATAAATTTGTAATTTGTAAATTGTATCAGGGAGGGTGGTTTAACTTGAATAGAGCAGTTTGCAGTTGAATTGGTCTCCACACAGCTCCTGTAGTTGTGTGATCCCATTAAAGTGTGTGAAACTATTGTCTCCAGAGCAGTTAGCAGCTAGTTCCCTTGCTAAGTGAAGGGAGTTATTTAAGGGGGGGCAGCTAGTAATTAGTTCAGTCTACAGGTAACCAGGGACAGAGGCAGATTAGATAGGTTCCTGCTTCTAGTAATTTTAACTTACTACATTTGGTGACATTGTAAGGTGGTGTTTGAATTGGCTGAGTTAGTGTGTGAGTAGTACCAGGTGAGTGCCTAAATTGATTAGCAGTTGATTTTGCTATTTGATTGGTTTCCACACAGTTTAGTTGGTTCTTTTGCCAAGCAGGTGTAACATTTAATCAAGCAGCTTATTTCAGCCCCAGCACGAAGCGCCAGCAAACAGAAGAGCCTCAACAAAAGAGCCGGGAGTCTAGCTGTGGGAGTCTACAGGTAACCAGCGTCTGAAGCAAGATAGCATGAAGCGCCAGCAAACTGAAGAGCCTCAACAAAAGAGCCGGGAGTCTAGCTGTGGGAGTCCAGCGAGGGGAGGCCTGCGCTGAGAAGCTGTTCAACTAGATCCGAACCTAACGGGCCTCTAGAAGAAGTTATCTACTAGTCAGGTCTGTACCCTCCACCCTACTGCTCCTACTGTGCCTTTTGTCCTGCCTGTCCTGCTATGACTGTCTCTCACATCCCTGTTCTGTCCTCCCGTCCTCGTCCTCTGCCCTCCCGCTGCTGCTGCTCCTCCAACCCCTCTAACCTCATTTCTCTGCCTCTCCCCCCCTCCCGCACACTCTCTGGTCCACTCTGGAACTGTCACTCTTCTGCTAACAAAGCTGATTTCATATCTGCCTTTGCCTCCCACCTCTCGCTCGATTTCCTTGCTCTCACTGAAACCTGGCTGTCCCCTGATAACACTGTTACTCCTGCTGCCCTGTCCTCTCTCTACGTCCTGTCCCATACCCCGCGTCTCACTGGACGGGGAGGTGGGACGGGTCTTCTCCTCTCTCCCTCCTTACTCTTTTCTGTCCCCTCCGATCTCACCTCACTCTCTGTCAATACCTTTGAATTTCATGCAGTCCAAATAACCTCTCCCTGTCAACTCCTGCTCATTGTTCTGTACCGCCCCCCTGGGCCTCTCACTCACTTTCTGGATGAACTCGACCATCTACTCTCCTCCCTCCCCTCTCTGTCTACCCCGACTGTCCTGTTGGGTGACTTCAACATCCATCTCTCCAACCCCAGCCACTCTGCTGGATACCTCCCTCTCCTTCAATCCTTCGACTTCTGTCTCTCTCCATCCCCTCCTACCCACAAAGCTGGCCGTCAACTGGACCTCACCTTCTCCAGGGCCTGCTGCCCCTCCACCCTCTCTGTCACCCCCCTGGACCTCTCTGATCACTATTTCATCTCTTTTTCTCTGTCTCTCCCCCCTCCTCCTACCCCCACTATCACCTCTCGTCGTAACCTCCGCTCTCTCTCCCCCTCTGTCCTTGCCTCCACTGCTCTCTCTCACCTCCCTCCTATCGACTCCTTTTCACAACTCTCCGTAGACTCTGCTACCTCCACCCTCTTCTCCTCACTCACCTCCTCCCTCGACTCCCTCTGTCCCCTCACCTCCCGACCTGCTCGCCCCTCCCCTCCCCATCCCTGGCTCTCCTCTGCGCTCCGCTCGGCAAGAATCACACTGCGATCTGCTGAAAAGAAATGGAAGAGAACCAAACTCCCTGCTGCCCTAGACCTTTACCGCACTCTCCTCTCCTCCTTCTCCTCTGCTAAATGTGCTTATTTCCAATCTGTTATCCAAGCCTCCACTAACAACCCACGTAAACTATTCTCTACCTTCTCCTCCCTCCTAAACCCTCCCCCCTTCCTCTGTCTCCCCTGATGACTTTGCCTCCTTCCTCTCTTCTAAAATCTCAGATATCCGCAAACTCTTTAACACCTCTCCCTCCCCCGCACCCCCTCCTGCTCCAACCCCTACACCCACTACATCCCCTACTAACTCGCCCTCCTTCTCCACCTTCTTGCCCCTCTCAGACTCTGACCTCTCCTCCCTGCTCCAGGGTCACAAACCCACCATGTGTGCCTTGGACCCCCTCCCCACTCACCTCTTTCAAGCTGCTGCTCCTGCTCTACTCCCCTTCATCTCCTCCCTCCTCAACACCTCTCTACTTTCTGGTATCTTTCCCTCTGCCTTCAAAAAAGCCTCTATCACTCCCCTCCTCAAAAAAACTACCCTCGACCCCACCTCCATCCAGAGCTACCGTCCTGTCTCCCTCCTACCCTTCCTCTCCAAAACCCTCGAGCGGACTGTACACCGCCAGCTCTCTGCTTTCCTGTCCAACCACTCTCTGCTTGACCCTCTCCAATCTGGCTTCCGCTCTGCTCACTCCACTGAAACCGCCCTCCTGTCTGTCACCAACTCACTAAACTCTGCCCAAGCTGCCTCTCTCTCCTCTGTCCTAATTCTCCTCAACCTCTCTGCTGCCTTTGACACTGTTGATCACTCTATTCTACTATCATCTCTTGCTGACCTGGGGATCTCTGGCACTGCTCTGGCCTGGTTCTCCTCCTACCTCTCCAACCGCACTTACCAGGTAACCTGGCGTGGAGCAACCTCCACACCTCACCCTCTCTTAACTGGAGTCCCCCAAGGGTCAGTCTTGGGTCCTCTCCTGTTCTCTTTCTACACCCGCTCCCTGGGCCCCCTCATCGCATCCTATGGTTTCTCATACCATTTCTATGCTGATGATGCTCAGATTTTCCTCTCCTTCCCCACCTCTGACTCCACCATCTCCTCCCGTATCTCTACCTGTCTGTCTGCTATTTCCTCCTGGATGCACTCGCATCACCTCAAACTCAACCTCTCTAAATCTGACCTCCTTTTCTTTCCCTCCTCCTCCCCCTCCTCTGATCTCTCTATCTCTGTTCCTCTGGAATCTACCACACTCTCTCCCTCTTCCTCCGCTAAGAATCTTGGAGACACCCTGGACCCCTGCCTCTCTTATTCCCAGCACATCTCACTCTGGCACGCACTTGCCGATTCTTCCTGAGCAACATCCGAAGAATCCGACCCTTCCTCACCAACTATGCTACCCAGCTCCTGGTCCAGGCCCTGGTACTCTCCCGCCTAGACTACTGCAACTCCCTCCTGGCTGGCCTCCCTGCGTCCGCCACCCGTCCGCTCCAGCTCATCCAGAACTCTGCTGCCCGCCTGGTGTTCTCTCTGCCTCGCTTCGCCCACGCTACTCCACTACTCCACTCGCTCCACTGGCTCCCGATCACCGCTCGCATCCAGTTCAAGACTCTTGTACTAGCCTACAGATGCCTTGACCAGACTGCACCCAGCTACCTCCAGACCCTCATCTCTCCCTACACCCCCACTCGACCTCTCCGCTTCGCCTGCACTAGAAGACTAGCTCTACCTCCGCTACGCTCCCCTGCCTCCAGAGCCCGCTCCTTCTCCACCCTTGCTCCACAGTGGTGGAATGACCTTCCTACAGATGTCAGGACTGCCAAGTCCCTGACCACATTCCGGCGCCTCCTTAAGACTCACCTCTTCAAACAGCACCTGTAGAACTCCTCTGTTTGTATCCTGGGACACTATCACCCTTCATGTAAATGTGCTTTATTTTGCTCTTATCTGCCCCCTATTTTACTGCATTTAATCCTGTACTTCAGAATACCGTAATCTGCCAAGTGTTTAACCTGTAGTACTTTGTATTTAATCATATCCTGATGTAACTATCACTATTTAATCATATCCTGATGTAACTATCACTATTATCTGCTGTATTATTGAATTGTGGTTTGTCACACTTGTACCTTGCTTGAACAAAAGTTATTGTATTTCTTCCTCTTATTACTTGTATTGTAACACTTGAAATGTATTTGCTTACGATTGTAAGTCGCCCTGGATAAGGGCGTCTGCTAAGAAATTATTAATAATAATAATAATAATAATAATAATAATAGCCATTTTCTATACTTTTGAGGCATAAGCAATTAGGAAATAACACTTACTACCCAAGAACAAAAAAAAAAAAAAATTGTTGTTGCACGGTGTAATTAATCTAGAGCTGCTGCTGCATTTTTTAATGTGTGTAGGGGTGCTGTGTTAATTTAGTTTAAGTTAGTTTATTAACGTTAGTTTGTCTGTACACTTGTACGTTATTAACATAAACTTGTTTTTCACTTACTTATTCTGTTCATTTCATACGTTGATGCACGTGCGTCATGACAAGTAGTAAATATTTATTTATTTATTTATTGATTCATATTGTGTCTGGTGGTCAGCTCCGTCTTAAAGAACACTTTGGCTAAGAGGACACTTCGCTTGCTTCCCGAGGGCTGTACTCTTAGCCGGAGACTACCGTACCTGCAAGCCAAATGAAATGCTTGAACTGTTTATTCTTGGGTTAACTTTACTGGGCAAGTTTCCCCTGTCTGGATAAAACAAGTTTTGAGAATCTAGCATAATGACTACCTTTCTATTCTGAATTTGAAATAGAGAAGAAAAGATTTCTTAATTTTACTGGTTATTTCTAGTTTTCCTTGAAAATATTGTACTTGTGTATAAGCCAAGACCAGGGTTTGGCTCAATTCCTGTTTTTCAATTCCAATTCCATTTCCAATTCCTTTTTAAAATCAATTCCAATTCCTTCAAAAGGAATTGGAATTGATATTTTAGAAACAAAATAATTGTTGTGATTGTTCAACTGCTTTCATTTGAATTGACTAACAGTGACTTAAATTTAAGTAATGTGTTGCCACTGTGAGAAGCTAATTTTAACATAATACTGCTAATTGCAGTTTTGATCAATGGTGTGTTGGAATTGATTAAAAGGGAATTGGAATTGATTTAAAAAAGGAACTGGAATTGAAAAAAACAGGAATTGACCCCAACCCTGGCCGAGACAGTGATGTATATTGCAACACATGTAGGGAATAGTAAAGATCAAGAGGCTTTCATACTGAACAGGACCCTTTACTCACCAGGTTTGGTGTAAATCTCCAGAAAATCCCCAGCAACCATAGTGAACTCTGGATTGTGTGGGAGACTCTGTGGGTTGACATCAGGAAAATGAACTGGCCGTGTTTGATCAGCTGATTGTTTGTTATTACTGAACTGATGGATCCAGGGGTACAAGGTCATATCATTGACTTTTGTGCACCTAGAAAACAAAACATGTGAACAAGCAAATCAACAATAACTGGAAAAAACATGTATACACTGTAAACCCCTTTATTTTCACAGCCAGAAAATTTAGCAGTGCCAGAAATGTGGTTGATATTAGGGCCCTTTACATTTGTGGAGTGCACAAGCATAACTTGTTTGAATTGACTTCAGTCTATTCAACAACAGCAAAATTTAATTTATAAAACACTTTTCATGAGAAGCAACCCAAAGCGTTTACAGAAAAAAAATAAAGAAATAAAAGCCAGTTTAAAAATCAGGCTAAACAAAACAAGCAACTACTTAGTACAACTCCAATAACAATTTACTGTATTTAATAACTAGTACAAATTCAAAAATGAACACAACTGCAACTTCACTGATTCCGGCATCCCTGAAGCCACGTATCATAACATTTGTTTCAACAGAGAGATCAGCAACAACCTTCATCAGCCATTTGGCGTGAACTGGTTTCACAGTCACTGTTCTCAAGTCCACGTTAATGTCATTAATATCCTTGCCTTCGTCTAATCCAGATTTTACAATGCTAGAATACAATTGACTGAACTGTGACTTTAACTTGGTTTTGAAATGTTCGTTTACACTGACATCAAGGGGCTGCAATTCTCCAGTACATGATGCTGGAACAAAAACTGGTAGAATGTTAACTTCGTTCAGTCGTTCAGAAAGGATTTGCATCTGTGTGCTGCAAAAACATCACACATTGCCACGGCAGGCTGGGAGTCTGATGTCAGGTGAAAATTCGTGCGTGCATTGGGGGTGATCAGGGATCAAATTACTGTTTTTTACATATTGCATTGCAGTACAGTACTATTAGTGCAATACTGTTTTGGCGGCCAATAATTTCATGAATTTTCATGCCTCGTGAAATTATGTATATATATATATATATATATATATATATATATATATATATATATATATATGGCAAGAAGTTTTTAAAGCAATAGTGAGGATTTGCTACCTGCCGGTAGCGTTTACAAATCATACACACCTATAAAGTGATTTAAAACAAATAAATAAAAATTAACGTGTGCCACATTATCGCTGATTCCTGCATTGTATAACCTTAAAAAATTCTAAGGTCACAACCACAACCGAGCTGTTTTGAAAATGAAAAGCTAATTCCAGCACGGTACTGCTACATTTAAAAGATTCATGCAACGTGTTATACTAATTGGTTTGTTCATAAATATGTATGCTCGCACCCTGCCTTTTCACTGCATTTTTAAATGCTGTACAATTTTAAAGAAATTAACTAAGTAAGAACAGAATAAGGGATATCAACCAAGGTTTTAAATATATATACACAGTCACCTCAAAAATTATTGGCACCCTTGATAAAGATGAGCAAAAAATACTACCAGTACTGAGCTATATTGTAATTTTCCAACATGTGGAATACATTTGACTTTATTAATGATTCAATGGAATCAACCAAAATTACACATTTCTCAAATTATAAATTTATTTCCAAGAAAAATGAAGTGTCACAATTATTGGCACCCTTGTTTTCAGTACTTTGTGCACCCTCCCCTTGCAAGGATAACGGCACTGAGTCTTTTTCTATAATGTTTTATGAGATTGGAGAACACAATGGGAGGGATCTTAGACCATTCCTCCATACAGAATCTTTCCAGATCCTTGATATCCGTCTGCGCTTATGGACTGCCCTCTTCAATTGAAACCACAGGTTTTCAATGGGGTTCAAGTCCAGAGACTGAGATGGACATTGCAAAATGTTGATTTTGTGGTCAATTAACCATTTCTTTGTGGATTTTGATGTGTGCTTGGGGTCATTATCTTGCTGGAAGATCCACTTGCAGCCAAGTTTCAGCCTCCTGGCAGAGGCAACCAGGTTTTTGGCTAAAATGTCCTGGTACTGGGTAGAGTTCATGATGCCATTGACCTTAACAAGGGCCCCAGGACCAGTGGATGCAAAACAGCCCCATAACATCAAAGATCCACCACATTTTACAGTAGGTATGTGGTTCTTTTCTGCACACGCATCCTTCTTTCGACGCCAAACCCACCGCTGGTGTGCATGGCCAAAGAGCTCTATTTTCGTCTCATCTGACCATAGCGCCCGGTTCCAATCGAAGTGCCAATGCCGTTTAGCAAACTCCTGGTGCTTACGTTTGTTGGTTGCTCTCAATAAAGGCTTTTTTCTGGCAACCCTTCCAAATAGCCTATTGGCATCTAATTGTAGATTTGGAGACTTGGTGACCCCAAGGTCCAGCCAAGTTCTGTAATTCTCCAACTGTGGCCCTTGGATTTCCCTTTGCCTCCCGAACCATCTGCCTCACTGTGCGTGGGGGCAAGATACACTTGCGTCCTCTATCAGGCAAGTTTACCACTGTTTCAGTGGTTTTTAACTTCTTAATTATTGCCCCAATAGTGGTAAGTGGTTGTCACAAGGCTGGCTGAGTGGTGACGTCAGAACCAGGAAATGAATAACACACAGACAGATGAAATGAAATGATGAAGGCGTTTGCTTGCGCCGGTTTATTATTTACGGAAAAATAAAAGGTTTTAACAAACACAAAACACAGGACACGGCACTTGCGCCAAAATAAATATATAAACAAAACGAACTAACACTTAACAAACGGTGCACAGAGACAAACAAACACGGTGAGTAAAGCAAAAACAAACGTTACGATCGATCTTTCTTTCTTTCTTTCTTTCTCCTCTCTCTCTCACCCGTTCTCCACTCACGAACACCCAACCCCGAGTGAAAGAAATGTGCATCTATATATACTGTTGTGCTGGGATTCAATTACTAATTAATTATTCACTTGAATCCCAGCACGTGAATGAATTCTGTGCAACCCCGTGCTCACATACTATACTTTAAATGCACGTGCAGTGATGTGCAATCCCGTGCCTATATATAATTATACAATTTAAATACTCGTGCTGCACACACCCATTTATATACCGTGTACCAATGACTATACACCAACATTAACACACGCAACATACAACATATAATACAGAAAATACAGACAGGGGCGGGCACTTCGTCACAGTGGTATATTTTGTTTTTTAGCTATTGTTTTGTACCCATTGCCTGATTTACGAAGGCCAACAACCATTTGTCTCTCTTCATTTGTGAGTTCTTTGCCTTTCCCCATGGTGATGGATGACAAATGGATTTCATATGCGTGTTACCTCATTTTTATACCCCAGTGAAACAGGAAGCCATGGAAGGCCACAATACAGTTCCTTAAGACTGAGATGAACCTCAAGTAGAATGTTAATGCAGATTTAATTTTGTTTTATTTTATTTATATGAATCTTTAGGGGTGCCAATAATTCTGACACCTATCTCTTTGAGAACATTTTTTATTACTTGTTAATAAAAAACTTTCTCTGAGCAATTGTATTAGAATAAAATAATATGGTTTCCCCATATATTTCAGCATATAATATAGCTCATTGTTGTTTATTTTATACAGCCTTTTTTGTTCAGTTTTATCAAGGGTGCCAATAATTTTGGAGGTGTCTGTGTGTGTGTGTGTGTGTATAATATATATATATATATATATATATATATATATATATATATATATATATATATATATATATATATATATATATAAAACGTTTTATTAAACGGTGACATTATTTAGCCGTGTGTGTGTGTATATATATATAAACATTATGTTAAAGCACACGTTTCACTAGTTAAAACGAGAAGTACACAAGGCAGTGATAATCTATTATTAAAAAAATCGATTGATAAATTTTTGCACCTCAAGATTGTATTTCGTCTATTATTCGTACTGATAAAACAAGGAAGACGCTACTTGGATCATGGTAACATTATAGCTTGCTCTTTTTTTTTCGTAGTCAGAATTTTGATTAAGTAAAAATTATCTATCCATTATGTTTTCATTTTTTGCGTGGGTGAAACCAGGGTTAACATTATAACAAAATAGTCTCTACGACTGATTAAATTAGCACTTTATAGACACTGAATAAACTTAATATCCTGTTAGGTCATTGCATGTTATCTTATAAAATTGTATTTTTTAACAGTTATTTAATTTTAATTTTGGTCTATAAAATAAACTTCATACCTTTAAATTGTATCCACGTTGTTCTGGTACTTTAGGTATTTTTACTCCACTGTCCAATACAATTTGCATTGTGGGCCTCGCATGTATCTACATGGGGCGGTACAAACCTCAGTCATCTATCGGGAAGCTCTATTAGCAATGGTTTCCCGCTTTATGAAAGATACTAATAATGTACGTGTTAAAATAAAACTAATACTGGTAATTATGTATGTCATATACTGCAGCGCGAGGTATCACAAAAATGCTACTGCATAAAAACTAGTTAACCATGGGTGCACGAGCCATGGCATACACATGCATTTAAGTAACAGAATTCACACGTTTACAGTATTTACAAGCAGATTTTTAGTTAAATGTCCTCATGAAAACGGTTGAAAGAACTGCAGTGAATGAATCAGTTACAGTTTACAGTACTGCACAAACTCGGTACAATTCATATAGTTCAATTGAAATAAGAATTAATAAAATAACTATAGCGTTATTTTTACGAAAACAATCCAACTACAAATTGTTGACTATATGTTTAGGTATTGGCTTGTACTGTCTAGTTTGATGGCTTAAATAGCAAAAGTTAACAAATGTACATTACACAGAATTAACTTGGTGAAAAAAAAAACAATAATAAACAGTTTCACACAGAAATCAAGCATTGTCGATTGTTTCGCATGCAAAAACACACGCTTTGTTCTGCTGACAAGCTTGTTATCCCAAATAACCTGAGCTTTAAAGCCAATTGAACAAGAACTAATTTTTTGCTTCTCACTCATTATAAAGTGACACTGTAACCAGCTGCACTTGGTAGTTGCGAATAAATGAATGAACAATCCGTTTCCAGTCAGTCACATGAAACGACAGTGTCGAGTTATCAACTAATCTTTAACAGTTTTTAATCCTTCGGTACCGGTAATAAGTGTTGAGTTACAAGTAAAGCATGGTGTTGAATAAAAAAACTAAGAGGCAGGATGCATATATTTTATGTAGAAAAAATTCGGGACCAAGACTGTCTGTCTAATTAAGCGAAGGTGTCGAGTTATCCACCAGTCGAGTTAACCGAGGTTGACTGTATATAAAATTAGTTTGTAATTAGGATTCAGCTCCAATGTTTAAAGCATATGCTTAAAAATGCATTACTTGGGCACAAGAACCACAAATAAAGAATTCCTTTTAAAAATAAATGTACCTGTTTAAAACAAAATTGGAGGAGAAAAGCATAAAGAAGCTCCATTCATTTCCTTGGCATGCATATCCCAGCTTGGCTATCTCCCAGGCTAGTCTCCCAAGACCAGCTCCTGGCACAAGAATCTTCACCTTCCGGGGGTTGCTGTAAAAGAAAGAAGAATCTATTACTCTGCTAGATGACTAGAATCCACGTCAGACCATTATAGGTCATCCAGTAGAACCTGGATTTCTCTTTCTTTCATTCCAGGTTTCCCAGGATGCTTAGAACACATCAGCATGATCTGGCAAAAAATCAGCTAAAAAGGAGAGGAAGGAGCTCCATGTGACATTCCATGTGTGATTTGGCTAATGCATATGGTTCAGTGCCACATGAACTTCTTTGGGCAGCATTTGATTTTTTCAGTGTATCGATGACAATAACACATTTAGGGAAAGCCTACTTTGGAGATTTGCAATTTAGTTTTTCAACTTCAGTACTACATGGCAATGCCTAGATGTTGGAATAATGACAGGATGCACCATTTCTCCACTGGCTTTTACCATGGCAATGGAAGTAATTATTAGGGCATCAAAATGGGTAGCAGTGTGGAGTAGTGGTTAGGGCTCTGCACTCTTGACCGGAGGGTCGTAGGTTCAATCCCAGGTGGGGACACTGCTGCTGTACCCTTGAGCAAGGTACTTTACCTAGATTGCTCCAGTAAAAACCCAACTGTATAAATGGGTAATTGTATGTAAAAATAATGTGATATCTTGTAACAACTGTAAGTAGCCCTGGATAAGGGCATCAGCTAAGAAATAAATAATAATAAAAAATAATAATAGTCAGTGTCCACAGGCGCTTTGGCAGTAGACTGAAAGCGCCAGAGTTTCAGTGTGCCCGGTAAAGCGCTGCTGTCTATGCTCTTCAACCCTTCCACTGCTTGTTGTCTAACTTCTCCCACACAAACTGTGTCCTTTAGATCCCTGTCGTACCATCTCCAAATACTTTTCACTGGCTTCTCAGACAGTTAGTACTGCCTCACCATTAATGTAGAGCCTTTTGTCTACTACTTTACCTTTAATTACAGAGATGCTCCTTGATTTAGTGGGCTTGAATTGCATTCGTGCCCATTCGATGTTATTGGTTAATTTGCCCAATAACCGATTAGTGCAGGCTACTGTTGTAATCAGAGTCCAGAGCCCTAACCACTACTCCACACTGCTGACTATGTACGAGGTTTCTTTGACAACAGTTGAGAAGCTGTTAGTTTTAATCAGTTCATACGTCAGGAAATGGTTGGAAGTTCCACGCTGCCCCAGCAGAGTGGGACTTTATGGTAAACTAATATTGCAGCTACCAGTCTCTGCTCTAACCAAGGCGTTTAAGTGCGCCAAGGTCCAACTGGAAATTACATTAGTAGATTCACGCGACAAATGCGTAAGGGAGGCAACCTGTTGAAAACCGGAAGAAAGTGGGCGGCAAAGAAAGCCGTGGAAGATGCAAAGGCTGCCCTTCGAATTGGTGATATTATGGGGCAAATTCAGCATGGAAGAGGGGGTCTTGGTCTCAGTTCAGCTCCTCCTACATGGCACAAGGTAACCCCAGCTCAACGGAGGAAGATGGTAGTCAACGAGGTGCAAAAGCAGGAAAGGATGAGGTGTGTAAAGGCCGTTTCCCAGGCCAAGCAGGGAGAATGGATAAGATGGGAGAGTGTGGAACAACGCAAGATCAGTTGGCAAGACCTATGGACAATGGAACAGAGCAGGATCAGTTTCCTCCTCAGATCAACATATGATGTTCTCCCATCACCACAGAACCTAAACCTCTGGGTGGGTGAGGATCCCTCATGTCCTTTGTGTTCATCACCTGCAACATTAAGGCACATTTTGACAGGCTGTAAGGTGGGTCTTAGCCAAGGACAGTTTACTTGGCACCATGACCAGGTGCTGCGATGTTTGGCCTTAGCATTGGAAGACAAGCGTAACATGACCAATAAGTTGTCACCTGTTCCATCAATGCATTACACACAAAAGGCAATATTCCTCTGTCCATGAGAACAACCACCAAGAAAAGGTGTTAAAACCAAGCCTCTCCCAGGACAACTGGAAGCTGCTAGAGACTGGAAAATGCTGGCAGATGTTGGTTAACGGCTTATTTTTCCACCTGAGATTGCCACCACTAACCTTCGACCAGACATTGTCTTGTGGTCTAGATCAGCACGCCTTGTTCATCTGGTAGTTAACAGCAACTGACTGTGGTTGAGACGGAAAGATTCTGGCTGGGGGTCTCAAGCACAATAGAAAGAAAGAAACGCTGATGTACAGGTAAGTAAGCTGGGCTGAGTTGAGTGGGGGACGGAAGGGGGTGATGCTGGGACGCCAGAATCACTGTCGAGCCCTCTTGAGGTGTCGTGGGCTAGTCGACGAAACACTGAGGATGGAAGGTGCCCACTTGAAGACCCCAGAAATGTACCCTACTTAGCTCAATCCAGACGGTTGTCATGCTGATGCGCTGGGGAGGCCGCACTGTGGTTGATCCCCAGCACCTGCATCACAGCCATTATTGCAGGCTGTGTCGTCTAGTGGTTAAAGAAAAGGGCTTGTAACCAGGAGGTCCCCGGTTCAAATCCCACCTCACCCACTGACTCATTGTGTGACCCTGAGCAAGTCACTTAACCTCCTTGTGCTCCGTCTTTCGGGTGAGACTTAGTTGTAAGTGATTCTGCAGCTGATGCATAGTTCACACACCCTAGTCTCTGTAAGTCGCCTTGGATAAAGGCATCTGCTAAATAAACAAATAATAATAATAATAATAATAATAATAATAATAATAATAATAATAATAATAATAATAATAATAATAATGCAAAATAAGCTGATTCCTGGAGACAGCATTACACTTCATCCATCAACACCATGCAGAAGGACATCATCAGATGGAAAGAAACGCAAATGGATGGAGAAGCAGATGGATCACATTAGTTTACTGTAAAGCTACATCTTAGTTGGTGCTTATCTTGGCAAGAGCCGAGCTCAAATCAGCATTAAGTTTTAACATCTACCCTCATGTAATGGAAATCAAGCCAGCTTTGTCAATTTACCTATTGATTTAAACAGAGTAAAAGCAAATCTACATGTAACCACAATTTGGGGATTTTCGTAACAGAATGGAGTAGGGTGAGAAAGATCCTGAATCCCAAAGCAGGCATTTACCAACTTTAGCTTTTCACAGTACTGTTCACATTTAATACATGCTGAAATATGAATTTACATATTGTAAAATAAAATGGATTGAAATGATGCCACTAGGAAGTACAGGTTTCAATAATACCATGTATCCTTTGGAAAGATTCTCAGAATCTCATTGATAAGAGGCTGGTAGCAGGTGTCCCTTTCAGATTTCCCAATTTCACTCCAGTCTCTCACAAACTGTTTGATAGTTGATTTCAACTTATCCATGTCAAACGTAGAGGATGGACGTATTTTCTTTAAATCATCCTAGGATTTAAAAAGGAGAGAGAGAGAGAAAGATAGAGAGTGGAGATAATTGAAGGGCCTATTTAATTTACATAGAAACAGTACAATTTTAAACAGGTTTGTCCACATTTGTTTTCCGTTGCAATCCCCAAAAGGTAACAAGATTGCCTCCAGTGTTCATTGGAAATGTAATTTAAGTCTGTTTTCACTAGTTATATCAATTATACAAATAGTATAATAAATATTATTCTAAGAGACCAACATTGATGTTTCAACCCACTTTTAAAGTTATATGGGTAATTAGGGTATTACTTTTAAAGTAATACCCAAAGTAACTGTCTACAAACCATTAAAACACAAAATTGTTATTTCCAGGACAGGCATGATCCACAACTATATCCTTGCAGATCTGAAAAGTGGTTTGTCACACTCTTTATAGTGGCAATTAGTTGCATAATGATTCAAAAATCTATTTTAATGCTCTAAAAACACCACTTCTCTAAACTCTATATGAACCCACTAACAAATATTTACCCCCTTAAAGCCCGCTGCACACAGCCCGACTCAAGCCATCCCAACTCATCTCATCTGAGTATGCACAGTTGTGCTAAGTTTTGGTTTGATGTCACAATTGAGTTTTTCCCGACTGGGTGTCGCACACTGCTAAGACTGAATTAGACGGACCACAACTAGATCCTGATGATTACTGTGTATGCAGATTTAATTAATACTGCCCTGTACACATTTTTGTATTAACTTAGCCCAACATTGCGACCCTCATATTATGCATGGCATCGTATGCTGATTAGACGACGGAGACAGCGCTGCGAGGCAACCAAAAGAAGCATAAGAACATAAGAAAGTTTACAAATGAGAGGAGGCCATTCAGCCCATCTTGCTCGATTGGTTGTTAGTAGCTTATTGATCCCAGAATCTCATCAAGCAGCTTCTTGAAGGATCCCAGGGTGTCAGCTTCAACAACATTACTGGGGAGTTGGTTCCAGATCCTCACAATTCTCTGCGTAAAAAAGTGCCTCCTATTTTCTGTTTTGAATGCCCCTTTACCTAATCTCCATTTGTGACCCCTGGTCCTTGTTTCTTTTTTCAGGTCAAAGAAGTCCCCTGGGTCGACATTGTCGATACCTTTTACGATTTTGAATGTTTGAATCAAAATAGTCTTCTTTGTTCAAGACTGAATAGATTCAATTCTTTTAGCCTGTCTGCGTATGACATGCCTTTTAAACCCGCGATAATTCTGGTTGCTCTTCTTTGCACTCTTTCTACATCAGCAATATCCTTTTTGTAACGAGGTGACCAGAACTGAACACAATATTCTAGGGGAGGCCTTACTAATGCATTGTAGAGTTTTAACATTACTTCCCTTGATTTAAATTCAACACTTCTCACAATATATCCGAGCATCTTGTTGGCCTTTTTATAGCTTCCCCACATTGTCTAGATGAAGACATTTCTGAGTCAACATAAACTCCTAGGTCTTTTTCATAGTTCCCTTCTTCAATTTCACTATCTCCCATATGATATTTATAATGCACATTTTTATTGCCTGCATGCAATACTTTACACTTTTCTCTATTAAATGTCATTTGCCATGTGTCTGCCCAGTTCTGAATGCTGTCTAGATCATTTTGAATGACCTTTGCTGCTGCAACAGTGTTTGCCACTCCTCCTATTTTTGTGTCGTCTGCAAATTTAACGAGTTTACTATACCAGAATCTAAATCATTAATGTAGATTAGGAATAGCAGAGGACCTAATACTGATCCCTGTGGTACACCACTGGTTACCTCGCTCCATTTTGAGGTTTCTCCTCTAATCAGTACTTTCTGTTTTCTACATGTTAACCACTCCCTAATCCATGTGCATGCATGTCCTTGAATCCCTACTGCGTTCAGTTTGAGAATTAATCTTTTATGCTGGACTTTGTCAAAAGCTTTCTGGAAATCTAAATAAACCATGTCGTATGCTTTGCAATTATCCATTTTCAATGTTGCATCCTCAAAAAGGTCAAGTAGGTTAGTTAGACACGATCTCCCTTTCCTAAAACCATGCTGACTGTCTCCCAGGATATTGTTACCATATAGGTAATTTTCCATTTTGGATCTTATTATAGTTTCCATAAGTTTACATATAATAGAAGTCAGGCTTATTGGTCTGTAGTTACCTGGTTCGGTTTTGTCTCCCTTTTTGACCATTTACACCGTGCAAACGTTTCAGGCAGTGTTTGACTTTTTGTATAGCTTGTCTACTACACTTTAGCCTGTGGTAAATAAAATCCAACCTGTTGATTTTTTATTTGACTTTGGTGGGTTTTTCTCTCAGCGTGTGGATCTAGGGGCTTGTGATTTGTGACCTATTGGAGATCGACACACCAGTTACTTCTGTTTTAGCGCAGTAAGAAAATATAGGCTGCCAGTAGTTGATTGATAATAAAAAGGTAAATTGATCATTTACCTTTGATTAGTAAATGCGTAAAAAAACCTATTCAAACGTGCACATATCTGATATTTTTGAATTCAGGACACTCAGAGCAATTCAAGACTAATGTATTTTTACCTGTGGAACTAAAGCTGTCAATATTCCGCCATCTTGTGACAAGTTACATGACAAGCTACGTCACTTAAACCTGCTTCACCATTGGTTGACACCCTTATGACTAATCGGTCTCAGTCAGTCTTGGTCGGCAACCGCTGCACACAGACAAACTGATCACATCTGAACGAAACTGCGTCTGAAAAAGATTCAACATGTTCAATCTTCAAATCTGAAGACATCCCGACTGAAATCTGCATAATCTTGGTTTTAAGGGCACGCACACTGCTACGATTCATCCAAACTCTGTGTGGCCAGTTGAGATGAGATGAGTTGGGACGGCTTGAGTCGGGCTGTGTGCGGCGGGCTTTACAGTAGAGAGAGGTGTGTGTAGAACAGGTCTATTGCTGAGATATCTAGCCTTTGTTCAGATCACTAAAATAGACTCCACATGCCACATACAGCCCCCAACACAGCTGTAAATAAAAATAAAATTACAGCAATCAGTGTCATGAAAAGAAAGGTCACCAAAACCTGTTTTTGTGAAATATGGACACACAGACAGATTCTAATACACTCAATAACTTTTGGTAACGAATGTTGTACAAAAAACTACAATCGAAGAAGTCATTCTCTAGATATAAGTAAAACAAAAACAAAAAAAATGGAAGTGTGACATACAGGCATCTTCTCAAATCTCCAGATTCTGACATTTTTAATATGTTACAAAAAATTGTTATTTAGATGTATGCAAGTGTGACATACATACATAAATACAGTATGCACACCTTTACAACATTCCTGTAACTGGGGATATGCATCCCCAGCAGGGGATAGTAATCTTTCTTATCCATTTTGATTCTTTTACACAATTCTTGTTATGAATTAGCATTATTGAGGCGATGGGAATCTCTTCCCATCCCCCAGCAACAGGAAAGTGGAAGATCTAGTTGTCCAGAGGAAGAGAATACGCTTTTACCTACATCTTCTCCGTACTCCATATTCTCAAACATGTGAATGCAGTTGAGTACAATGGCCTGCAGGACTTCTTGATTGTGATCAATACATCTGCGGATTTTGTTCAGGTTAGGGAGGAAATGTGGGAGCAGCATCTGGTGGTGATCTGGAAGAGTACGGAACTGTCGCTCTGCACGGCTCACCCGCTCGTGAACATGGACTCTGCAAATACAAAACGGATACATGTACCTCAACTATACCTCAAAATGAATCTATTTGTATTTGCATGGACTTGAACTCAAGTCTCCACGCAAGAATTGTCACCCTAAACTAGCTTGTCCATGGACTGATTAAACTCCAGAGCTGCCCAGAACTGCTTTAAAGGAAAAACTTAAAAATCTGTTCATATGGTGGGCAATCATATGTATTCTGATTCTAAACACTAGCACCAACTCTGGAGCAATATATGAAATTAGGAAGCGTAATATTAAGGCAGAACATTTCAATTCTAAGGGAAAACAAGTCCATGATTGTTTATGGTTTCCAATCAGAAATACAGTATACAATAAACAGATTGCTGTTCTACAGCTTTTACCCACCTCCAGCTCTCAAGATATCAATCTGCAAACCTTCTGTAACAGTAGGTCCAAATAACAAGTTATTAAACTAATTAGACAAATATTTGATTTTGAAATAATTTACCCAAAAGTAGCCCAACTGAGTTGCCACATCTTGTTTTCCAGTGGGGTTCAGCGTGCACCTGGTTTTGCAGCTGGTGGCATTAAACCATTTATAATGTCTATGGATTAGCAGGAGAAAAAGATTAAATCTCATCCCATAGCATACTTAAAACAGTAGCTTACTGTCTGATATGACGAATGTCGTTTCCTTAAAAGCAATTTAATATGAAATAAAACTCTAAATGGGCGTTCACATTATGTCTAAAGAGCCACCCACCAAAATAAATGACTTCCAACAACCTCAAATATCATTGGATGGATCGTTTAACCTTAGAAAAAATGATGTATACAAGTGACAATAGTTTGACTGAGAATATATCGAAATAAATTAGTATCTGTACTCGACTTATATCTGTGTTGGATGGATTCCCTGGCTGTACACAGTTCAGTTTTATAACGCTTATTTACGTTGATTTAGATCAGTAAAGACGACTGGTATACTACTATTCACACTCAAACGTGCTTCTAATAAAGCACAAACATGTGATATTTTAACTTCTTACAGTTAGTTGCTGGTTTGATTTTTAAATAAGATTATTTTTGTGTGCACAAATCATTGGGGTTTTCTAAATATAAACACACTGCTAAGTACCGGTATATTTTCAAACGATTCGAACGAATTCCACATTTGTTACAGCCACTCGCTTTTTTTTTTTTTTTTTTTTTTGTATGATCATTAAGTTAAATAAGCAACACAAAAACGCACGAACCCTTTGTTATGCCTCGCTTTGTAATACAGCATGTTTTATTACCCTCCAATTTTGATACATTTCCCTTGTTCACGAACATGCACATATAAGTGTTTGTGATTTGTTACTATTACCTATAATATCTAAACGAATCGATAACTTTCCAAAAGTGCTTCCTCTCAAGCCTCTCCTCCTCTTCGGGAGTGTATCTGATCCTTTCTCTGTAAAAATATGTTTCTTCTTGCTCCCCATCAGTGTTCAGTTCCCCCTTGGATTCAGCCATCATTGGGAACTAACCCGCAGGGCAGAGCAATCGAGAACCGGAGAGAGAAGGAGGAAGGATTTTAAATCGAAAGCAGAATCATAGGTTTCATAGTAAAAATTAAATAAATCAACATAACGTGGAGTGTAATGCGCATATATATATATATATATATATATATATATATATATATATATATATATAGATAGATAGATAGATAGATAGATAGATAGATATGTGTGTGTGTGTGACACGAAAATGTAATGTTTTATTTTGCAACCTGGTTGGACGTCAGTCTGTGACCTTTGACTCGTGACGTAATCGGGTCATGTTTTGGTTATTTGGTGACACAACGGGCTGGCTGTTTATTGCTAGCGTCGACCCTAACTTCAACATACAGATGGAATACTTTATGGATTATTATGTATTGTTTAATATTTCTAAATATAAAAAGCAATACCAATACCAAACTATATTGTAACTTTACAAGTAAAGTTGTGGGGCTTGCTTTATTGGGAAAGTGGTCAAAGTAGCTGATTTGTGTCAAAAGTCACATTGTTTACTAATTGTCTCATGCTTAGAATGTGCTAGAATTTGAAATTTCTCAAAGTTCTATGACAGTTAATTCAACAGGAAGTAGCCTACTGAAAGAAGTTGATGCGGTTACTAAAACAGCTGTACCTCTTGATTGGTAAAAGTTATTTCTGTTTTGATTTCAGATTTGAATAGCAGAGAAGTAGAGGAAGATTCCATATACGCTAACTTTTTGTCTTGTTGGGAAAATGGTCAAAGTAGCTGATTTGTGTCAAAAGTTACATCGTTTACAGTAAATGGAATGTTGGAAGTCTGGGTTTTTAAACAATGCTGGGGAGCTTTACTTTAGAATGTTAAAAAAAAGTCCCATTCAAGTGAATGAAGATGGACAAAAAAAGGACAAAAAGCTTAATAGTTAAAAAAGTATAAAAGACATAAAAAAGTTGTATACAAACACACTATTCCAGACCGGTCTACACGTTTTAAAGTTTGAACGGCGTTTCTATCTTAAACGGTGTAAGAGGAGTAGAGTGCCAAAGAATAAGAAGCAGCATGTAGAAGATTTAAAGTGGGGACTCTTGCTTCGCAAGCCCCACTAAATAGTTAACTTTTTTTATTATTATTATTATTATTACATGTTAATCTAAGCTTTCGTTTCAATTTGAACAGGGGTTCTCTAATTAAATGCGTCACTGGAAACATACGATGCCACTGAGACGCTGATTTTGGTACCCCATGGAATTCAGTAGCCCCTGTAATTTCACGCCTGCGCAGATGCGTTTTTTTCTTTTCTTCGAAAGACGGCTGAATTGGAAAGTCAAATATATCCGTGTTTACTCTATTTTCTCCCAATAGAACCGTAATGTAGACAGGCTTGTTGTTTGACTTAGTTACCGTGATGTACTCAGGCTTATTGTTTTACTTAGTTTGAGGCACGAAAGCGTCACATTATATTTATTTTTTTTAGCAATTCTATATATTGTTTTTGACGTGAAATTCTGTATCGGAAATGTAAACTAATCAATGAGGTATCGCTGACCAGAAAGACTTCGATAATATTTAATAAGCAATACATAGAATTCAGACCAAGTAAAACATAACACAAATACTGGGCAGCGTGTCTTTTTTTAAATTTATTTTACTCTTCTGTTTGGTTAAAGCTCTCTTTATCTCTCAGTGTAGACTGCAAATAAATCTTTGGCTGCGTTCACATTACTCCTAAAAAGTCTGCGTTGCAGTCGAGTCGGGAGTCATGTTTTTTGTAGACTGTCCTGTGAGGCATGTGTTCAGTTGTATTAAACACTGGGGTCCCCCAATATTCTACATGGGTGGGGGTACAGTATTCCATAGCTATTGAGAAGCCATAAAATTCCGTATCCCCTCACAATGTAATCAAAACACCAGTTTAATGGATCATGTCATATGATTTTTGTACAGACTGTCCTGTGAAATATGTGTTCAATTGTATTAAACACCGGGGTCCCCCAATATTCTACATGGGTGTGGGTACAGTATTCCATAGCTATTGAGAAGCCATAGAATTCCGTATCCCCTCACAATGTAATCAAAACACCAGTTTAATGGCTCATGTCATATGTTTTTTGTACAGACTGTCCTGTGAGGTACGTGCTCAGTTGCATTAAACATTGGGGTCCCCCAATATTCTACATGGGTGGGGGTACAGTATTCCATAGCTATTGAGAAGCCATAGAATTCCGTATCCCCTCACAATGTAATCAAAACACCAGTTTAATGGATCATGTAATATGTTTTTTGTACAGACTGTCCTGTGAGGTATGTGTTCAATTGTATTAGGGGTCCCCCAATATTCTACATGGGTGGGGGTACAGTACTCCATAGCTATTGAGAAGACATAGAATTCTGTATCCCATCACAATGTAATCAAAACACCAGTTTAATGGCTAATGTCATATGTTTTCTGTACAGACTGTCCTGTGAGGTATGTGTTCAATTGTATTAAACACTGGGGTCCCCCAATATTCTACATGGGTGGGGGTACAGTATTCCATAGCTATTGAGAAACCATAGAATTCTGTATCTCATCTTTTGAAATTATATTCTTTTGATCTTCTTTATATTTCATGTTTTGCACCTGTTTTAAATCCGTAGGTCGATGTACTACCGTGTGTCATCTAATTCTGCTGATGCTGTGCTGTGCAGCTTTGAGTAGATAATATTTGGTGGGTTTGAGCATTCTTCTTTAATCTGTGTAAGCAGAGATGTAGATGATGGGGTTAATTGACACTTAGCTCTGGCTAAGTGAGACTGAGTGATCACCTAGATAGTGGAGGATTATTATGTTTCTCTTTGGTTCATCAATGTATTGCCAACATATTTTTAGAATGCCAGCACACATTCCTTTCCTTTACCGTCTGGATCCTTTAATGCATAATACCTGGAAGCAAAAATATACTTTAAAAATCCCAGTTAATGAGGAGACTGTGGAGCATTATAACTTTCACACACTAAAATAAACATTATTTGTCAGATTTTCTTAGTTTAAACTTTTCTACATTCATAATGTACTAACACAATAAGATAGCACAAAAGTATGTTGCCTACCTTATTATAAATAAGCCAAATAGTGAACATGCTGTTACCAAGTTTATCAGCAATCTTTGTTTAGTATTCATCTAACCTGGGCTTAAGTTTCTTTTTCATTGCTGCCTATTTGGTAATCTTCCACACTGATACTTCTAAACTGCACTTTGCTTCAAGAACTTATAATAGTTTTTCAACGTGCCTCACAAAGTACTCAGACAAAATGAGCTTTTGCATTATTCCAATGGGTGCTCAATTTATTCTGGCAGGGTGCTGTGAAAAGGATGGTTAATTTATGTGATATTAAGTTAACTTAAGAATGTTTGAAAATAAAACAAGAACAAGCCCTTCAGCCCATCAAAGCGCATGCATGTTCTTTTATGATTACGCATGTCAACACTTCCTCTAATGTTTTTATTTGATTTTTTTAAAGGTCCACAATGTACCCACCTCAGCTTCATAGTTTGGTAACCTGTTCCAAGCATTAATAACTCTCTGAGTAAAACATATGTTTTCTTACATCTGTTCTTTCCATAAATGTGGCAGTTTCTAATCACACAAACAGTTTTTTTAGGATTTAACATTCATTTTCTTTTTATTAAGGCATGCCAATCAATTTGTGGACTAATTATACAATTTGCTGGATTCATCTGCACAACCTTTACTTGAACGCTGCATTTATGGAATTAACTCACAGTTACATAGTACCCCCCCCCCCCCCCCAAAAAAAAAAAGAAAGAAAAAAAGAGAAAACAAAAAACACAGTACTAACAGTGAGTGAGCTAAATAGCTAGAGAGTATATGTTTGGCATCTTAATGAAAAAAAACGTTTATAATACCCATCTTCCCACTAAAAATAGCTAGAAAGCAGTGATATGAGTAACTAAACGGTGTTTCTTGGCCATCTTCTCTAATAAAAAAAAATTAATAGCCATTTTTCCAATAAAAATAGCAAGAAAACACTGATTTGTGTAACTACAGTGTTTGCCATATTACTCATATATATTTGAATACCCATCATACCAGTAAGAACTGGCAGAAATTATTATTTTATGTTTGTTTTTTTATTTTCCCACTGCAGACTGTATTAATACTGTAACAGTATTTCTCCTGAAAATGTATATTCAACTGCATATTTCACAATTACAGATCGATTAAAAGAGGTGTCTACACAAATACAGTAACCAGGGTTGACAGATGTCTGACAGAAAAATAGTGACCTCTCGTTCTTCAAAACAAGCCCAAACAGACTGAAAAAGCACAACCCATTAGAGTATGGGTGTTTATGCAAATTCCAACCCGCGACTCTCAAATTCCAACCGTGACTCTCAAAAAAACAAGCCCAATTCTGCTTATTATAAGCAGACTTGGCAACTCTGAACATAGTAAATAAAGCATAGACATTATTGTAGTGACCACTAGTGTGTGCACAGTAATTGCAGGCAATCATCCCAGTCATCCAATCACCCCGACCCGTTTTCCACCACAGCAAACTGAAGATGCCTGAGAAAGAATCTGTGAGTGATACATTTGGTTTGCATAAGTATTATCCCACTTAAATACCATCTATGAATATGTTTATCAATAAACTCAACCTCTCTAAATCTGACCTCCTGTTCTTTCCCTCCTCCCCCTCCTCTGATCTCTCTATCTCCATTCCTCTGGAATCTACCACACTCTCTCCCTCCCCCTAAGCTAAGAACCTCGGAGTCGCCCTGGACCCCTGCCTCTCTTATTCCCAGCACATCTCCACTCTGGCACGCACTTGCCGATTCTTCCTGAGCAACATACGAAGAATCCGACCTTCACCAACTACGCCATCCAGCTCCTGGTCCAGGCCCTGGTACTCTCCCGCCTAGACTACTGCAACTCAATCCTGGCTGGCCTCCCTGTGTCCGCCACCCATCTCAGCCAGGAGAAAAACAGGTATTTTTTCTAGATTCATTAGTCACCAGCTACTCTAAAAAGCCACTTGGGTTTGGTGGCCAGTGATATTGTTCAGGTTGTAATTGACTATTTGACTGTTAAAGGCAAATTTTGGTTCTTCAAGTTCTTGTTCTTGTTCACAGTTCAAGTTCATATAGCCTTTCAATTAGTTTTGGGTTCTGTTCTAGATTGTTCCTTTTTTTTGTTACAACACATGCTGTGATTTTTCCCTCTCCTGTTTTGCCTGGAGAGAGTGTTTTCTATGTATGTTTTTTTTTTCAGAGAACTAGCACAGACATTTGCTCCAACGAAAAACAACTGGGATGTAAAAGTAAATGACGTTATATTGAAATTGCAGCCCAAACACATTCAAATATTTTTCTGACATTCATCATAACTCATTGTGTTGTCTAAGGGGGTTCGTTTGTACTATGCTTTGGTTAACATTATTTTCTATTGTACATTTAACAGGGTCTACTCAGACAAACAGGAGGAAATGAGGGGTGTCCAGGAAAAAGTTGATAACCCACAGAAAGTTCATTTTCCGGAAATGAGAGTTTTGTTAGTAATAGAATTTGTAAATCCTGCTGAAAAGATATTAATGTGAAATTAGGTGTTTATGGAGTTTTAAATATATAGTTTAAGGTGCTAAATCAGGAACCTCACCACCTTAAGCAATTAAGAAAGTAGTGGGTTAACATGTTTTTCCATATTCAAATTAATTGTGCAATTGACAAACCACATTTTATTAATTTTTAATCTAACCAACATGGTCTATAACAATAACATGTTTTTCTAATTAAAAATCAAAACATAATAGAAACAAATATTGGATTGTATGTTTTTGCCCATAAAAAGATTATAAGATTAATTAACATAACTTTAAGTTGACAAGGTATTGTTTCGAACTATAACCAACATGGTTTACCAGAACTGTATATTGTTGTTTTTAAAACTGAACGTAACATTTCAAACAGTTTAATTTCCTTACAAAATTGTAAACATGCCCACAGAGCTGTTCAAGGCAATCTTAAAATAACCAAAAACTGTTTTACGCTTTCAATTTAACACAAAAAAACACGCAAACATGGTTTAAAGATTGAGAAAACTCCTTAAAATGAGAAAAACTGAACTAAAGTTCCTTCCAACTTATTAACAATGAAAATATCCTTGGAAGTAAAACATAACACAAATATTTAACTTTCTAGGAAAAGAAAGCCCAATTTGACATTCCATATTATTTTTACAAATGGGAGGCAATTTCAAAATAGCACTCTTCTTTTTTTGGTGTATCTGTCTTTAGTTATCATCAGTGTCCTGATCTTCCTCATTTTCACTTACTCCAAGGCTTTCACACCCAACACGACAGAGCACCTGCTTGTAAAAACCTTCAATGTGGACCCTTGGAATGTAGTCATACAGAGATTCAATGTCTTTAGCTTTTGCTGAAGGTATTTTCCTGGTTCTTGTGTATTTTTGGGTCAAGAGTTTGTGATGTTTGCCATAGATCTCTGCCTTCTCTTCTTTGAAAGATTGACTGTAATCCAGTTGTCTGATCCAAAGGTGTAGGACACTTTCATTTTCAGTGGCTCTTCATCAAAACAAAACTTCACTATTTTCCTACACTTCACTTTTACCCCATCTTCAGTTCGCATTTTCCGTTGAATGCAGTTGGTCAAATCTCCATAAACTTGTCCTGTGTCATATGCTGAACCTGCAGAGGCCTTTTTCTGCATGCTTTCTCCATTATGTCCATCCATTCATCTGGGGTAAACACATTTGTAACATGTCTTCGAACATAGGTTTCAATGATTCCAAAATCCTAATCAGAGGATTCTGATTATTCTGATAATCCTGTATGACCAGGGAGGGGAAAATGATGTTCAATTTACTGAAAATCGACAAAGAGCCAGCAAATGTAACCAGGAGCACACCATGTTCCAGTTCTTGTTTTGGCCACCACAATTGTCAGATACAGCAATCAGCTTCTTGGCCTTGATATCATTAGCAGTGAAGTACTGGAATGGGCAGCTGAGAATCTCTTCTGATCCTTTTCTGTGATGAAGCTCCTGATGTCTCTCCAGTTCAGAGGCATCCTTACCCTCCCGTTTAGCCTTGTGAGATCTACAGATGTAGAGAGTCACAAACTTTACATGTGTCAGTCTTGGGAGTTTTAAAACCTACATTGTAGAGATGCAGGGTTTTTTTTTAACTTGTGCGATTTTTCTGCAATTTTCTTCACTGACTTTAGTAAAACATTTCCGTATACATTTGCAATCAGGTCCAACTGCAGCAGCTGGTTGTTTTCCTTTTGTCCCTCTGTAAGCTTTATACGCCTTTCCAGAGTTTCTTTTGGTTTTTGCTTTAGTTGTCCTGTTTTTTCTTTTGCATTTTTGTGGAAGTGAATTTCCAACCATTTCAGAATCAGCCTGTGAATAAATACAAGTCATACTTTATTTCAATTATATAATGGCAAAGATTGCCCTCTGATTTATTTTAATAGGTTTGTGACGTCAGACCCATGGCAATATCTACCGATATCATACGGCTCTCGTCACAAACCTGATATCACCACAGTTCGGAACTACAGCCTTATCACAGGTAAACAAACAAACTTACTTGTTGTCTTTTTTTCATTCAAAATTAATTCATAGTCATTGTATGACCACAATATGGCACTCCAGGGTATGTGTTGTTGTGGCATATCCCCACTTCTTGGGTGGTTGACCTGAGGCGTGGCGATATCCCACAACAACACACACCCTGGAGTGTCATATTGCTTAAGTGTCAACTATAAAACATGTACAGTATTAAGCAGTCTCACAAAATTAATTGGAAAAAAAATCCTGATAATGCACAAAATTGGAATTGGAAAACCTGGACAAGTCACACAAATAAAATATGAAAAGGAATTTGTGTAAAATAAGTAGTCTAGGCGGGAGAGTACCAGGGCCTGGACCAGGAGCTAGATGGCGTAGTTGGTGAGGGTCGGATTCTTCGTATGTTGCTCAGGAAGAATCGGCAAGTGCGTGCCAGAGTTGAGATGTGCTGAGAATAAGAGAGGCAGGGGTCCAGGGTGACTCCGAGGTTCTTAGCTTAGGGGGAGGGAGAGAGTGTGGTAGATTCCAGAGGAATGGAGATAGAGAGATCAGAGGAGGGGGAGGAGGAGTAGGAGGGAAAGAAAAGGAGGTCAGATTTAGAAAGGCTGAGTTTGAGGTGATGCGAGTGCATCCAGGAGGAGATAGCAGACAGACAGGTAGAGATATGGGAGGGGATGGTAGAGTCAGAGGTGGGGAAGGAGAGGAAAATCTGAGCATCATCAGCATAGAAATGGTATGAGAAACCATAGGATGCGATGAGGGGGCCCAGGGAGCGGATGTAGAGAGAGAACAGGAGAGGACCCAAGACTGACCCTTGGGGGACTCCTGTTGAGAGAGGGCGAGGTGTGGAGGTTGCTCCTCACCAGGTTACCTGGTAAGTGCGATTGGAGAGGTAGGTGGAGAACCAGGCCAAAGTAGTGCCAGAGATTCCCAGGTCAACGAGAGAGGATAGTAGAATAGAGTGATCGACAGTGTCAAAGGCAGCAGAGCGGTCGAGGAGAATTAGGACAGAGGAGAGAGAGGCAGCTCGGGCAGAGTTTAGTGAGTTGGTGACAGACAGGAGGGCGGTTTCAGTGGAGTGAGCAGAGCGGAAGCCAGATTGGAGAGGGTCGAACAGACCTGAATAGTAGATGGCGTCTTCCAGAGCGCTGCTAGGTTCGGATCTTTTCCAACAGCATCTTGGCACAGGCCTCCCACAGCTAGACTCCCGGCTCTTTTGTTGTGAGGCTCTTTGGTTGGCTGGCGCTTCGTGCTGGCGCACAAATAGCCTACCTGACTAATATAACAACTAGGTGGAAAAAAAGCTGTGTGGAAACCTATCAAATAGCAAATCAACCTCTATTCAACCATACTCACCTGGTACTAATCACACACTACCTCACCTAATTGAAACACCATCTTATAATGTTACTTAATGTAGTTAATTTAAAATTACTTGAAGCAGGATCACTTACCTATCTGCCTCAGACACTGGTTACAGTGGCTCTCAAAAGTATTCACCCCTCCTTGGACTTTTTCACATTTTATTGTGTTACAACATGGAATCAAAATGGATTTAATTAGGAGATATTGCCACTGATCAACACAAAAAAGGCCATAATGTCAAAGTGAAAAATAAAATCTACAAATTGTTCTAAATTAATTACAAATACAAAACAGAAAACAAATTGATTGCATAAGTATTCACCCCCTTGAGTCAATATTTGGTAGAGGCACCTTTGGCAGCAATTACAGCTATGAGTCTATTTGGATAAGTCTCTACCAGCTTTGCACTGAATCTGGACACTGCAATTTTTGCCCATTCTTCTTTGCAAAATTGCTCAAGCTCTGTCAAGTTGGATGGGGACCTTTGGAAAACAGCAATTTTCAACTCTTTCCACATATTCTCAATTGGATTGAGGTCCGGGCTTTGACTGGGCCACTCCAGGACATTGACCTTTTTGTTTTTAAGCCACTCCAGTGTGGCTTTGGCTGTATGTTTGGGGTCATTGTCCTGCTGGAAGATGAATCTTCTCCCAAGTCCCAGGTCACTTGCAGACTTCAGCAGGTTTTCCTCCAGGATTTCTCTGTACTTTGCTGCATCCATTTTGTCCTCTATCTTCACGAGTTTTCCAGGCCCTGACGCAGAGAAGCATCCCCATAGCATGATGCTGCCACCACCATGCTTCACGGTAGGGATGGTGTTCTCAGGATGATGTGCGGTGTTAGGCTTGCGCCAAACATAGCGCTTAGCGTTGAGGCCAAAAAGCTCTATTTTGGTCTCATCAGACCATAGAATCTTCTTCCACTTGGTCTCAGAGTCTCCCACATGCCTTCTGGCAAACTCTAGCCGAGATTTGATGTGAGTTTTTTTGAACAATGGCTTTCTTTTTGCCACTCTCCCATAAAGGCCAGTTTTGTGAAGCACCCGGGCTATTGTTGCCGTATACACAGTGTCTCCCAGCTCAGCCGTGGAAGGCTGTAACTCCTTTAGAGTTGCCATAGGCCTCTTGGTGGCCTCCCTGACTAGTGCCCTTCTCACCCGGATACTTAGTTTTTGAGGACGGCCTGTTCTAGACAGATTCACAGTTGTGCCATATTCTCTCCATTTCTTAATAATGGACTTTACTGTGCTCCGGGGGATATTCAATGCCTTGGAAATGTTCTTATATCCTACCCCTGATTGGTGCTTTTGAAGAACCTTATTCTGGATTTGCTTTGAATGTTCCTTCGTCTTCGTAATGTAGTTTTTGTTAGGAAATGTACTAACCAACTGTGGGACTTCCCAGAGACAGGTGTATTTAACCTGAAATCATGTGAAACACATTAATTGCACACAGGTGGACTCCATTCAACTAATTATGTGACTTCTAAAGACAATTGGTTGCACCAGAGCTTATTTACATGTGTGTGACAGGATTGAAAGGAGTCCCTGTTGTAATTCGCCCTCCCGACCACCGGCAGTGCTGTGTAGGGTTGACCGTGATTGGGTCAGGAGGCTGAACTCTGACCATACAGGAAGTTCCGGGTCAGGCGGCCATCTTGGACCAAGGTGGAACCATGCGGCCGTCAGGTCCCATCATTGCAATCAGCTGTGCTGTTCTCATCGATTGGCTGACGTGAGGCAGCGTGCTGATTGCAAGGGTGGGACTTGGCAGTATTTAAGCAGTATGGTTTTGCCATTCGGCCCCCTGTCCTGAACTGAAAACACGTGCTGTGCGTTGTTGTTGTTTTGTTTTATCAAACTGCTGTAATTCGCAGAAGCTTGAAACTTAAGGAACTTTGGTGGATTGCCGCAGTGGAAGAAACCCAGGACAAGCCAGTAATCCGTGGAAGGGGGCCAGGAGGCGGTGAGAGGAAACCCACTGCAGGAGCACAGAGAAACCCAGTGCTTCCTTTATTGTTGTTTGTAACGAGACGTTTTTGTTTATTCTTTTTATTTGAAACCTGAGTTTACCATCGCTGGTATTCCAGGTGGTTTTCTTGTTTATTTTCTGGAATACTGGACTGTTCTATTTTTGTTTGTTAAAATAAAATCCTGCCTGTACCGTTGATGGTACAGGGCTCCAAGGACTAAACGACACTTCCGGCTCCTGTGTGCTGTCATTTCTGGTCCTTCCCTAAAGGTCCACCCACTACCCTCTCACAATGTGTCATAGCAAAGGGGGTGAATACTTATGCAATCAATTATTTTCTGTTTTATATTTGTAATTAATTTAGAACAATTTGTAGATTTTATTTTTCACTTTGACATTATGGACTTTTTTGTGTTGATCAGTGGCAAAAACTCCTAATTAAATCCATTCCATGATTCCATGTTGTAACACAATAAAATGTGGAAAAGTCCAAGGGGGGTGAATACTTTTGAGAGCCACTGTATAAAATAAAGATCCCTTTTTCCAAATCGGATTACAGTTTCCATTTGTGATTATTTCTGCACTGCATCACCTCTGCACCTGTTATACTCAGCAGCCACTTTGCCACACGTGGTGGCAGAACATAGGATATGGATCGCAACGCACTAGCGGAGCTGCTGGAGGCGCTGGACAGCAGACGGGACACAGAGGAGAGAAGGAGGGAGGAGCGCTACACTGCGCTCATTGAAAGGGTAGGGCTGGCACTTTCCACAGCCCCAGCCCCTACCGCAACACCAGCAATGTTGGCACCGAAGGCTTGGCGATAAAGATGACAGCAGAGGATGACCCAGAGGTGTACTTCGTGACGTTTGAGAGGATGGCGACCACCACGTCATGGCCGCGGGAGCTCTGGGCAAGCCAGCTGGGACCCTGCCTGATCAGCCTACCAGGCCATGAGCGACCTCAGCGCTGCCAGTTATGACCTGGTCAAGCTGGCCATTCTCCGCCGCCTCAACATTACGGCAGAGACCCACTGGGTATGGTTCAGGGAGTACCGAAGATCCCCGGAGACATGCCCCAGGGTGGTTGCGGAGCAGTTGTGTGGCCACATGGTCCACTGGCTGACGAGAAGAAAACCAACCTGGAAATGGGGGAAGCAGTGGTGTTGGAGCAATTCTGCCATGTGGTCGGCGACGATACCCAGGCCTGGATACGGCGCCCCAACTCCGACACCCTGGAAGCTGCTGTAAAACTGGCGGAGGATTACTAGGACTCCCTGGTCTCCGCCCGGATTGGGATACTGTCGATTCCCGCCCCTCAGATCAGCCGACCCCTGATGCTACTCTGGCCCCTCTCAATATACCGGACATGTGATACCCAAGCGCGGACATAGTGTGGGGCCAACATAATGACCCATCACTAGTACATGCTTGGGGGCAGGTCCGGTCTATTGAAGGTAAGGATGTTGATGGCGCTGGGGCGCTAGTATATCCACACTTCAGTATCAAGGAGCAATTACTGCATAGGGTAAATCTAGCTGTGGGCACAGGACAGCCTGTAACACAATTATTGGTTCCCCCGTTTTGTCGGACCGAGGTCATGAGGCTGGCGCATGATATCCCTTTTGCGGGGCACCTCAGAGCTGACAAGACAAGGGAGCGGATATTGGCTCGATTCTATTGGGTAGGTCTTCATACTGATGCCTCCAAATATGTAGCCACATGCCCAGACTGCTAGCGAGTAGCGCCGGGTCGAGTGCGCCCCGCCCCTTTGGTCCCACTGCCGATTATTTCTGCTCCTTTTGAACGCATTGCAATGGACGTAGTGGGCCCTTTGCTACCTTCTGACTCTGGGTATACGGATGTATTAGTAGTGGTAGATTACGCAACGCGATATCCAGAGGCAGTTCCATTGAGGTCCACTAGTGGCGTTGCAATAGCCACTGAGTTAGTACAGATTATGGCTAGATTAGGGATCCCCAAAGAGATCTTGACTGTTCATGGAACCAATTTTCTGTCTAACAGGTTACAGCAGGTATATTAAATATTAAAAATACGTCCCATCAGGATGTCTGTTTATCATCCACAGACGGACGGTTTGGTGGAATGTTTTACTCAGACCTTGAAGTTGATGCTAAGACGGTTTGTAACGCAAGAGCAAAAACATTGGGCATCGCTCCTTCTTATTTTAGTCAGATATGTGTTGTTATGTGTCCTGCAGAGTAAAGGTAAGGAGTTAAGAAAACATTTACCGGTTGAGGTCCTGGGGGTTGTCACTTTTTCTTGTAATGACGCTTGAGCGTGATGATGAAATGCAGTAACCCCGCCCTCAGCCTGCTTCGGCCCCGAGCCAGATTCGATTATGTTGCAGGGCTGGAGTTTCACGGCTTGGTTCCGGCTCGGCTCGGGTATTTCCTAGTGTAAACACACCCGTACCGTTGTATTTTTACCATTTAAAAAAAAGATTAACTGACAGTCATTGGCAAAGTTAATTATTGCAGGCAAGAACCAACTGTCCATTGATGAACAAAGTGAACTGCTTGGACACCTACTGGACACCTGCGTCTGCTCACAGTGAAGAAGCTTGTGCTAAGGAGGTTCAGAGTTTGAGGGTTAATATTCTGTACAAATCTAAGGCAAGAGTTAGGAACTATGTAGAAAGCAGATGGCTTGGCATAAAGAAGGCAAGATACATAATATAGAGCACATGACTTCATAATCTGCATTTATCATGTGATGTTATAATGTGATGTTCTTTGAATCTCAGAGTCAGACATCATTGTTACACTTTATTGCTTGATAAACCATGTTTTAACATTTATTTTTAGATTTTATTTTTTAGAAGTACATCAAATATAATGGCATATTGAAATTAACAATTTAGCAGTTGATCATGCCATATGGCAACACATGGTTGTAAGCTATTAGACATTTGTTTTTTTATTTCCTAATTAAGTAATTCATATTTATAACTATGCTTTATAACAATGTTCCTTTTTCATAAAAGTATTTTTGGACTTTGTTTCTAACCAACTGCTGCTTTTTCAAATAAGCCTTTTTTCACTGAATATATTTTTTAATTGATCTATTAAACCATTTTGGCCATTTTGTTTAAGATTTAGGTTTGTCTACTTTTGGGATGTAATTGTTTTGCGCCTCTAGTACTACATTTTTAAAAAACACCTTTTTCTGTGGATGTTTTCTCTATTTTACTCCAATCTACTTCTGTTAGTCTCTGTTTCATACCTTCATAGTTTGCTTTTCTAAAATAGTAAACCTTTTTTTAGAAAAAGCTTTAGTCATTACTTTTTGGGTTTTAAAAATCACTACTAAATGAGACCATGTTGTGGTCTGAGTTTGCCAATGGCTCTCTGACCTCTGTTTTAGTTATTCTGTCTTCGTTATTTGAAAAGACTAAATCAAGGCATGCCTCCCCTCTAGTCTATGCCTTGACAAATTGCATTAGGAAGCAGTCATTTGCCATTTCCACCATTTCAATTTCGTCCGTCGTGCTCCCCACCGGGTTTTCCCATTTTATATGGGGGAAGTTGAAATCCCCCATTAGTATAGCTTCTCCTTTGCTACGTGCATTTATAATGTCATTGTATAACAGATTCTTTTGCTCGGCATCTGAATTTGGTGGTCTATAGCATGCTCCTATTATTATGCCCTTTGAATTTTTGTCCCTTATTCTGACCCATATTGATTCTGCGTTGTTTTCTTCGTCCAGATTTAACACCTGGGTTTCAAGACTATTTCTAATGTATAGCGCTACCCCTCTGCCTCTTCTGTCCTGCCTGTCTTTCAAATACAGTGTGTACCCACTAATATTATATTCGTCTCCATCGCTCTCAGACAACCAAGTTTCTGTAACACCTATTACATCGTAGTTACTTGTTAGTGCAGTAGTATATACAGTATGTTTGATATTGCAGTTATATTTTTCTGTGTTTTGGAAGACTTCGATATTATCAATATCGAAATATGTGCACGATATCGATATACAACTTTCATATTGTTGCCCACGACTACTAAGTGCAATGGGTTCCTTTTTGTTAATTACAATACAGGAACTAAATATGATTGTGATGCAGATGAAATCTGCTACTAGTTCATTAGATCCCATTTTTACTAGGTTCCTTAAGGATGTTTTCAATTACTTGTGCAGTGATATTCTTGCAATAATTAATAGTTCTCTTGAAACAAGAATAGTGCCAGTTCAATTTAAAACTGCTGTAATAAAGCCTTTGCTTAAAAAACCTAACCTAGACAGCTCAGTGCTGAATAATTTTAGACCTATTTCCAATCTGCCTTTTCTTGTAAAGGTCCTTGAAAAAATAGTGCTAAAACAATTAAACGAACACCTGATTTCTAACACAATTTTTGAAAAGTTTACCATAGCACAGAAACTGTCTTATTAAAACTAACGAATGACCTGTTGATAAATGCAGATTCAAACGCTATCTCCATCTTGGTTTTGTTAGATCTCAGTGCTGCATTTCACACTGTGGATCATGACATTCTTTTAGATCATCTTCAAAGATGGGTGGGACTTGAAGCAAACGTTCTGATGTGGTTTCGATCCTATCTGTCAACCAGACAGTTTGTTTCAATGGGAGAGTTTTCAACTAAATTGGCAAATATAACCTGTGGTGTTCCACAGGGCTCTATCATTGGTCCTGTTTTGTTTTCTCTATCTATGTTACCCCTGGGTAAGGTTATTTGTAAACATGATGTTAGCTTCCACTGCTATGCTGATGGTACACAATTGTATCTTTGTGAAACCTGGTGTCACTTCCAATATACCTGTACTATTGGACTGCATTTCTGATATCAAAATTTGGATGTCCCAAAATTTCTTGCAGTTAAGTTCTGACAAGACTGAGGTATTAGTAGTTCTCAGAAACAAACTGAGGTGCTAGGAGTCAAATTGGATGACCTGACTCCCCATCTAAAATCTGAAGTGAGAAATCTGGGAGTCATTTTGGATTCTGAACTAAGTTTTGAGTCACACATTGAAAAAATTACAAAATTATCTTTTTACCGTCTTAGAAATATTGTTAAAATCAGATCTTTTATCTTGTTTGCTGATGCTGAAAAATGAATCCATGCTTTTATTTCTTCTAGATTAAATTATTGTAATTCCCTCTTTGCCGGACTCACTAGCCATGCTATGTCTTGGTTGCAGCTTGTGCAGAATGCAGCTGCTAGAGTTTTAACTAAAACAAAAAAGACTCTCTGCACTGGCTCCCAGTAAAATACAGGATTGATTTTAAGATTTTAAAGTTAACATATAAAGCTCTAAATGGGATGGCTCCAGATTATTTAACAGAGATGTTGACTCCCTATGAGCCTCAATGGGTATCGAGGTCTGCTAGTTGTGCCCTTCTCTGTGTTCCAAGGGTGATGCTAAAGAGGAAGGGAGCAGCAGCCTTTCGTGTTCAAGCCCCTCGACTCTGGAACTCCCTGCCTGAGTCAGTTAAAAGTGCTCCCTCCCTGGATATTTTTAATTCCAGGCTCAAGACACATCTTTTTATTATTATTATTATTATTATTATTTATAACGTAGCCTTTTAAATTCCACTTTTTAAGCTTATTTGTATTTTATTCTAATTTTTATTGTATTTTTAAAATTATACTGCTCTGTTTTTAACTGTCTGTAAAGCACTTTGAACCATTGTATATGAAAGGTGCTCTATAAATAAAGGTTATTATTATATTATTATTACTACTATATATACTACTATAATTCAAGATGTCTAAGTAGCTTAAGCTGTTGATATTCCTTTAAGAATGCCAATACTAGAATTCCTTTAAGAATGTACTACTAATATAAAATTCCAGTTTTCTCGGTTTAGAAAAACCAATGGCATCAGTAAATAACTTGGCCCAAACACTTGTGAGATGTGGTTAAAAAAATCACTAGATTAGACGTCTAATGCACAGTTAGACAATGTAAACTCTATGGCCCTGCGCAGAGGGTTATGCACAAATGCACAAAATGTGCCATATTCGAAACTTCTTTTTGCGTGCCACAATCCGTTTTGCGCTGTGCACAAATATATGCATAGCGCAATTTGGCCGAGTGGCCGATATTTTGCGAGATTCTGCCATGTTCGAAATTATGCGCCAAGCACAAAACCAGTTTTGCGAGGCACAAAATAGCACTTTTAAAAAGCAAGCCTTATCCCCGCACACATCACTCGAGCACTCACTCACCCAATCACTGAAGTGAAATGCAGGTGCTTTCCGAGGTACTACAGCAATGGAAAACACCCAGAGATCATACCGTTCAGGTTCGGTCCACATCTATATAAGGATTATATTCAAAAGAACGACTGTGATAGCAGCATCACTAGTTTAAAATGCATGTTTAAAAAATAAACAGGGAAGCTGCAATCATGTTCATTCTTTAAGACTGAAACAAAACTAATCACTTTCCCAAGCACGCTTTCTTGGTGCTGAAAGAATAACTGCCAAAACAGAATAGAGAGTACAGCACGGTATCATAGTGCATACCGTCGGTATACCTAGACCGAGCCGGCAGATACTAAACAACTACCTGTATAATGCAGGAACGCCTTACTTTAATAGACGCGCAGCAGTATATCAACCCTAGATCGATTAAGCAACACTTTGCACCTCCTTACCTTGCATTCACATAGATATCAATATCAAAGACACTGCTTATACAGTAGTAGGCTAGGCTACTGATTACTATATTGGTCAATTTTGTCGGCGTTTTGAATGTAAAATGTATGAAAGGTGCCCATTTTTTATTCCACTGCCCGTTTTATTTAAATTGAATTAATTGCCCCCCAGGTTTGTCAAGCAAGTTCAGGTGATTTCAGCTGGATTATTAATATTATTAATTGTTGTTGTTGTTGTTAATGTATGTATGTATTTTCTTATAACAGACGCCCATATCCAGCACACAACAAAAGTTCTTACAAAAAAAAAAAAAAAAACATTACAAACATCAGATCAGTCCAGACACGAAGCAATAGCGGTTTGATAAGCGGGATCACGGCTAATGCTGAGAAAGAAAGAAAAAAAAACGGATGGTACTGTAACAAAAAAAACAAGAATATTAAAAAATGCAAATGAATTAGAAAAGGTAACATGTACTCATATCTGTGTGACATCTGTCAAAATTATGAAGACAGAAGTAGAGAAATCATAAACTCACTTCCCAGCAAACAGCACAGCATAGATAGATTTGTTTGAATTCCGTAGAATCTGTGATGGCCCTTTAAATATTTAGCTTATTAGCCATGCTAATACCTGTGATAATAATAAACATTAGATACAAATTAGTTTAGATGCATGTGCGCAAATTTCATATGCCTCTCCAAAGGCTCCCTTTCCTTTTCATACCACAGTTGACTTTTTTTTTTTTGAAGTACTGTTATTTATTTTTCATTGATATCAGAAGCATACTTTGACACCCATGATCTGCATTCCATGCTATTGACTGTGCCATACAGGTGTGGTACAGGTGCGTGGTGAGTGGAGGGGCAGTTTTAAGGGGCTTTCAGCAGGAGAATGAGTAAGAGATACACAGTGCAGGCTGCATCCACAGGCAGCGTTCTTGGCTGGCTCCATGCTGAGATTCCCATCTTTGGGGCTTCCGAATAGAGTAGTGTTTTCAGCATTGTGGGTTTGATTTACAGTCCACACTTCTGTAAATATGTTTATGTATAGTGTAAAGAGCACAGGTCGGAGCTACTCGGATCACCGGCTGACAGGCACGGTTCTGTAAAATAAAGAGTGGAGTTTGATGCTACAGAGGTATCTTGTCTGCCTCCTTCATGTTGACACTTATCCAGTTAGCAAGTCGCTACAATACATTTTCATTTAAGTTATATGTTGAATAGCCTACACTATCCTGTGGTCCATTATTTAATTTCTCCATTTAGTAGCTTATTTATATATTTGTGGGGGTGGGCATGCAACTTCAGGGGTGCCAATGCTACTGATGTGTGTTGAGCTTTGATTCTGCATTCCATGTGCAGCTTACATTTGAGTGTAGACTCATCAGAGGAATATTGGTATGTACTATACACCTATGATAGCTGCTTGGCAGGGTATTGTTAATAGTCCATTGTCATGTAGTATTGCAATTCTGCACATTCACGCGTAGCTCTTGTGCATTTCTGCTATATTGGTAATGAATGCGCAGGTGGCTTTGCGAGGCACAAACACATTTGCATATTGAGCAAAAAAATGTTATTCAACTTTGCGCAACTGTTTTGTGCCGTGTTGGAAAATATCAGTTTTTGTACAAAAGCACACATTTTTGAGAGGCACAAATCTTACGAGGGGATTGCTCATCGCTTTGAATATCTGAGCCTATATATATATTCAGTTCCTTTGTAAGTCATTCAAAGAAAAAACATTCTATTAGATTCATATAATTTTGAACAATTGCAGATAGATTTAGGATATGCTGAGGAGTTCTGCACTTACCTTTGAGCATTACGTTGCATTACCCGGCTGTTTCTCCTGGTTTATCTCTTTTTATATTCATCAAAATATGAAGCCAACAATCTCTGGACTGTTACTGTTATTGTCATTTGTGTTTGCTCATGTGACCACTATACTCTAGTTTGTTGACTAAGAGAAAAAGGTAAGGCTATCGAACAATAAAAACACATTTGTGGCCCTTTCTCACAAAAATAATAATTTCCCCTGTTTTTATGCATGATTTCCACAACCCTATTTCATAGGATTTACACCCATGATCTTGCAGTCATTCCTCAATCCTGACCACCCTGGGATGAGGGATCAGTTCAATCTCCATGGCCACTCAATGCTTGACCTCTATTTTGCCTGCAAACTTGCCAATTGTGTGTAATTACATTCTAATTAGAAATAATGGTATAGTTTTGAAGTTCTGGATAAAATATATTTCTTCTCCATCAATGTTCAGTTCCCCTTGGATTCAGCCATCAATAAGGAACTGAACTGCAGGCAAAAGCAACCGAGAACCTGAGTAGAGGAAGGATTTTAATTCAAAATCAGAATTGTAGTTTTCAGAATCATAAAATTTAAACAATTAGCGTGACATCAGATGTGCTGCACATTCAATCACATTGAATCAATTAACACTCATTTATTAACATGAATTACATTAATTACACAAGTTAATTAATTAAACACAGCTTAATCAAAGAATCAGTGGAACAGCAATCAAAAGAATAAATATCGAAAAAGATTATACCAAAATTTCATAAACAGCCTATAAGAAAATAACATTCATTTCATAGGTAGGGTTTATAATCTAACTCTTCATTCAGTCCTGGAAATTCAGTAGCTTTTAATTGAAATATCCCAAATGTTTCCCGTTGTAAAAGAGATTTGAGTCTGTCACCTCCCCTTATTGATTTATTAACCATTTCAATCCCTAACACTCTAAGGTTATCAGAGTTACTTTCATGAGCAGTTTTATAGTGTCTGGCCATGGGATATTCTAAGTTACCAGTTCTAATCGCATATTTATGTTCCGCTACCCTTTCTTTAAGTTTTCTTTTAGTTCTCTCTACGTAAAAATAACCACATGGGCATTCCAAACAATAAACAACATAAGTGGTGTTGCAATTCATGAAGTTGTTGATCTCATATGATCTATGTTTCTTAACATCACTAAACTGTTTATCTTGCACAACATTTTTACAGTGATTACAAAACCCACATCTGAATGTCCCTTTCAATTGTCTAGGAAGCCAGGAACTCTGTTTCTTATCCCCTGGTAGATAACTGTGAACAAGTTTGTCACCGATTATTATTATTTTATTATTATTTATTTCTTAACAGACGCCCTTATCCAGGGCGACTTACAATCGTAAGCAAATACATTTCAAGTGTTACAATACAAGTAATACAATAAGAGCAAGAAATACAATAAAATCTAAAACTTATCATGGGGGGATCAGTGAATACCTCTCTTAAAGTGGGATCACTCTTTAATTCCCAGTTTGTATAATTCTCCATAATTTGGGTGCTTCTGTGCTAAATCGAGTGACAAAATACAGCAGTGTGGAGTAGTGGTTAGGGCTTTGGACTCTTGACCAGAGGATTGTGGGTTCAATCCCTGGTAGGGGACACTGCTGCTGTACCCTTGAGCAAGGTACTTTACCTAGATTGCTCTAGTAAAAACCCAACTGTATAAATGGGTAATTGTATGTAAAAATAATGTGATATCTTGTAACAATTGTAAGTCACCCTGGATAAGGGTGTCTGCTAAGAAATAAATAATAATTATTTGTTTATTTATTCCTTGTTGTTGTTTTTTATACAGCAAATCTGTTCTGCTCAATTGTTTTGCTTTCTTACAAGCCTTATCAATTATTCCATGTCTATATCCCCTCTGATGAAATAATTTTTGCATAACTTTTGGTTGTATATCAAATTCAGATTCTTGATCGCAAATGCATCTTAATCGTTGTAATTGACCAAAATGAATATTATTTTTTAACCAATTAGGATGAAAACTCTCAGCTATTCTATCAGTATTTTTTCTATACACAGAATTGTACAAGAATCCTTCACTATCTTTTGAAATTGCTAGATCCAAAAGACCAAAAATAAATTGGCATAATTAGGAGCAAAACAAGTGTCCATTGCTGTACCCTTAGTTTGTCTATACAATTTTTCTTAAAAAAAAAATAAAGTCAATTCAGTCAAATTAACAATAAAGTCACTGGGAGGCAAACTATCTGCAGGTCTTTCTTGTACTCTTATTTAAAACATGTGTTGTATCATGAATACAAGAAGGTAAGGAGGGCACATACAGCTTTATAAGAAAATCAACAAACTGCAAAGCTGGTTCAGCAATAGATTAATTGCCCGATATAATAGGATTCCAGGTGGATTTTGGAGATCTTTATATACTTTGGGACCAAAAAAAAAAAAAGGAAGTCTGGGATGTTCACACCATAAGAAACCATATTCTTTCTCAGTGATCCATTTTGCATCTTTGGCGTTTATCAACATTTCTTTAATTTAATTTTTCATATTATCCAAAGGATTTGCGAAAAGTGTTTGATGGTATTCTGAATTGTCAAGTTGTCGATAGGCTTCTTTAACATACATTTCTTTATCCCATATAGCCACAGCACCCCCTTTGTCTGCTGATTTTATCACAATGTTTTCATTTCGAGACAAAGTATCAATTGCTTTCTTTTCTTTTTTTGTTAAATTGTAACAAAAATCATTTTGCCTGTCATTAAATAGTTTTTCCACGTCATAATTAACCTTTTTTTGTAAAAGCTGTTAATGTAGCATTCAAATTTGTAGGCAAAAAGTGAGACTTGGGTCTAAAGGGTTTTACCAACCTCCAACCTCACGCAGAGCATCGGAACAGCGGCGGGTCAAGTGGCCTCTAGCCAACAAGGAGAAAGAGTGGTTCCAGTTCAATGAAGATGCTGACACCGTCCTTGAAGTAACAGCCAAAGGTGAAGCAGACAGACGTCTACAGACAATGACGACAATCATTGTTAGCCTGGCTGCAGAGAGGTTTGGCACGGAGGAGAAGAAAACAGTGAAGGCCCCATACAACATGAGCAAGAGAGCGGCAAAGATCCACCAGATAAGGCAGGAGTTTAAGGAGGCGAGTGAGGAAGAGAGAGGAGCCCTGTTAGATCTACGTAACATCATCAGGAAGAAGCTCATAACCTTGCGGAGAGCTGAGTGGCATAGAAGGTGCAGGAAAGAGAGGGCCAGGAAGCGGGCTGCCTTTTTAGAAAATCCATTTGGATTCACCAAACAGCTGCTAGGGCCGAAGCGAAGTGGCCACCTTACCTGCTCCAAAGATGAGATCGACAACCATCTCCGTAGCACTTATAGCGACACGGCCAGAGAGCAAGAGCTGGAGCACTGTAAGGCCTTGATAGTTCTACCAGTACCAACCACGGAGTTCGACGAGAAGGAGCCCAGTTGGAAGGAGGTACAGGAGGTTGTCAAGAGGGCAAGAGCAAGCTCAGCCCCTGGACCGAGTGGTGTGCCCTACAAGGTCTACAAACGCTGCCCGAAGCTACTACATCGGCTCTGGAGAATCTTGAAGGTGATCTGGAGGAGGGGCAAAGTCGCTCAACAGTGGAGATTTGCAGAAGGTGTATGGATTCCGAAGGAGGAGAACTCGAAGGACATCGACCAGTTCAGAACCATCTCGCTACTCAGTGTTGAAGGAAAGATATTCTTCAGCATTGTGGCCAGGCGTCTGACAGACTACCTTCTGAAGAATTTCTACATTGACACATCAGTCCAGAAAGGAGGGATCCCGAAGGTGCCAGGTTGCCTGGAGCACACAGGCGTGGTCACGCAGCTAATCAGGGAAGCCCGGGAGAACAGAGGAGACCTTGTTGTGCTGTGGTTGGACCTCACGAATGCCTATGGCTCCATACCCCACAAACTGGTTGGAGTGGCTTTGGATCGGCACCATGTCCCAGGTAAGATCAGGGATCTCATACTGGACTACTACAACAGTTTCAGTTTGAGAGTCACCTCAGGGTCCATAACATCAGAATGGCACACACTTGAGAAGGGAATCATCACTGGCTGCACCATTTCAGTGATCAGGTTCGCCCTTGCCATGAACATGCTGGTGAAGTCAGCTGAGGTGGAATGCAGAGGCCCGTTGACCAAGTCTGGTGTGCGACAACCTCCTATCAGAGCCTTCATGGACGACCTGACCGTGACAACAACATCTGTCCCAGGAAGTAGGTGGATTCTGAAGGGATTGGAAAAGCTTGTCACCTGGGCACGGATGAGCTTCAAGCCAGCGAAGTCCAGATCCCTGGTGCTGAAGATGGGGAAGACAGTGTCAATCCAGACGACCAACCAGGAGCTGGAAGCGTGGTTGGCTGTAGTGGACAAGTCAGGTCTACCTGGTAAATTCAAGGCCTGGATATACCAACATGGTGTCCTCCCACGGATCCTCTGGCCCCTCCTCGTTTACGAGGTCCCGATTTCCATAGTCGAGGGGTTCGAGAGAAGGGTCAGTAGCTACCTTCGCAAGTGGCTGGGATTACCGCGAAGCCTGAGCAGCATCGCCCTGTACGGTCAGAAGAACAAGCTAAAGCTACCCATCAGCAGCCTGAATGAGGAATTCATGGTGACCCGTACAAGGGAGGTGCTGCAATACAGGGAGTCAAGCGACCCAAAAGTCTCCCAAGCTGGTATAGAGGTGAGGACAGGGAGAAAGTGAAGGGCTCAGGATGCAGTGGAGCAGGCTGAGTCACGGCTACGGCACAGCGTGCTGGTAGGTACGGTGACTCCCGGAAGAGTTGGCCTTGGTAGCATTATAACACCACGCTATGACAAGGCTCAAGGGAAAGACAGATGGAAGCTAGTGCAGCAGGAGGTGCGAGCAGCAGTCGAGGAGGAGCGAGCCAGCAGGATGGTTGGAATGCGGCAACAAGGAGCCTGGACAAGATGGGAGCAAGCGGTGGAGCGAAAGGTCACATGGTCTGAGCTTTGGAAGGCCGAGCCCCATCGCATCAAGTTCATGATCCAGGCAGTCTACGATGTTTTACCAAGCCCATCCAACCTGCCATCTGCAGTGGAATTAGCCACTGCAAGCTCTTCCGACCAGCGAAACAGGCCATCGCTTTTGTCAGAGCTGGGGAAAAGCCAACACCAGCTGCTAGAACTTCCACAGGTCTTCTCGCAACAGCTCAAGACTGGGAGTTGAAAGTTGACCTGGGAAAGCAGCTTAAGTTCCCAGACACCATCACAGTGACGACACTGAGGCCAGACATTGTGCTGCTTTCTGAAACCTCCAAGCAAGTAATTTTACTTGAGCTCACCGTCCCTTGGGAGGATCGCATTGAGGAGGCCAATGAAAGAAAGAGGGCAAAGTACGAGGACCTGGTGGAGCAGTGCCGCAGTCAGGGGTGGAGAGCAAGGTGCGAGCCCGTTGAAGTGGGCTGCAGAGGGTTCGCTGGACAATCCCTCTACAGGGCCTATAGCCTACTGGGCATCACAGGGGCCAACAGGAGGAAGGCCATTAAGACCGCCACAGAGGCAGCTGAAAGAGCCTCTCGGTGGCTGTGGATCAAGAGGAATGACCCGTGGGTGAAGTAGACACGCTACTTGGACACAAGTCGGGGTTTGATCAACCCCGGCTGGGTTGCCTGGGCGAGGGTGTATGATGTTGAAAGACCGAAACACCCGATGACCTCAGGTTACATCACTGATGATGTGTCCAAGTGCATCATAAGATGTGTATTTTAAATAAATACATTTTCAATCACAGTTCGGTTTTCAGCACTTGAGATGGATGTTTGGACCACATTACAATTAGTGTTTTGATGTTACCAAATGTAAATTCCGATAGAAAAGAAAAATATCTATTTTTGTATGAAATTCATTAGAACTATATGTGGGAGCAAAATAAAGTTCTTTAGCTACTAATGCCATGCAATCACTAGAGATTAGGGCATCAGATATATTAATTACCATGGTTCCCTGAACTGGCTCCTGGTGCCCAGTCTCTGTGAACGTTGTTCTTGCTGTTGCTGACTTCTTTTTCCTCCCTCTATGTATCTTGTTTCTTTTTGTTTCATGATGGATCTTGTCGATCTCTGTCGATCTTCTAAAAAAACTGTGTATCTGATGTAACTGAAGCAGACAAATTCTCGTCATCACTACTAGTGAAATTAGTGATAACGATTAGGGTCGTTCCACTGGTAAACTCTTCCTTGCCTGTAGTCAATTTCATCCCTTTTATATTTCTTCAGTTTGAATTGTTTCAAATCAGCAGTGAATTTGTCCAAATCCTCTAAGTTTTGTTTCAAATGCCAATTTTAATTCAGTTGCTTGTATTTGAGAGCTCTTGGCTTTCATTTCGCTTAATTCAGGCTGTAGACAATCCTTTTCTCTTTTTGTTTCTTCAATTATAAGTAATATCAAATCCAAAGAACATTTATTTTTAAACTCCATATTGTCTTGGCTGAAGGAAGGGCATTTCTTTTTTTTTTTTTATAAATGTAGTCATTGCCAATTATTTTTATTATTTTCTCCCAATTTGGAATCACCAATTATTTTATTATGCTCAGCTCACCGTTACCACCCCTGCACTGACTCGGGAGGGCGAAGACGAACACACGCTGTCCTCCGAAGCGTGTGCCGTCAGCCGACTACTTTTTTTCACACTGCGGACTCACCATGCAGCCACCCAAGAGCTACAGCGTCGGAGGACAACGCAGCTCTTGGGCAGCTTACAGGCAAGCCCGCAGGCTCCCGTCCAGACTACAAGGGTCATTGGTGCGCGGTGAGCTGAGGACACCCTGGCCGACCTAACCGTCCCTCCTCCCGGGCGGCACTCGGACAATTGACTGCAGCCCCCTGGAAGCTCCTGTCTTCGGTCGGCTGTGGAATAGCCTGGACTCAAACTCGCGACATCCAGACTATAGAGCGCATCCTGCACTCCACGTGGAGCGCTTTTACTGGAGTGCACCACTCGGGAGCCCCAAGGAATGGAATTTTTTGATACGCAGTCCTCAAGAGATGCATGCCTCTCTCCAATAATCCGACAAAGTAATAATATACCAATGCAATTTAATTTATTTTTCCATCAGTTTCTTTAACATCAGCTAATTGCTTTTTAGGTCATCGTCTGGGGTGCATTAGAATAGTTGGAATATTAACACATCTGGAGACAAGTTATTTATTGTGTACTTTTCCAAGTATACAAATATTTACAACTGTCATAACCATTGCAGCTTTTTTTTATGGACACAAAAACGTTTTTGATATGCTGGAAAATAAATGTGATGTATGTGTCGCATTGTATGTGTCGCATTAGGGGCAGCAGTGTGGAGTAGTGGTTAGGGCTCTGGACTCTTGACCAGAGGGTTGTAGGTTCAATCCCTGGTGGGGACACTGCTGCTGTACCCTTGAGCAAGGTACTTTACCTAGATTGCTCCAATAAAAACCAAACTGTATAAATGGGTAATTGTATGTAAAAATAATGTGATATTGTAAGTCGCCCTGGATAAGGGTGTCTGCTAAAAAATAAATAATAATTGTAATGTACAGAACCCCTAAAGGTGTAAAAATTCAAATGGAAGGCTACCATCTTGTGCACATGACTTATTATCTTGTGTGCACGACTTACTATAATATCTCATGTGCATGAGATAGTCGACTCCCTTTTTAATTTACATACCATGTCCCTTTAGGGGTTCTGTAGTCATAAGATCATTGAAAGGAGACAAATAATATGTAACACCCAATCAATTCATGGACTTTATAGATCTTTCTTATCCATTCATGACAGTGACTCTTCTAAACTTCTAAAGGATATGTATTAGGCTGTTTAAGAGAACTTTTGAATCCTCAGCAACCCACTGGTGACTAAACATGTTGTCTGAAGTGAACCCACCTACTATACCAGTTAAACAGTGCATGCTGGAAAGCCTTGTCAGAACATGGGTCAGATAAGGGCGCAGTGGCGGACTTACCTGACAATTTCCTGTCTTATTCGAAATTGTCAGCTCTTATCGTCAAGTAAAATGTAGTTTTTTGTGTTTAATATCCATTCTTTTTTCACTGGAAGGTTGATTTTAAAACATGATATTTATATGCAATTAATTATCATGATCTGTAGCTGTTCCCAGTCCTAGCAAAAACAATCTTCAATTGACAACAAAGTTACAACTGCAATGTTGTTTTTAATATCACTTCAGGAAACAAAAAACAGTATGCAGTTTTAATGCTTCGACAGAATATGACCACAGTTTTATTTTTCAGAAGGATTGGCTATTTTTCCCATGAAGAGTATGCTCTTGGTATTGCGATTGCTAATCACAAGCAGGAAAGGCTTGTCGAATTTCAATGTCGGAGGCATTGAGATGGGCATTATTTCAACACCAGTACCTGCCGCTGCCTCGGTTCCCTTCTCATCAATATCTATTGCTGCTTTGTGAACAATCTGCAAAGAAACAAAGAAGTTAGATGTTTTATTACGCAGATTAGTATTGAGGAAGTTATGTTTCTGTACACTTTTATACACAAAATGTGTATCATGATAGTCTATGTGATCAGTCCTCAAAATTGGGTAGATGCAGGACCATACTTTACATAATGCTGTATTTTGGTTGGGCTATCTTGGAGATATATATATAGATAGCCCAACCAAGATATATATATATATATATATATATATATATATATATATATGATAGCCTAACAATACAAAGTTATTTTTAGCAGATAAGAAGAATAAATCTTGTAAAATATTGTCATATCAGCACTATTTTAAAGACTAGTATAAAACACTGTATTACCTTAGATACTTTGAGATTCACCTCTTCGCTTATTCCTGACAGGTCTGCTCTGTTACTAAACACATCCGTAATGCCCATCTCAGACAGTACATTTTGAAGTGAATAGGTTGCAGAAATTGAAAATTTGGGAAGAATAACTTGCCATCGTCTGTTAAATAAAAACAAATTGAACACAAGCATTAATAATGTTGTACTGATTTCTTTGATTAGTTTATTTGACACTTTAATCTGAAACATTGTTTAATCTACAGTACATTTTCATTGTAATGGTGGCACATCTTATTATTGCCATTGTAATAGTTAATGTGTGAAAAACATTTTACAAGTAAAAGAAGAAATCAGCCATATAAAGACATTACACCTGTGCTAAGTTATAAAGTAAAAGTTAAACAGGACACAATTAGTTAATCTTTTTGTACATATATACTTAGTGTTAGCCAACTAAGCACTACAGAATTCAAACACATTTCAATAACTAGTAGTTCAAATAAATCCCTAGTATACACTTTAATGAAAATCCTCCTTGATTTTCTAAATGTTTTGTTTCTTCAATAAGGAGAACACCATTTTCTCTCTTTTTGACTGCCTAATGTGTCTAGTTCTCTACAGTTCTCTCTGGCTAATTCCATATATTTATTTTTATTTTTTATTGGGGACCTTTAATGAAATAATAAACTTCTTTGTTGAGTTGTTTTTGTTCTTATTTCTTTAAGCTATAGCTTCAGTGGTTAATGGTTCATCTAAGAAACAAGTTTAACCTCACTGCTACTGATTTACCTAACTGACTAGAATACATTATGTAAACTGAGCCTGATACAACACAAAAGTTAACCAATGTTGGGCCTTGTCAGTCCTGTACTTGGACAGCTGACCTGCAATTGAAAATCAGTTGCAAAAGAGAGTGGTAAACTGGATGTACATGGCAACATCCTGCGAAATGATGAAGTTGCAACTGAATAAATCTATCATGTCTAAATATTTTTAAATAATAATAATTCTAGTAGTAATAACAACACTAATATCGACCATTGGTTTGCAACGTTACCTTCTTTCTACACTTCTGTGCCATTTTTTAAAATGCTCTCTGCACCACGACTCTTCCAGGTGTTTCATTCCTTTCTGAGGCATGATGAGCATCAGCGAGGCATTTCCAGTGTACGGGAGCTTCAGTACATCAGTGGACAGCTCTTTATCATGAAAAACGTCAAACATGCCCGTTCTGGACATCATCTGAACTGGAACTGTTTCATTGTCATTCACATGGAAGATATCTTTACGAGTGAATGCAGGGTTAAAAGGCTTTTCCCATTTCCCTATGGATATAAAGCAAGGATTGTTAGTGCTTATTTTCCCTATTAGTAGTCGTAATAATAGTAGTAATACTGTTTTATTCTCTGGTGCACATTCATAATTTTAATATAGTATTGAATTTCTACCAGTCAAACTAAAAGGAGTACATGACATTAAATAGTGAGCACGGAATTCTTATCTCTTACCTTTGAAAAACATGTAGCTGACTAGAAGCATTACACTTTCTGGACTCAGGTCTTTGATTAACTCAGTGATTTTGCCATGGGTTTTGTCCTGCACATACTTATTTATTATGTCCATTGTCTCACTGGTGTTTTTAAAGTTGACAGTGAAGCCCTCTGAGTGGTAAAAATGTTTAATGTCCTCCATAAATTTGGGGATTGGCTTGAAGCCCTTATGCACATAGACGGCACCTCCTGTGGATAGCTCCAGCTCTGTCTGCAGGTTGAGCATTTCCAAAACATGCTTAAAGGCTTCATTCACTTCGGTTTCGTTGATCTTCGTGTTATTGAATCCGAGCCCTTCAAAAATCTGGTTGTGTGTTGCACCCTTCGCACCCAGTGACAACATTGAAAGAGCCATGGAGATGCTCAGTGGAGAGTAGAAGATATTTTTTGATTTCCCATCTTCCTGGGAGGCCAGTTGTTTATACAATTTGAAAGCAAATTCAGCATTCTCAGCTGCAATTTTATGATACAGGATCTCATCACGGTGATGGTGGTGGCCGTGGCCGTGGCCATGGTGGCCATGGCCTTGCTGATGGTGACCATGGTGATGGTGGTCATCTTTATGCTTACCATGCTGGTCGCAAGAGATAGCACTGCAGAGCATAGCTGCTAATAAACACACATACAGCGTTGCCCCCATTTTGGTTACCTTACAAAGGGCTACCTATAATGACATTATAAAATAATTAAAGTCATGAGTGAGAGGATATTAAATGCAGGTTATCCACGTGGCTAAATTGTAAGCACAGAACAGAGGTTTCAACATATTAAACAAGATTAACACATAGGAGTACAATGCACACTCAATGAAAGCATTGTCAGAACAATATTTTAACTTATTCGTTCTGTAATTGTGTTTTGTTAGCTTTTATACTTGATTTTCCTATGTATTTTATTCAAAAAATGTGCCAAAATGTAATTAAAATAAAGACAGGAACCCATCTTACTACATCCAATTAATGAGGGCAGCAGTGTCTCTTGACCGGAGGATCGTGGGTTTAATACCAGGTGGGGGACACTGCTGCTGTACCCTTGAGCATGGTACTTTACCTAGATTGCTCCAGTAAAAACCCAACTGTATAAATGGGTAATTGTATGTAAAAATAATATGATATCTTGTAACAATTGTAAGTTGCCCTGGATAAGGGCCTCTGTTAAAAAAAATAAAAAATGATGATGAGCATTGTTAACAAAAAAATGAGTCAGACCAGGTTTATACATGTAGATTATTATACAATTTCCCACCATGTGATTAAAACATTTTTAGTATACCTACCTCATAATATTATAATTCCATTAATTCCACCAATGAGGATATTGTAAATAATTATAATTTTAAATCAGTACAGTTCAATTAAATCAGTTTTACTTTAAAAATAGTAAAGATAAATAAATAGCATTTTTTTTCAGCACAATACAAATCTCTAGTTTTTATTGGCAATTACAGATAGATTGTGGATATGCTGAGGAGCTGTGCACTTACCTTTGAGTATTACTTCACTGCCCCCGGCTGATCCTCCTGGTTTATCTTCTTTTATACTCATCTGAACAGATTATGAAAGAGGAACCTGTGTGCATAGCCAGTCAGCAACCTCTCGGCAATACTGTACTTTGTATGTACTCTAGTTTGCTGTCCAAGGGAACAAGGTCAAGCAATCAATACACATTAGTGGCCTGTTATCAGAAAAATTATAATTTCCTCTTTTTATTTTATGCATGATTTCCACAACATTAATTTGTAGGATTTACGTAGATTATCTTGCAATCATGCCTCAACCCTGACCACCCTGGGATGAGGGATCAGTTTCATTTCCATATCCACTCAACCCTGACCACCCTGGGATGAGGGATCAGTTTCATCTCCATATCGACTCAATCCTATATTTTGCCCGTAATCATGCCCATTTCCAATTATGTGTAATTATTTCACTTGATAATTGTCTTAGAATTGTTGGTATAGTTTTTAAAGTGTGTGTTAAATTAACAACATTTTAAACGGTGCCTTTGTACTGTATATGTTTATACAACAACTATACGGCTAAGGAATTATAACCCTAAGAGTAATTAAAATCAACACGATACAGAATGAATATACAACAACTGTATTTGTATGGGTTTAATTTGCAGTCAGATTTCCAGGCCCCTAAAACCCCTGCAAGCTCATATTAAAAGTCACTGTAGGGTATATATTTGTTTTAAAAAGGTTTTGACAGTAATTGAGTATTTGCCCAGAATGCAATTATGTGGGGTGGATATGCTATTCTGCAAAACTACTATACATCTAAGAATGAATTGGTGCAAGTAGAAATACATTTGTTATTAGAATAAAATTAAAATGTAACAACGCTAAACCCTCTGTTATGTAAACTAACTCTCCTTTATCCTTCAATGAGTTCTGTTTAAACCATGATAAGAAAATATGTGCCATAGGTACCTTATGGAGCAATGTCACCTTAAGGTCTAATAATTTACAAAAATTCTGCAGTTGCCAAATGTTCTAGCCAATGCTCACAAAATTGTTCCCCAATTCTGGTCCCCAAAGTTTTAAAGGCAGTGAATGCTGCTGTGTATTTGAAAAAAATGCAAACTAAAAATACAGTTTGGTAATTCTCTTTGTGATATTTTAATTTTGCAAGTCGTTATATATGGTTCTTTTTTGTTAAATAACCCTGTGTTTAATCATATTGCAACAATTAGCCAAGGTAGATTGCACCCTTGCCTTTAGAATCAGAGCAAGCTCCAATTATACCCTCTTGTCAGTGCCAATACTGTACTTGCAAAATACAAATAGAATTACCTGTTAACTTTTGAATCTCTCGCAGTATATCTTCATGCACAGTTGTAAACAGTTCATCCATAGCTTTTGTTCCATCCAAATAAACAAAACAAACTACAAAGAGAAATAAAAGGTGTCTGCAACATATTATTTTTCTGTTGGATTAAAACATATAATAGTTATATTGTATGTGCATTTTGTTCAAATATTCTTGGTGGCAAACTTTTTTCCAAAATTTGTATGAAGTTCAATGTACCTAGTTCAGAAATGTGGTCATCCATTTCCTTTCTGTTTTTCATGTACATGGGCCACATGTGTCTATCAAAGTATCCAGGAGGGTCAGTGGCACATACACTCTTGTACTGACAATGGGGGAGTTTCCATTTGTGGTTAATTACATGTGACGTGGTGATGCAGGTGCACGTTTTGGATAACAGCTTGAGAGGATCAGGTTTGTGGCCGAAAATAACGTCCACAGAGAGGGATAGGGTAAATCTCATTTACTTGTGAGCATGACTTAAAACACAGGAAATCCCTGCCCATTTTCACATGGAAACCCGCATTTCATTTCTTCTCCCAATCCAGACAGCCTTGGGAGCATATGTTGAAGGTCTCTGACACAGATCTCTTTAATCCTACATCTCTGCCAGTTTTCAGCCACGGTGATCTGCAAAAGCTGGGTTGGATAGCTTAATTATATACCTCCACATTAATTGTTTTCTTTTTTCTTTAATTAATAAGCTGTGTGATAAATTATTTGAAATATGATGCACTACTAACGATGCCACCACACCAATGGAAATTTGAAAAACAAAAACAAAAGCAGTAAAACACATTATTAAACAACCAGGCACAAGGCATTTACAAATGACAGCTTTATTACATGAGCTTAACACTGTGCTTTACAGTTTCACTCAAACAAGATGTCACCTGACAACCGTGGATTTTCAGCACAATGTCTCGAGAAAAATTAGAACACACATGGAAACTCCCCCAATGAAAATAAATAAATAAATAAAAAAATAACACTTTTATTTAACATTAAAGGGTCTACTAAACCCTATATATATCTATATCTATATATATATATATATATATATATATCTATATCTATATATATATATATATATATATATATATATATATATATATATATATATATATATATATATCTATATATATTCTTACTTTAATAACTTAGACCCCATTCAATGGATTTGCAAGAAATATTGCATGTGTGGTCTCATGGGTTAGATCTATTGACCTGGCCCCATTTCATAACGCTCGGATCCGGATGGTGAATTTTCTTTTAACCCCTACGTGCCAGGCCGCTCTAATTTGAGGTTTTAAATACTGATCTCTTTTCCGGGATGCCTCACGGCCCTATTAAGTTGAGGAGCAATCAAATCAGTCTTTCTGAGCCTTGTCATTGAATAAGGCTAGGCAACAGGAACAAAATAATTGTATCCTTGCATGCCAGTTTTGATGATACACTTCAAAAACGCATACACAGGAAACACATCTTGTACTTGACAGTACGTACACCACACTGTGCTAGCTTACAGTGGTGGCCACATTTATTGCATCACACCATTATCTTTATGATTACTGCTTTATTATCACCATATAGTTAGTATTACTATAGACTTTTTTTTTTTTTTGTTATTGGTGTTTGCTGTTCATGGTTATATTGAATTCTGTAACTTTTGTATATAAATGATTTTCTCGTCATATTGCAAAATTATTGAAAGCCAGGAAATATACAGTACATTATGTATGCCAAAAATGTAATGCATTTTGTTTGCTTTACAGTCCACATTTATTGCAGTCATACATTATAGTTAGGTTTACTGCTTTGTCGCCATTTATACTAGTTTGTTTTTCTATATATTTTTTGGTGTTTTTTGTTGTTATAATACTGTTGTTGTTATAGTAAGTTTTACTATAGACTTTTTAAAAAAAATGTTATTTGTGGATATATTGAATTCTATAACGTTTGTATATAAAAATGATTTTTCTCTTCATAATGCAAAATTATTGAATAATTGAATAAAACTGCAATTTTTACTTGTATTTATTAATATATTTCAAGGTTTACATATGATTTGGCAATGCACTTCATGATATTTTGCTTATGTTTTATTTATGTATTTTTTGTTCTAAAATATTTATAGGTTAATTTTTTGCACATTTATTTTATTTTCACTGTGATCTTTCTGTGAATCACATTTTAGCAGAGCAGAGGTTTATATCTACTGTTTGTAATGTTAGGATGTTGATTTGCACCTTGGTTCATGTATTTAGTCTTTATTTAGGCCACTTTATGCTGCACTTTTAAACCTTTGGCCATTGCTCTGTTTGATATATAACAAATTGTTTCTGGGTCACTATAACTATATAGTACTGTATCGTTTTTGAGGAAATATCTGACTGGTATTATGTACCTGTGAGGCGTGTGAGTAATAATGGAATGTCCAGACAGCAATTTACGTGTAACCAAATATTTTGTTTTATTAATATTATTAGTTACACGATAAAATAAAAAATGAAAAAAGAATGGCGTGAGGGAGGGGGTGCTGGAATAGTTAATAACAAAAAGAAGGGTTCGTAATCTTCTCTGTCCTCTTCACAATATCCCTGAACATAAAAGGGATAAAAACAGAACAGAAAACGTTAGTGCATATTCCAACACCGTCTCAACAATTAAAAACTAACCCGCCTATCCTTTCAAGGACCAACCCCGAACACAGTAGTACGTTCCCTTTTGTATGCAACGCCCTGCCCCTGTAGTCAGTGGAACACCAATCCCCACTTGACTCCAATGACTGGAATTTACATACTCGTACTTTCGCCCCTCATAAAGATGACTTTCGTCATGGTCACGAGACCTTGGTAAGGGAAGTCCCGAGTTGGTTTGATGCCTTCTACTGTCGGGAGGCTGAATTACAAACCGAAACCCCTTTGACTCATTACAGTACCATTAAAGGGTTTTAATACGGCAGAATGAGAGAACTGGCCAAAAGAAAAGTGGGCCGGCATTCTGCCGCCGTTTCTGTCCGGACACATCCAGATGGTGTATTATTACTCGGATCCTGTCCAGGCTAACTGCTATAATACATTAAAGAAGGAGATCCGGGATCAGATAGGTGTCATGCCGGAGGAGGCCACATAGAAGGTCCAGGAATGGCGGTACCAGCCCACCAAGAGGCCCAGAGTACAGGTGTCAGCATTAATACACAACATGCGGAAATGGCTCCGCCCGGAGGTTCATGCGCCAGAACGGATCGTCGAACTGGTAACAGTTGATTGGTTTCTGAGGGGGCTGCCACTGCCAATCCAGAGATGGGAAGCCCAGCGACACTCGACAACAGCAGAAAACCTTGTGGAACTGGTGGACAATTACCGAGCCACTGACCAACTGTGCATAGAAAGGCCAAAGGACCCCGGTCCAGCCAAAGTAGGGTCCGAAGAGCGACCGAAGGTCGTGGAGGGACTCTCAGGGAACAAGGGAGGTGTGATGGGATGGCTGAGTAGAGACATTCCCAGACCAGACAGCTGACAGAGGCACACACAGGCAGGTACTACAGGTGAAAGCGCTGGTGCAATGTTTTTATTGAAAACATAGATGAATAAAATGTTGTACAAAATTACTACTGCTCACAGAGCAAAGAGAAATGTTCAAACAAAAACAAATCGCGAACACAAACTGACACCAACAGGTACCATGCTGGTGCTTCCCAGCACGAGTAGCAATGCTTTCTTTTCTTTTTACTTTCGTTTTAGATTCTCCTTCCGCTTGCTCACGTTAACTCTTACCCCCCCCCCCCGCCCCTTTGAGGCGGACTACTCCCGACAAAATCACTAGATTTTTCAACAGTCTCGGAGCAACGGATTCTTCATCCTCTTAGGTTCTACAGCGGCCTCAGCTCTATGTATTCTCCATCTCTGGCTTCATCTAAATCACTTTAACTCACAGTCCAACATCCACCGCATTCAGCAGATCTCTGTGCTCTACAGCAGATCATCACACTACCGATGGCAATCCACCATTCACTATTACAGATCCCTGCTTCAGCAGATCTCTCTCTCTCTCTCTCTCTCTACAGCAGACCACCACTCATTATTGACAGCACTTCTTTGTTTACTTCCTCAGATCTCTGCACCGTTCAGCTGATCCCGTCCTCTACTGTTAATTGCTCCTCACTGCAGCAGATCTCTGCTCCCTCTTCAGATCTACTCACTATTATAGCATGCAAGTTGCTTTAGTTCACAGTCTAAATCTGTACCTGCACTACTCCAGATCTTCCAACGCTTCCGCTTTCTTCCAATACTCAGATCGTGGAAGCATTCCGCAGTCAAGGCTAATGCTAATCCCCATCTAATCAAAAATACGAGGTGCTTGTCTTTCTCAGCAATCTATTCATATGTCCACACATCCTCTCAAATATTACAGCATTAATACATGGTGAGAGACGCGGTGAGACTGGAAATCTGTCTTGTTTATGAGTTAAGGAGTTCCACTCTAGGAGAATAACTGGAGTTGTGAAACCCAGTCTCTCAATGTGAGTTCACCTTTTCCATTTCAAGCAGACATGATAGTAGCAGACCGCTGATCGATCCCGTATCAACTGACACATAGGATAGTCAACATCTCATCTCTGCCCTCCATTCCAGTAAATGGCGCACAAAGCGTGCTGAGCTTCCCCAGCAGTCGATTTACACACGTTCGTTCAGTTCCAGCTGCTACCTCAACTGTCAGTTCCAGCTCCCCTTTGGCCTCCACTTTTAGTATTCAAGTTCCGTCGACTGGTCCTGTCTGCTGCGTGCCTGCTTCCCCAGCTTCACCAGCTGTCATTTGACTGAATCATACTCTCAGTAACCTCCTTCAATCTGCTCAGCATTTCATATCTGCAACTCTCTCCCTCCTTCGAAAGCTTCATATTGTACAGCTTGGTCAGTGTTTTAAACGTTCTGTGCCAGAATCGGATTCATCCTATTCCTTCAAATCAAACCAGATCATGGCTTTTATCGTCCAGCTAGGGATTTTTTCTTCCCACCATTCTTTCCATACCGGTAGTTTGTCTGACTCTTTGCGGAATCTTCAAAGTCCCCCCCCCCCGTGCTGCACCTTCCCGCCTGCCCATATCAACAGACATTCTCCATTCACTCATCTCTACTCTTTGGAAAGTTTGGTTGTCCCCTTACGAAGATCTCCTCATGGAGACCATCTGTCTAACAGCTGATTCTTAAAAGCCTTCCCTTCTGCCTCACCTTCCCGCTGTCCGCATCAATGACCATTCTCAGTTTGCTCATTCTACTCTTCGGAAACGCCACTTTTCCCCTTAGGAGCTCAGAATTCACAGTTCTAATTTACTCCATCATTCAGTTGTGTACCTCCAGACGGATCCATTTCAGCGCGGTCAGTTAATTCAGCTGTCAAGCAGATTCCCCTATCTGCCCCTTATTTTCAACGTCAAGGTATCTCATCTGCTTCTCGGCCTTCTTCGGCTTCCTCAGAAGCTCAGAATTCACAGTTCCTTCAGCTTCAAGCTTCCCTGCTGCGATGAAGATCTCCTAATCAGCCAACCTCTCCACCCTCCTTTCTAGAGCAGGCCTCCCTCCTCAGCTGTATTCTCCCCATTCATTTCGTATAGGTGCAGCTACCTCTGCTGCAAGAGCCAGCATTAACCACAGTCTGATCAAGACCATGGGCCGCTGGTCCTCTTCCGCAGTAGATTCTTACGTTCATTCATCTCCTCCGATATAGTTGCAGCCCATTTTAAAATCGCTAGCATGCCCGGAGTGGGGGCTACCTGTTCGCCGGGGCCACCAGAGGTTTTCCCCTAATCTGCCTCAAGGGGTTTTTTCCTCTCCACTGAGCGGCAGGTATACACATAGTCGCATCCTACTAACAAATTTACTAATCTCCCTCTGTTAGTCCTGTTCGTCATTCTGATCTTTTGTGTATGTTATGCGTTGGCATGTGCTGTCTTGTTTGTCTCACGGTGTGGGAGTTTTCGTGAGGTGCCGGGGGTCCATCCTTTGGGGGGCAAGTGAGGCTCACTTCCCCGACCTCAGAGCTAGGCAGCCGCCTCCCTTACCTTCAGGGGTTCTCACCGCGTGAGTCAGAGCGGACCCCCGGCCAAACTCTGTCCTGTCGCAGCTCCTGCGCGCCTCTCACTCGAGGCTCTCTTCTATTCTGCCTCTCTTCAGGACGTGGTCACTCGTGCCGAGTCCTATACTAACCTCAATGCTTTGTCCTTATCTTCAGGTCCCAGGCAGCGTGATGTCTCGGCCAATCAGGGGTTTTACGAGCGCCCCTTACAGAAGCCTCAGATGCTGGGTACCTCTCTCATCTCCTCCCAAGGGGCGGCTTTTCAAGTCATAACCCTCATATGTGTTTTCAGGTTGCCGGGTCCTCCGCCCCTGGGATGTCGGCAGCGTTGGCCCCAGTCGGTGACCTCTTTTCTATCCCGTTTCCGGTTGCCGGGTCCTCCGCCCTTGGGATGTCGACAGCGTCGGCCCCAGTCGGTGACCTCTTTTCTATCCTGTTTCCGGTTGCCGGGTCCTCCGCCCCTGGGATGTCGACAGCGTCGGCCCCAGTCGGTGACCTCTTTTCTATCCTGTTTCCGGTTGCCGGGTCCTCCGCCCCTGGGATGTCGGCAGCGTCGGCCCCAGTCGGTGACCACATTCTGTCCTACTAACTGCTCCTTGCTACTTCTTCTGCCTTATCCTCCCCCCCCCAGCTCACGCCCAGTGAAATATATATATATATATATATATATATATATATATATATATATATATATATTATTGTGAATCTTATGAATTCCCAAATACAGTTGTTTTTCATTATGGGTATGTTGGTATTTTAAGATTTCATAACCATTAATATAGACCTAATTCATGCTATAACTAACATGTTCATTGTTTTAAGTATTATTTATGATATCCTTAATATCAATTAATGAAAATATGTATGCAATTTGTATTACATATCGATGAGATGTGTATGAATGTTTTATTTAAAATATTGCAACTTTTTGTAAAACAGAGGCCTGGTTGATCTTACAAGAGGCAGAGAAGACAAACGTGAGTGTGAGATGATTGTCAGCATCACTTCATGGATTTAAAAAATATGTGAAAATACCTCACCTTTTAGTCAGTGATTGACAGGTCACTGCAGCGAGCTAATCACAACTTACGTATTCAATTTGTTTTGCTTTTACATGCAGTTACAAAAAGAAAAATGTATAATAGTAATAATAATAATAATAATAATAATAATAATAATAATAATAATAATAATAATAATATCATTATACATCTGAATTTTAAAGCTTTTCAGTCTTTAGGGACTGTTTTAACCCTTAAGAAGACCATGATCTAGTCACCGGGGCTATCTCCGTTTTCAGAAGCCGTAGTCCTAAGGACAGATAACCAAGCAGATTCCTGAGGTAGAAGCACGATTTTCGGTCAGTTAAAAAACAGAGTTCTGTGCTGCTGATGGGAGTTGGGCCACAATATTTTTTTTCCAACGGAGTTTACCAGCCTCCATATTACTCAGGATTTTTTTATTTCTTAAGGCAATATTTAAGAAGTTCTTAAGAAGAAATTTAGAAAGATCGATAAAAAATTGAACTTAAGAACAATCTTAGGAAGATCTTAACTATTTTCTTATGAACTTTCTTAAGTTTTGTCCTAAGAAGACTTTCAAAGTACGGCCCCAGGTTATATACACGTGCACCTAACAATAATTACAACACTCAAACAATAATTCAATAAACGGCTCCAGCCACATTCTCACATGTTTTTGGCAGGGATAGGAATTAAGCCCATCCCTGCCAACCACCACCAACACACAAACCACACAATGCATTTAAATACAACAAATCATAATACATTCTCCCGTTCCCAATAAACATCAAACAATACATTTATTTTAAATAATACTACAATACATCAAAATACATTTAAAATTATAACAATACATTCACCAGTGCTAAACAAACAACACATTTAATTTACATGCAGGTCTTTGTCCTGCCCCCTAATTATGTGCAGGGCTTTTCTGCTGCCCTGCCACAGGGGGGAATAATCTAAGAAAGCACAAACCAGTAAAAATGTTCTCTCAAGTGTTAGCTCCCAGATTCCAATATGGTGAGGGGAGATGTCTAGTTCCATGTCCTGCAGGCACACATGCGACTTCACCTCATACTCTGAGGTCCCAGTGGGAAGAGCCTCCGGCCCGTCTCCGGGGTCCCAGTGTTAGTACTGTCATGAATGGGGACACATCTCTCAGGAATGCCCCAAAATGGACACTAAATATATGTCTTGGGGTTTATGGCAGGGATGACATCTCTAAGACCGTATTTCATAACCGTTCAGTTATTCGATACATCCATGGTATATTCGATTTCTGCCTGAGCTGCAGGCTTCATGTATATAATCTGGGTCAAGATCACATTCCTCCTCACTTGATGAGCCAAGATCCAATATCTTTCCATCAGATGACAAAAGCATTGTATGACTATGGGGCCTGCCCTACAAAACATATTGTGCATTATAGTCAAGCAAGTTAATTTTATTGAAGCAGAACATACTGTTTGAAATGTTATTTCTTTTCTTTTTTTTTTATTTATTTTTTTACTACAGTTAGTTTATGGGTCCACTGGTGTTTTATGTGCAGTGTATCCCTGGAGGTACATAACATTAAAATAGATGTGAACAAAATAATTAAGCATATTTTTTTATTGCAAAATAATGCAACACATTCTTTGAAAAAGCTATCTCAACTTCAGTGGTCAATTGCAATGTTCCACGGGTTTAACTGAAGTTTTAAATGTGAAAACAAACAATAAAAGACAGCTTTATGGTCTCAGTTTCAACGTCAAAAGACAATCAGGTGTCCAAATCCTATTGCTACTTCAATGTACCAGCAGTTACCTAATTTAGCTCCATTTAGAGTTTTAATTTAGACCATTAATAATGTGTTTTTCTCTCATGAGGTCTGCTTTGTATTTCAAAATACTATGATATCTGAACAATTTAATCTGTTATCAAACAATGCTATTCCACTAACTTTATAAGGTACATGAAATATTTTTTAGGAATGAAACGAAAAGCTGTATAATGCAATCTATGATTCGACTGGGGTTGCTTCATTGGGAATCATGCTAAATGACAGTCTGTAGCAGTGGGCAAAGAGACGAGGAAATAATGAATGACTGCTGAAAAATAACAGAAAAAGCATACTGGTAAACAGTAAAGTATTAGACATTAAAGTCAATTTTTCTTGATTTGCTAAACCTTTCTGCCTCCCACTTTCCATGGATTGGTCAGCCAAATCATACCACCATTCAGTGTTTGCTCGGTTCAAAATTACAACATGGGAGATATGGCAGGACGCAACACAAATGCTTGAGTTTGAACATTGTGTTCTATTCTGTTAGTGTTTGTCAAAATTGGACACTGGTTTTCTAAAATATGGAAAAAAAGTTTTTGAAGTATATTTACATCTGTACAAAAAACAGCCATGTTAGAATAAAGGTCCCAACCATATAAACAGGGGTGAAATTATCAACAAAAAAGTGCAGGTACTCATCTGTGCAGCCGGGTGTAAACATTTTAAAAATGAGACAGTTTGAGTGCCAGTGAATAAATACTTTTAAAATGTATACATATCGACACACAATACATTTATGAATACAAAATAAGCTTAAAAATAACACAAAATATAACCAATTCACCATAAACAAGGAATCTTTAAATACTGAAAGCTTTGCACCCTCTGTATGTAAGTATCACTCAGTCATGGCACTGCTCTTTCCTGGTTCTCCTCCTACCTCTCCAATCGCATGTACCTTGTGTTGTGGAGTGGCTCACCCTCTGCCTCTTGCTCTCTTTTGACAGGTGCCCCCCAAGGCTCAGTCCTGGGACCCCTCCTGTTTTCTCTCTACACCCGCTCCCTGGGTCCACTCATCTCCTCCCATGGCTTCTCGTATAATTTCTATGCTGAAAATGCCCAGATCTTCCTCTCCTTTGCCCCCTCTGACTCCCACATCTCCTCCCGTATTTCTACCTGTCTCTCGGCCATCTCCTCCTGGATGCACAATCATCATCTTAAACTCAACCTCTCCAAATCAGACCTCCTTTTCTTTCCCCCTCTTCCTCCCCCAACGCTGATCTCTATGTCTATTCCTCTTGAATCCACCACCCTCATCCACCCAGAACCTTGGTGCCACCCTCGACCCCTCCCTCTCCTACTCTCAACACCTGTACTATGGCACGCTCCTGTCACTTTTTCCTCAGCAGCATGCAGAATTTGCCCCTTCCTCACCGACTACTCCACAGATCTCATTTCAGGCCCCTGGCACTGTGATGCCTTGATACTGCAGCTCCCTCTTGGCTGGCCTCCCTGCCTCTTGCTATCCTTCCGCTCCAGCTCATCCAAAACTCTGCTGCCGCCTGGTCTTTTCCCTTCCTCAGTTCCCCCACGCCACACCGCTGCTCCACTCCCTCCACTGGCTCCCTATCACCACTAGCATTCGATTCAAAACTCGTGTACTCGCCTATCGCTGCCTAGACCTTTCTGCTCCGTCCTATCTTCAGATTGTTATTGAATAGAAAAACACATGCATAAGTCAAAAAATAACCAAACCACCAAAGACAACATTTACCCGCTAGATGCTTTCAAAACATGCCAACAGCACAGATCAAGAGGGAGTAGCCTAAAAGTTGCATGTGAGACGCATGCATTACCTATTAAATGTTACCTCAAGTTCAATGTACAAATAAAATGTCAGTTTGTATATTTTGTTTTAGCAAAATCAATATTTTAATTGCCGTTCCGGTACTGCACTACTGTATGTAAGGTTGGTGGTACCGCCAGCATATTTTACTTCAGCCTTGGATAAACAACATACCGCAATATTTGATGCTATACCCATCCTCTTTAGATTTTTTTTTATTAGGAAATGATTCCACACGTGACTTTGCTTTTCAGAATTTAGCAGCTCAAAATCTCCATGTGCTTGTGCCATATTTTCTTTTGTGTTAGCACTGCTTGCATTACGAGTTCTCGCAGGAAATGTTTATCTCGCGAGAATTTCCCTGAATCACTTTTTCCAAAAATACTGGTATTGTTGTTCAAATACCGGTTATTGTATTGCCTGATGAATATTGCAATATACCAGTATATCAGTATTATCGCGCACCCCTAAAAATTGACAGTTTCTGATCAAAACCATGTATAATTACTTCAGAAACGAAAATGATACCTTTTGCAAATTGGTGGAGCGTGAGTTAAGCTGATATATACATATATGTAATCGTACATTTGTTGTTATTCATATAAGAATACAGGGGCCCAGAAGTGTATGTTTGCCTAGGGCCCCATGATGGGTTAATCTGGCCCTGATAATAGCCACACAAACATACACTGCTGTACACCACCCACACAAAATAAAAATAAAAAACATATCTGATTTAAGCATGTTAATGGATAGGTCATTGCAATAAGGAGTCTGTTGTTCGGTATACCGGTTTTGCGGTTTACCGCAGTTAGGTACTGTGTCAGGGGTGATCTGTGCTGGCTATTGGGCACATGTGTGATCCTGCCGGGGGAGTCCCACCTGTCAACCACGGCGATGACGCAAAGAGGTTGAGCGAGGGTGTGTCGCGGGAACCTCTTTGATTGCTTGAGGGGCGGGTCTTGGGGGCCAGTCGATCCCATAAAAATGACACTCTTCTATTCCTTGGGGTAGCCACGCAAGCTCTGGCTGGAGCAGTGGATTACCCGAGAGAAATAAATGTATACTGATTGAGAAAAAGAAGCTGCCTGTTGATGACACAGCAGCAGGCGGCCATGGAGAAAGAGGGCCGGCAGATGGACTATAAGGTCCTTCGTACACCATACTGGTGACGTACAGTCCCGGGGAATGATTTAGTTTAGCTAAGGGGGATTTGGGCACCCCAAGAAAGTATTGAGGAACAGGAGAGCGTCAGTAGAGCTAGTACCTCGCAGGTTAGCGGAGTTGGCGAGACACTGTGTAAAGTGTTTTGTTTTCTGTTTAGATTTTCCCTTTTTGATTATGGATTATTATTTCAACACGTACAGTACCCAAGAGGGATACTATTGTTACCACTCTCTAACTCCTGTGTCATCAGTGAACCACCTACACACCCTCACAGGTATTACAGTATTGATCAGCTGTGTCAAGACAGAAGTTTCAATATCTCAATTAAAATCTACAGCAGCATAGTTTACTTTTTCTCAAAGTAGTTACGTTTAAGTGAGTGAATACATCTGTACATACTCCACATGTTTAATAGTCATTAGTAACAACATTGGAAGCCTACTTAACATCAAATAACATACATTTTTTGTATGAAAATACATTTGTAATGGTGTTGCAATACACCTATTTTACTTATCCCATGCCAAAAATAAACCACTCATCTCTGCTCTACCAACTAACCTGTTAGTAAATATATTTATATTTTAAGCAATATACCAAATTATTCTCTAATTGTGTTCATCTTAAAGTATTTGATTTATTTTATACGATAGAATTTATCTCACCACGTTGTTTTGAGCAAATTATAGATCTTAATACAGTAATACTGTGGTAGTATAGCATATTGTGCAACTTTCAGGGTTCTTTTAAAGTTTTAAAATTCTGATTGTCTTTTAAAAAAATACATAAATTGCCTGCCTTTTTATAGTTTTTAGGTGTAGTAACTCTGGTGAAAAAATCCTATAGGAAATCCTACAAGAAATTTGTATAGGAATCCTTCAGAAATTGAAATAAATCCTGTAGGAATCCTTTTGAAAATCATATGGGAATCTTACACAATTCTTATAGGAATCCTATACAATTCTTATAGGAATCTTATACAATTAGTATAGGAATCCTATATAATTCTTATAGGAATATTATACAATTCTTATAGTAATCCTATACATTTATTATAGGAATCCTATACAATTATTATAGGAATCCTATACAATTATTTTATTTCTCCCATGAGATGACCAGCCAGTACTTAAAAGCCATTCGCTTTCATCTTGGTGGATGATTCATACTTTTAAAAAAGCAACTTTAATGTAGTAACTTGTTTGTATTTGTGTTTAACATTTCCCTTTTCTAAGGCTTTCAGATTTAAATCTTCCTTTAAAAAATTGGGTTAAATCTGAACTTGTGGCTACTAGAGGCCTCATTCCAACTCTTAACATTAGCTGTATTTAAGTAACATTATAAAGGTGGTGTTGTTTTACTTGGGTGATCTACTGTTTGTGATTAGTACCAGGTGAGTGTGGTTAAATTGAATAGAGGTTGATTTGCAATTTGATTGGTTTCCACACAGCGTTTTGTAGTTGTGTGATCCCATTGAAGTGCATTGAAACTATTGTACTGCTCAAGTATTGTCTTTAGCTCAGTTTAGTATAATAGACAGCTAGCACCAGCCAACCGAACAGCCTCTCTACCAAAGAGCCAGGAGTCTAGCTGTGGGAGTCCAGTGAGGAGAGACCTGCGAGGAGAGGCTGTTTGAGAAATTCCTAACCTAGCAGCGCTCTGGAAGATGCCAACTACTAGACAGGTCTGTACCCTCCCCCCACCGCTCCTGTTCCCACTACTACTGTACCTATCTGTCTCATCTGTCCTGCTATGACAGTCTCTCACATCCTTGTTATTCTGTCCTCTCACTCCTGTCCTCTCTCTGCCACTGATCCCCTAACCCCTCTAACCTCATCCCTTTGTCTCTCCCCTCCCACACTCTCTGGTGCTCTCTAGAACTGTCATTCTTCTGCTAACAAAGCTGATTTAATCTCTGTCTTTGCCTCCCACCTCTCTCTCGATTTCCTTGCTCTCACTGAAACCTGGCTCTCTCCTGATAATACTAACTCCTGCCCTGTCCTCTCTCTACGTCCTGTCCCATACTCTGTGTCTCACTGGACGGGGAGGTGGAACTGGTCTTCTCTCTCCATGCTTACTTTTTTCTGTCCCCTCTGACCTCTCCTCACTCTCTGTTAACACCTCTGAATTTCATGCTGTCCAACTAACCTCTCCCTGTCAACTCCTGATAATTGTACTGTACCGTCCCCCTGTACCTCTCACTCGCTTTCTCGATGAACTCAATTATCTTCTCTCCTCCCTCCCCTCTCTGTCTACCCAAACTGTCACCGCTTGCATCCAGTTCAAGACTCTTGTACTCGCCTACCAATGCCTTGACCAGACTGCACCCAGCTACCTCCAGACCCTCATCTCTCCCTACATCCCCACCCGACCTCTCCGTTCCAACTGCACTAGAAGAAGACTGGCTGTACCTCCTCTACGCTCCCCTGCCTCCAGAGCTTGCTTCCTCAACACTGGGTGTGACAGGAGATGGTACAAGATGGGCTGCTGTCCTGTGACAGGGTGGCTGGGCGGTGACGTCAGGAAGCAGGAAGCAGGAAGGAAACTGACACCAGTACTGCAGATCAAAATAAATGACGCGGCGCGCCGTTTTATTTTTAAATAACAAAAATAAATAAAAAGTTCAAACAGAAAAAGACTGTGCTCACAGAGCAAAATAAAAATGTTCAAACAAAACAAAATCACGAACACAAAATACTACAAAACAACAAGGTTGAGGCAACTGCTGTCACTGTTCTTGTATTTAATTTTTAAGTTTTGTTTGCTCGCTCTCGCCTCTCGAGAGCGCTGCAGGCTTTTAGGTGACCATCTCCCGATTAGCAACAAATTAATCACTTAATTAATTCCGGAGATGACCACCTTCTGCACGAGGTTTTTAACCTGCTGTGGATGGGGCTTCCCATCCATGCTACTAAATAAGATAAAACACACGGCTACGCCGTCACATATATTTCTAAATAGATACAAATAAACACACAGCGCCTCGCCGTCATAAATACAAATAAATCATAAAACAAACAAACACAAAACAATAATCTGCACAAGGGTGGACGGGGAGACCCCGTTCTAAAAATAAACAAATAAATACATACAGGGCTCCTCGCCCTGTTACAGATCCATTTTATATAATACATATGTTAACCAATTTTCTTACATCTTATTTGCACATCTTACTAGCAACAATATCACCAATCTTCCTTTCCTTGTGTTGAAGATCTTGTGGTTCTTAGTTAGTTTTATACTATATATGGGATTTTGAGATTCTTCAACTACATATGAAAACATTGTTTTTCCTACTTTTGCCTCAGATATGTCATCTTCGCTATCGGATATTCCACATGGTTTTTTACGTCAGTGTCCTCGTCCTAATGATCTGCATGTGTTCGCACACTGGTTTGTTTCACGTTCCAAGCTTTGCATTTCCTTAATCAGTTCTTTTTTTACTTCCTTAAAAAAACACCATAACCAGTGTTCGAATTACTCTTGGACTCTTGAGGGGGTCTGCAATAATATATACCGTAATTAAATATGTATACGACTGTTTTACCTTAATTTTTCTTTTATTTGGGTATGTACCTGTTAACTAGGAACCTGAGTCATGGACCGTGATTATCACTAATCTTGGACTACCTGATGTTAATGTAGGTAAACTAGTACATAGTACTAAAAAAAGGCATTAAGTAAATTAATGCATAATGCTCTTATTACTAAAATTAATCTTGCACTACTAACATGTTACAATATTATACTTATTATTTTTTTAAGTATAAGTTATAATTGTGTATTACTGTAATTTATACTGTAAGTACAACTATGTTCACCATGAATAAAATGCTCGTTGCAGATGAGTCTTGATGCTGTCGATGTATAGCAGAAAGCCACTTGGCATCCAACAACCACACAAAAATAGGTGGTAACAACTCTTCAATTAATAAAGGAAACAGCGTCTGTCTTAGTTTATTTTCAGCGGCTCCGAAGTTGCTATGTGGTTACTATGCGCGTGACCACCAAATTGCCTGGATGTCCGCGCAAGCCTATAGCATGAACAGTAATACCCCAGTTCCCATTCCTGTACTTTACTGTTAAAGAGATTAAGAGGAGGAGTACATTTTTTTTTCTTGATAGTAGGTGTATGTCATTAACACCTTGTTTTATAAAATTTTAAAAAATCTACAAAAAGCAATGTAGCCAAAAGACCACGTGACAATAAATAGATTAGTATACTTCTAGATACTTATAATTACCTAAATATAGCAGCGGATAATTAAAAGTACAATAATACAAAAAACTATACAACAGACAGCATTAATAAATGTGTCACATGAAACATTTACTTAACCTTATTTACAAAGTTTTCGTTCGAGTGACTGACTGGAAATAACAGTTTATCTTAGGATATAAACTGCTTGTCATGCGCACTACAGATCATCCTAGCACAGATGCTGCAGTACAGTTTCTGTGACAGGAGAACATCTTAACTGCTCAATCAAACCATTCATCTGTGTCTGCTACTGTTTCACCAGGTCTCTTTTTGCTGGGATACTATGGAAGAACCAACATTCTCCCTGTCCAAAAAAAGGTAGGCTTGAATATCCTAATTGTTACAAATAAACTAGGTAAAATAAAAATATATACAGTATTTATAATTGTATTTCTATTGTGTTTTTGATCTGACTGGGCAGTTACCGTAAATGGTGTGTAATTAATAGTTAAATGTGTTTATTTTTACAAATGAAATGCTTAATTTAAAACTGACCATTTTAGTATTTATTTATTGTTGTTTAGAATACGTAAAGCACTTATGTTTGGGATGAGTGTAGTTTTACTTCTCCAGTTCGATAGGAAACTATGGGTTAATTTAGATTTATAAAAATATAGAAACATGTTCTTTATTCTAGGCTAGTGTTGTGTGAAATTTAATTACTTTAAATTTAGAAGGAAGTTGATGTGGAGGTAAATAAGACAATTACTTCACAGAGTAATTTCAAAAGGTCCTTTATTATTTCACACACACACAATTACATACACCGATGTTATGATGCAAATAACGATATCCCCAACGGGACACAACCCAAAACTGATCCTTAGTTGTGTCTCATTGAAGAGACAGCCATCCGCACAAACCTACAGTGTTACATACAAAGGTTATATTAATCACAGATCAATACAACCCATGAGACGCAACTGAACTAATTCTTACCCTTCCAAGCAGATCGGGAGAGCCCCTCGACTCTGGTAAGAGAAAGCAGCTGTCTCCAAAAATACCGAGCAGGACTGCGCAAATCCTCACGGCTGACTCTCATCAGAGTAGGGGAGGAACCCGTTCTTTTATAGCTTACCAAGTTAGGCTTCTGCGTGCGAGAGAGTAATTGGCCAGATCACTTTCTCGAGGCTTGCCCTATTTATCATTTCTGTGAGCCATCCCTTTCCCATAACATTCTGAGAAAAACAAGTTAGATAAGCAGTACAAAAACAAGTTAGATGAGCAGTACAAAAACAAGTTAGAAAAACAAGTTGTATAAGCAGTACAGGTTATTACAGGGCAAGGGCACAGATGGACTCGAACGCATTTCTAGAACTTTCTAGAACACTTTTTTTTTATTTCAGCTAGATTTATCAGGAAAAAAATGAATATATCAGAAGGCCATACAAAAGGTAGATATACTCTAATACTGAATCATTAAGTTTTCATATGTCTGAATTGTGTTTGTGCCATTGGAGAATACATAGGAGAATATATAGCATAGTTCTGAATTAAAATGTTTAAATTGACTAGTTGTGAATGTCAGAATGTGTAACATTTCATATTTGTTTTTGCAGAGTACTAGAGCATGATGCATTTCAATTGTCTTCAACAACAATGTGGCGAAGAAAGAAGGAGTCTAGAATGGTGAATCCTGATGAACATTTCTCTGAAGTAAGCATATAAACATTTATTCACTGGCCAGCCAGTTGTACAGATCTAGATCTATCATGAATCTTAATATTTTATGTGTAAATCATATACCGAAGATTTTTTTTTTTATTAATGGGTGGTTGAAGATGGATCCATGTCTTCAAGTATGGAACTAGATGACAGGGTATAAACACAATTGTTTTGTTATTTAACTTTCAACATTATTCTCACCATAAGCAACAGGTTTTTTTTTGTTTTTTTTATAGATATACTCTGTGCTACACTGCAGATGTATAGTGTAAGTACATTTAGGGCAGCAGTGTGGAGTAATGGTTAGGGCTCTGGACTCTTGACCGGAGGGTCGAGGGTTCAATCCCAGGTGGGGACACTGCTGCTGTACTCTTGAGCAAGGTACTTTACCTAGATTGCTCTAGTAAAAACCCAACTGTATAAATGGGTAATTGTATATAAAAAATAATGTAATTGTATGTAAAAATAATGTGATATCTTGTAACAATTATAAGGATTAAAAAATCCTCATTTAAATGCATGAAACTCTGAGGCACTGACACAACAAAATGTGAAAAAAGTTCAAGGGGGTGTAGACTTTCTATAGGCACTGTGTGTGTGTATGTATATATATATATATATATATATATATATATATATATATATATATATATAATGTAAACAATCCAGTAGCGTGGTGCTGCTGACCACTGATTTCCCGTTCCCACCAACTGGCACAGACTCGATACGTTTGCAGGCAAGTATGTTTTATTTACAATATTTACACAATAAAGCAGTTTCTGCTAAAGGCTAATGCCCTGTACGGGCCACTGACTAACTCACTTCTTCAACCCTCTAAGCTACTTCAAGGCTACTACACTTCTACAGGCTTTGGCCTGTGCACGATCCACTTAGGTGGGACCGAGTCCACTGGAGCGAACCACACTGGCCACTGTAGCCGTGGAGACAGGAGAGTAGTACAGAGATTCCTTCCGCCGAAGTGAGTCAGTCCACAGGTAAGAACAGGGCCAGCTCTCTTCCTTAGAGCTGTCCTGGATCACAGGTATGTACAGGGTAGGCTCCTTCTGCTGGAGTAGTCCTGTAACACAGGTGAACACAGAGCTGGCTCCCCCTTGCTGGAGTAACTCTGCAACACAGGTAAGTATAAGACAGACTCCCTCTGCTGGAATAGTTCCGCCACACAGGCAAGTATACAACAGACTCCCTCTGCTGGAGTGGTCCTGTAACACCGGTAAGTCCAAGACAGACTCCCTCTGCTGGAGTAGTCCTGTAACACAGGTAAGTACAAGACAGGCTTCCTCTGCTGGAGCAATCCTGCAACACAGGTAAGTATAAAACAGACTCCCTCTGCTGGAGTAGTCCTGTAACACAGGTAAGTACAAGACAGGCTTCCTCTGCTGGAGCAATCCTGCAACACAGGTAAGTACAAGACAGGCTCCCTCTGCTGGAGTAGTCCTGTAACACAGGTAAGTGCAAGACAGGCTCCCTCTGCTGGAGCAATCCTGCAACACAGGTAAGTACAAGACAGGCTCCCTCTGCTGGAGTAGTCCTGTAACACAGGTAAGTACAAGACAGGCTCCCTCTGCTGGAGTTGTCCTGGAACAAAGGTAAGTGCAGGTTGGATCCCTTTTAGAGAAGAATCCCAGGAACACAATTGAGATGACCCCAGATGTCCAGAGAAGTAACCCAGATAAAACAAGTTATATCCGAGCTGTGGGGAGGAACCCCTGCAGCCAACTCCTGGTCGTCCTCAGAAACAAATTGTGTCCCAGCTAAAAGCAAGTGTCCACTTTTCCTGTGTAAAGCGTATGCAATGTGTCTTGTATCTGTATTACAAAAAACAATGTCTTGCACATCCCGACTAATAAATCCATTCTTTCTGGTAGTTATTCACTGTTTCTGCAGTGCGTGAATAATCCAATACATTTTCTGGTCGTACGTATAAAACTAAACACAACGCGGAATACTGCGGACCTCTTTTAAATTGCTGAGAAGTAAATTAAACTTCAACTAGCACCACGACAAAAGAAAAATAAATAAACTTACACAAAACCAAAAGGCTACCTCACCAAGAGGAAAATCGTACACCGTTTATACTAAATACTATATTCTAAATACAAATGATCACTTTACCTTACGTTGTTCTAACAACACACTCGAAATTGCAGGCTTCTTCTCTGCAGAACAATAGGGCGCTGTTCCCCACGATCATACAACGCCCTGAAGGTTCTGCCCTGCTTCCTTATGAACCCAGAAACCCCTCCCAATCAGTTTGTAGCACTGTTGCTACATATGTGGGTGTAATTTTCACTCACCTGTCTCTTTAAGTAAAGGCAGTAGCCTGGCCAGGCCAACCTAAAAAAACTACATTTCCCAGTATCCATTTCTTTCTTTCTTTCACCCCATTGGTCCATTCAAAATTTCATCCACCAATCCTCTCACACAGTCAATCTTCACCTGTCTCTTATTTCTCTAATTGTGGGGGGTTGAGAGTGTGTTTTTTTCCTGTAGCTAGCACCTTGGTGTGAGAGTCTGTCTACCTTTTGAAAACCTAATCTTTATACTGTTAGCTAGATATTATTCTTTAGCCTTTGTTTTTCTTTTTGTCTGCTGCTTTAGTTTATTGTCTAGTTACTGTTTTTTGCTTAATTAGGTGGGGTAGTTTCTTTTGTGTTTTTTGCTGGAGTGTGTGGTTGTATGTTTTTGTGCATCTGTTCTGGACTGTTTGCAACCTCAGTTTTCATCAAACATCCATTTCATCGCTCTCAATGTTTTTCATCTCCTGAAGACCTCTACATCATCGTTCACATTCATCCCAAGTAATTAACTGGACTTCCATACCGGTTTGGTGAGCTCTTTCCATTGACTGTGTCATCGTGTTTGTTTTTTTTCTTTTGTTACTTTTTGGGACTTCATTACTATTTTGTTGATTTATATTTTGTGTTGCATTGTTTATTCATTCCGTATATTAATCATCCTCCGTGTCAGTAATTGTTAAATTGTTGTGGTTATATTCTTAAGCTCTGCTGTGTATCTTCATTTATAATCTGTTTTCCTGGGTTTGTTTGCACTTTATTCTCTTCCTTGTCACTCTGTCCCTAATTGAGTTGGTTTCTTCTGTCATTGTTTAGTCTTATTCTTTTTGTCAAGCTTTGTGTTCTTTGGAATAAACCAGAGTTTGTGTAGTTAAATTGACGCATTGTGACGACCCTGTTTTACTGTCAGTCACCCTTACTGACTTATTTAGTTTTAATTATTTGGCCAGTAGTATCTCCTAAGGGAGGACAGTACAGTTGCCTATCAACTGTGTAGGGTGACCGTTACAAGTTGTCACTCGGATTTCTGGGTTGTGTAGTTTCTCCCCTAGCACCGACATTTCTTAAAGGCGACACTACCCTTTCCTCACTATATATATATATATATATATATATATATATATATATATATATATATAATCAGTAAAATCAATAACTGGTTACTGCACCTCACCAACCGAGTACAGTATGGTTTATACAATTGTGTGCACTGTGAAAAAGATGATGAAGCTTCTAAGTCAGAAGACACTGGATGAGACAATCTACTGCAAGGCAAAGTAAATTATCTGGAGAAGGGTCTAGGAGACATGCACATACCCTCAATTTCTTATGTGTCATAGGCAAGATGTTAGATTTTTCTTGGTTGGAAGATCTTCTGGTTGAATCGGGGTGTTTATGCAGAAAACACTGCTGCCAGTCTTCTAGAAGGAAACATATATAGCTGACGCATCCATGCTCACAAGTTGGTCATGCAGGTAATGGAGTGGTTGTCCTGGCAGTCATTCTGCAGCAGTAAGTCACAGCCTATTCAGTTCTTGGAATACATAGCTATGGTGCACATTCTCCTGGATTTCATCCGAGCAGAGAGAGATGGCAACTGGAGCCTCCATCTGAATACAGCTGCTGCCTTGCTTCCCTATGTCTTTGTTTTCCATCTGCAAAACTATTTCCCGGTAGCTCACTTTCTACGTTAGTGATATGCAATTCCTTCCTGAGACTACAGATGAGGTATACGTTCGGTTTCAGGAAGGCCATCATGCCATATCCAGATCAGGAAAGCCTTTCTCTGGTGTTTGCATTGACATGGCCCTTGAACAGTCAGTAAAACAGGATACCAAGTCACCAGGAGGAATCATAGGCATCTCCCAGCAATCCAAGGCTCTGAACAAGTGGCTCCTGACCTTGCACCAAAGATCAGCTACTGTCACTGCAATGAAGCAAATGAGCGACATGAAAGGTGATGATGAATCACAACGAGGCTGGATTTCAAAGGATAAGCCATGATGAAAAAGATGTCCAGCAACTGTACTCTGCAGTCAATGCCCTGATGAGGAACCCTTTTGAACTACAGGAAAACTTTGTACCTCTTAGCAACATTGCAACTGGTATAGCACTCAAGGAGGAGGATGCCTTCAGACTGCTGAGTGCTAAACAGTTGAGAGGAAGCTTGCAACATATTTGTTGAAACCAGGCTTACACAACAGGTCAGCGTCTGTGTTTGATCTCATCAAGAAAACGAGGCTACCTACATTTGCTAATATTAACCAACCAATATGAGGAACGAGAAGACAAAGATGATCAATGCTGATAGGGAGCTCTTGAGCAGATTGCTGATTGCTGCCAGAAAAAGAAAGATTGCGCTCCCTCACATGAGCTGTCCGCTGTTCCCCGCTCACTCCTCTCACCTGGGTTCATACCGCAAAACAGACAAGAGTGCTCTGATGGCTAAACTAGAAAATATTTTTGCAGAAGACATCATCAAAACACTGCCAAACACCAACAAGGCCCCTGTTACAGCATATATAATAGATGCCAGGGAGGTAGTTCAAGTTCAAAAGCCAGCAGTGAATACTACTTTTGGAGTGTATGTTGAGGCATATACAGATATCAATAATTTTTCAAATCTCTCTTCTACCTTGAAAATATTGCTCGTGGTAGGTGATACAAGTTTATTTGTGACAATGGTGAAGTATTGTTCTGGCTTTGTGCTGGCCCTCGGCGACAGCTCTGGAATCGTGTTAGCTATCTATTAATTCAGAAGACAAGACAATTGCAGACAAACAAAACACTCACGGTACGTTTATAGTTGTACAACTGGGGTCTCTCACAGTCCTTCTAGGTTCAGTGCATAAACCAAGCAAAGGAACAGATTGTGATTCTCAGCCCCCTTTTATGCCGTCACACATGACCCCTTAGTAAATGAGTACAACCGCCTCTCCAATCTACAGCTGCCATGACGTTTCCCTTCCGGGTCAATGTGTTAATGCAACGGAGTCCTGCCCCCTTTCTAACTGGCCGACTACCCTTGAACCCTGGGAAAGAACTGTCAGGCCAGCCCGTCCAGGGAACTCTGTTCTCGCTGCTTAGCACCCTCACAGGTCGGGGGGGGGGGGTAGAGATTTACAGCCAAGAATCATTGTATTTCTGTCACATGTACCCATCCTAGAAGGATGTATTAGGACCTTGTCTGTCCCAAAAACACAGAAATAATTAATTATCTGCCGGGGGTTGAGCCTTTACAAGATTTAAAGCTCTTTTTGAATTCAGATGGTAGACTACTTAGAGAAATTGAAGAATACACCTTGAAAAAAAACAAACAAACATGACTCTCCCATTAGACCATATTAAAGTTGATGAGGACACGCATACTTGAATTGCAGTGGGTGTCTCATCTGTTGCTATGAAATTTAAACATCTTGGAAGTTTAGGCAAAAGATGAATGTACTGTTGCAAACAACCCGACATATATGAAACTGACTAAAACCCTTCTTGTATAGATTAAATTATTTATATAATGTGTGTGTATGCATGCCACAGTTTTTATGCCTCATTGAAGGAATGAATTGTATTCCATCTCTAAACATCTATATCCCAAATGTCTATTTGTACATACAATTTACCACTGTATTAATATTCTGTTGCTTTCCTGTTTTACTGTCTTTCAGGGACATTTCAGTTCAGGCATTTGCTTCACTCCAATACTAAATTATAGGAATTGAATGGCATTAACAATTTAGCAGTTTTGTAAAATTGCATATTCTTACAGATGTATTCCACATTTATTTTTCTATAAACAGTGTTACCTGATTCAACACTTCAACACTGATTGTTAATCCAATGTTTAATTTATTATACCTATATTTACTAAATACACACCATAAATTGTAGTACACCACTCATTTAGCAAGTGTGAATAATCCATACTAATTGTATGTAATTGTATTATTATGCTTGTTTGCTTTTCTTGCTATGTAAGTGTATACAGTGTATATTAAAGAGTTAGAAAAATGAAAGTTTTATAGAAACTTGTACCTGCTGTTGATTTAATAATAAAACAAAATAAACAGCACACTTAACTTGCCAACATCTTTGCTATTCACCTTCTCCTTTAAAAGTTCTCCTGAGCTGTGTGGGGAAGCAGCACAAAGGAATATCCACTAGAAACCCTCCCCAGGGCATCAGATGATTCGAGGGCATTTGCCCAGCCCCTCCCACCTTTCACCTCCCAAGCTCCTCCCTTCTCATACACCAGCCCACCCCAAAAATACATCTGCTACAATAACTACATGGCATTTTATGGGGATGATGGCGAACATTACCTTACCTTGGTTGGTGCTCTTTTTTTGCCTTTCATAGGCATCTTAAGGTTTGCTGTTATTCCTGTAACAAACACAAACAGATTAAGTGCTACCCTTATTCAAGTTACCATGGTAATACCCTTGTAAACTGTGGTAAAACCCAGTATACCATAGTAAATCATTGTAAATCACAGAAAGTCAGAGTAAACCATGGTAAATGATAGTATAGCATATTAAAGTAAGGTAAAATATGGTAAATCATGGTAAGAGAAATACATACTGAAAATGGTTATTTACCATAGCCCACAGTCTGTGTGGAGTGAGGCATGTGAGTAATAATGGATTGTCCAGACAGTAATTTGTGTGTAAAAGAATAAATAGTTTTATTATTTTTCTTTACACAACAAAAATAATCAAAAATTAAAAAGAACGGCGTGAGGGAGGGGGTGCTGGAGTAATAATCAAAACAGAGAAGTAGAAACGTCCTTAATCGTCTTCACAGTGTTCCCCAGACATAAAACAAAAAGAACACAAACAGAAAAGAAATTATCAGTGCAGTTTCCATTCGTATCTCCAGAAATTCAAAACAAACCGCCACCAAACTTTCGTTCTCCCTCCGCCCGTTACTCTGCCTATTTTCTCTCAGGACCAACCCCGAACACAGTAGTACGTTCCCTTTTGTATGCAACGTCCCGCCTCTGTAGTCAGTGGAACACCAATCCCCAACTGACAAGTGTCCTTATAACTTGACTCCAATGACTGGAATTTACATACTTGTACTTCCGCCCCTCACCAAGGTGCCGCCCCTCATAAAGATGACTTTCGTCATGGTCACGAGACCTTGGTAAGGGAAGTCCTGAGTTGGTTTGATGCCTTCTACTGTCGGGAGGCTGAATTACAGACCGAAACCCCTTTGACTCATCACAGAAGTATTTAATTCATATTTCATCATTCAGTGTACTGTAATTAATGCAAAATGAGAAATAAGTCACACCTTTTGGGCATACCTTTCATCTTTATTTTTTCAGTTGTGTTCTAGTTTTTAAACATTTTACAGTCTCTATTACTATTTTGTTAATGTAAATGTTTCTTATTTTTTGATTTTGCAATTTTAGTTTTCATTAACTGGAAAAATGCAGTGAATCACCGTATTCATTCTGCAATCATTGTATTAGCAGCTCTCCTATAAAGGGTGTCTGTCTACAGAATTTGGGGGTATTTCAACATCCGAAGCTGTTTACCCAAAAATCTCTGGGCCAAGTCTTGTGTACATATACACACATACATGTTTTCTTTTTGTGGGGATCTGACTTAAAGAAAGTTTTTGTTTTTCTTTGTATACAGCAACTCAACTTGAAAAATCTTAATAATCTTGGCAACTTAAAAAAAAAAAAAAGAATTTAAATGCTGAAACTGAAAAAACAGAAATGGTACCATACACTAGTGTCTAGGGCAAGTACTGGATATACAGATGACCCTTTAAATGTTTAATATTTAACAAAGATTACAACATAAATCATAATAATATGTTAAAATACATACAAGTTCAACATGTTGTACTCACCCCAAAACTAAAAGTTTCATTATTCTAGTTCAAATTTTGGCAGTTGTATTACGTTCAGATTGTCATTATGTTCTAAAAGAAAGGATTTACTCGTAACCATATTGACTCATATTGCAAAAATTTCAGAACATTTAGTAACATGTACAGGAAATGAAAGCAAGTTGTCTTCAACATACGTATCATAAAGTTGCATTTTGGATTTGCTTACTTTCAGTTTATGTACTAACAAATGACATACAGTATGTGTACATATGCAGTGTGCTTCACAAGTGCAGTATGGCTTTAACACAATAAGTTGGTCTATGCTTACAAATGATCCATCAGCCAAAGTGGCACGAGAGTCATTGCGTTTAAATTGTGTACAGTATGAATTTGATGTATATAACTTCCCATTCAGAACATACCTGTTATACTTTTCACAATCCCTTCTCTTTATTTCACCATTCAGTAAAGTTTCAAGTGCTAGGACTTAATTCACACTTAAAATACAAGATGAAGGGCATCCAAGTGCAATTTTCCTCTACACAATTTACATGTGTCAGCATTTGATCATTTCCACTCACCCAACAGTACAAATCATTTACTCTTTCTGGGGCATCTGGCATACGCCTCTTTACAAAAACAATTACCTTCTTGTATGCAAATAAATGCTTAAATATCTGAAGTGGTACACATTGTGTACCATGGAACATCTTTAAGAGTTTACCATTGGCATCCCCAAAAATAAATGCAGAATTACACCACAAAGGACCCCATTGCTTAACACTTGGAAACAAGTGGGTTAAAAGATTATATAACATTATATGACACGTATTCTGGTCCATAAAGATTAGCAACATCCACAACAAATTTGATGCAAGGAAGTTCAGCTTTGTGTATTTCTTCATTTGAAATCTCACAGCCTAAATGTATATGTACTGCATTAACAAACAGTAGCCAATGCTTGTAAAAAGGCAATGGTAACATTTTTCTGAGGACAAAGGGAGAATAAAACAACGGAAAAGCTTGCCATTCATTTGCTTTCCAAAAGTGTCTAAACTCAATTGGTCGTGGAGTTATTGATAAGAGCTGCCTATTTATGTCATCAAATTTGTTCCCTATATAAAAATATTTGTCATGATTGCAAGAATCACATATTACATATACAAATGGTCTTACTACTCCTTGTAAAACACAGTGCATGTACTCAGGGTTGAAGCCTTTAACAACAACAAACAGTGCAAGTAGCATGAAACTATTGGGGCCTTTCACCCATAACAGGTTGACCTACTGTAAATGCATCTTTAGCATGTCTAATCACAGCATTGTGAGTTTTCTCTGGAGGAACCGGGTCTTGCAAGGGGTATGTTCGCACTGTTGCATGCCCTTTAGGAACAACTACCCCTGGATGATAGCAATCGCCACAGCCATACGTACCATTAAACTGTTCTGAAGCATTGCCCTGGCAACGGAGTCACAACAACAAAGTATGATAGCACAACGAATAATATGTTCTAAGTATTCATTAGTCATCCAAATACACACACACACAAACAAAAAAAATAAATAAATACGTACATCAGTCATGAAATGCAGATAAAGTGTATAACCTTCTGCAGTATATATGCACTGTAAACATAAGAACATAAGACAGTTTACAAACGAGAGGAGGCCATTCAGCCCATCTTGCTCATTTGGTTGTTAGTAGCTTATTGATCCCAGAATCTCATCAAGTAGCTTCTTGAAGGATCCCAGGGTGTCAGCTTCAACAACATTACTGCTATTTTCTGTTCTGAATGCCCCTTTATCTAATCTCCATTTGTGACCCCTGGTCCTTGTTTCTTTTTTCAGGTCAAAAAAGTCCCCTGGGTCGACACTGTCAATACCTTTTAGAATTTTGAATGCTTGAATCAGATCACCGCGTAGTCTTCTTTGTTCAAGACTGAATAGATTAGATTCTAATACTAATAGAGTATGAGGTGAAGTCGCATGTGTGCCCGCAGGACGTGGAACTAGACATCTCCCCTCACCATACTGGAATCTGGGAGCTAACACATTTTTACTGGTTTGTGCTTTCTTAGAGTATTCCGCCCTGTGGCAGGGCAGCAGAAAAGCCCTGCACATAATTAGGGGGCAGGACAAAGCCCTGCATGTAAATTAAATGTGTTGTTTGTTTAGCACTGGTGAATGTATTGTTATGATTTTAAATGTATTTTGATGTATTGATGTAATGGGAGAATGTATTATGATTTGTTGTATTTAAATGCATTGTGTGGTTTGTGCGTTGGTGGTGGTTGGCAGGGATGGGCTTAATTCCTATCCCTGCCAAAAACATGTGAGAATGTGGCTGGAGCCGTTTATTGAATTATTGTTTGAGTGTTGTAATTATTGTTAGGTGCACGTGTATATAACCTGGGGCCGTACTTTGAAAGTCTTCTTAGGACAAAACTTAAGAAAGTTCATAAGAAAATAGTTAAGATCTTCCTAAGATTGTTCTTAAGTTCAACTGTTCAATTTTTCATACGATCTTAAATTTAATCTTAAGAACTTCTTAAATATTGTCTTAAGAAAGAAAAAAATCCTGAGTAATAGGGAGGCTGGTAAACTGCGTTGGAACAAAAAACTATCATGACCCAACTCCCATCAGCAGCACAGAGCTTTATTTTTTAACTGACCGAAAATCATGCTTCTACCTCAGGAATCTGCTCGGTTATCTTTCCTTAGAATTACGGCTTCTGAAAACGGAGATAAGCCCTGTGACTAGATCACGGTCTTCTTAAGGGTAAACAGTCCTTAAAGACTGAAAACCTTGCAAAAAGTTTATAAGTTGCAATACTTTAAATAAAACATTCATACACATCTCATCAATATGTAATACAAATTGCATACATATTTTCATTAATTGATATTAAGGATATCATAAATAATCCTTAAAACAATTAACTTGTTAGTTATAGCATGAATTAGGTCTATATTAATGGATATGAAATCTTAAAATACCAGCATACCCATAATGAAAAACAACTGTATTTGGGAATTCATAAGATTCACAATAATATAAAAAAATATGTAAAAATACTCAAAATATTTAAAAAAATATATATTTACATTTCTTTATTAAACTATTAAAACATTAAAACCTTGGCATGTATATTCTTCTGCATACCTGCCAAGAGCTTATTTTAAGACAAGGGTTTAGTTTTCTTAAAGACAATTTTAAAGAAAAAAAATGTAATGTCATTTTGAAGATTACCAATTTTTTTGAAGTTTGTTCTTAAGAAAAAAAAGATAAGTAAAAAGTTAAGAAAATTCCTAAGGATTTTTTTTTTGAGAATAGCAGTTTTTCTTAGTTTTTTTCTTAAGTCCAAAGGCAAGAAAAAAGTTGGATTTAAGAAGATTGGTTTTCTTAAGAACGTTTCAAGAATACGGCCCCAGGGCTGGCAATGGAACATGAAACAAGCAATGTGATTGGTCAAGCTAGGTTCCAGCTGTCTGTATATCGGACGGATAATACATATTTGAAATCACTGCGCTGCCTCACAGAATGTAAAGTATCAGTAGCCATCTTGTTTACAGTTACAGATGTACAGAAACTATAATACTGAGTGATCAATTACCAGCAACCCCCCCCCCCCCCCCCCCAAAAAAAAAAGTAGTAAGTAGACATGGCGATTTGGATGAACTGGAATACATCAACAGGAAGAAAACAAAAATCGCTCTTTGTACTCACTCACCCCGACTGTCATTTCCAATTATGTCTTTTTAGCTGTTTGTAAACACAAAAAGACACGTATCCACCCCTCTGCGACACAGACCTTGAAAAATGACTGAATTCCGAGACGCCATTATTATTATTTTTTTTTACTTCATTTCTGCAGAAACAGCGTCTTGCACTCACAGAAAAAAAAATAATTCAGTGCCGTCTCAACTCCGCCTCCTGGTGGATCTTTTCAATGGCAATGTAAGATTCAACACATCAAAAATAAATATATTTACTTACTTTTGCATGTTTCATTAAATCAATTTACTCAGATTAACTTAGTGTGTAGTTCAACGTTATATATGGTACTACTTTTGTGGTCCCTTTATTGGCATAAGGATATAAAAAAAAATAACAATTTTGTTTTGCCTTAAAAATTACTTCTGCTTTTTTTTTTTTTTTTTTTTGTCAATTCTGGCTTGTGATTGGTTAAAACATCGTCATAGGAGCAAAAGTAGATTTAACTATCGCCCTCACATCCTTAGACCACCGGGCAATAGTCTCCATCTGTCATGCGGTCCAGTGGTTAAAGAAATGGGCTTGTAACTAGGTCCACGGTTCAAATCCCACCTCAGCCACGGACTCATTGTGTGACCCTGAGCAAGTCACTTAACCTCCTTGTGCTCCTTCTTTCAGGTGAGACGTAGTTGTAAGTGACTCTGCAGCTGATGCATAGTTCACACACCCGAGTCTCTGTAAGTTACCTCGGATAAAGGCGTCTGCTAAATAAACAATCATCGACCACGCGGTAGAGCCGCATCGAGAGGGCTCATCGCTATTAGAAAACGTTGTGTTTCTTTATTTTGTTTTAAAACAAAACAAACAAAAAAAAAAAACTATATTTACCTTGAACTTCTGCTATTTCGCCGGGTAACCTTCCGCTGAGGAATAGTCCCTAACATAATTAGAATAGAAAAACGACACACATATAGAAAACGTTATTATTATTCAAATTATTATTATTTGGCTAACATATTTATTTATTGGGGTCTTACTCTTTCTTATTATAATTTAACTGGACATGTACAATTGTTGAACAGTCCATGTAGTATTGAGTCGGACTCAAAACTTGTTGTTGGAGGCGGGGCGTCATTCAAGCTGGCAGGGAGTTGATTGGCTGGTGCGGAAAGAACTGAAGCAGGGTTGGCAGTTTGATTGGCTGGTTAAGGGAGGGCGTTGTTTAGATTCTACTGATGACAGAATTGTGGACCAATCGTATCTTTCCTGTTGATTTGCTGTCCAGTAGCTGCGAATTGAGCCTTCATTACGGTGTCTGATTGCTGATTGGCTGTTCGCATTCAATCGTTTTCTGTCTATTGCCTATTTAGCGTGGTGAAAGTTCTGCGCTGATGATGACCTCATAATCGAAAGGAATAGAGAAATCACCAAATACAACATTTACCCGCTAGATGCTTTCAAAACAAGCCAAACCTGGCTGGAAAAACACCAACCTGGCACCACTGATCAAGGGGGAGTAGCCTTAAAGTCGTTACCAATGTTCAATGTACAAATAAAACGCGAATTCATATAATTTGTTTCTATATTGGGGTTCTGGTACTTTAGGATTTAGGAAGTTACACCCCTGCAGGCAGGCGAGTTTAAGTAGTACTCTAATCTTTAGTTGTGTGTGTGTGTCTATATATATATATATATATATATATATATATATATATATATATATATATATATATATATATATAATCATTTAATTTGAATTGAAGGGCATATGATGTCTTGTCTTGTGAATTTAATATCACATGCGCCTTATTGTGGATATTTATAAATTATCAATGCTTAAATGCTACATTGCCAGAGCTTTTTTTTGTGTTCATACATACATTGTACAAATAGCTCTGTATATACATATACACATGGGAGGGTTCATACGCAAAAACACCCATCATATAATAGACGTATATATCCCCCCAACTCAACACCACACGACCATTATGACAGTAAAAATAGACATAATGAAGCGTTCTTACCTTTGTATAAGTTAGTGATGAGCAAATGTGCCCGGTGCACAAAGTTTTCACTACCTCTACTGTGCAGAATATACATACTGTATATATATGGGTGAATATCGGGACTTTCTTCCTATGCATCGGGACGCGGGACATTTTTTGCTAGGAAATCGGTACTGTCCCGACCATATAGGAACCTTTGGCATGTATGTCCCGAATGCGTATTTATTTAACGGCAGTATCTCTAGTATATTACTGTTTGACCTTTTTTTAGAATGTATTTTAATATACAAAGCAATGTAAAATTACAGCTCCACCACGATCTGTGGAATAGAAATTAATTTACTCTGTTAGATACACTGTTCAAATAACCTGATTTTTTTTTTTTTTTTTTTTTGCATGGCCCAGCATGCATAGCGTTCACCACAACTCTTCCTTATTACGAACTGCTGAACCAGCTGCTCGGATTCAACTTCCTCATTTATTTATCTATCTTACACAGTGGGGAAACAAATCTTTTAACTGTAGAAAATCTGCCTTCGTAATTTTGTTTTCGGTTGTTTGAGGCATTTATTTCGACAAGATGTCCAAGCCGCCACCCAAGCCAGCGAAGCCAGGTAAACCAATTAAATCTCCAAACAAACTACCGCAGGAATTCTAATCTTAATAATACTACACTTTAGTACATTGATAACGTTCTGGTTAATCCTGACTCCTATCACTGAGTTTATCAAACAAAAAAGGCCTTGTATTTTAATAAAATAACGTGGAGTGCTTACTTCATTTATTTGAATTGAATTTTGACGTTTGTTAATTAACACTATTTCAATTTGATTTTGATGGGTTAAGCTGCTGACTTCCTGATTTATTATATTTAAAAATCGTGATAAAGTTTTAATTTAGTTTTAATTTTTTAGTTTGCATTGCATTCTGTGTTGGGGTGGGTGTTGCCGCTCGTGCTGCAGTTGAATGAAGTCAAGATCTATATAATTAACAAACATGCATACCGAGTTTGTTTCTGCATCGTCGTAATTAGACTGAAAGTGAGTTTGTTTTTCTAAAGTAAAGCTTTAGAGCCTCTGTTGGCACATTGAATGTAATACCTAGTAGTACCAGCGTATTATTTTAAATACACCCTCAATTGGCACAGTGTTTTATATTTGATTTAAAACTTGTTCTAAATCAGCAGTTGATTTCCAACAACATCCACAAGTAGGATTGCAACATCCACAAGTAGGTGCACAATAAGGTGGTTCTATACAGGCCTACAATGGGTTGTTGTTGCTAGAGTGATCTCCATTGTATTTTAGGTCGTGAACAACGAACGTTTCGTTTAAATTAAAGGGTCAATTTTGTTTAAATTAAGCTATAATGTAGAAACGGTGTTTGTTTTCACAGTATTCTATTTTGGTTATTAAATACAATACATTATTAACGATTTGCATAAATTGCCCTTTGGAAACATGATGTGACGTTTAAGGACAACACGTTTTACTGTTTGTTGCTGAAATACAAAATTCCAGTTACAGAGAGTCATAAATCGGGGATAGTTCAGAGTTGCCAACCTTTTTGTTTTTACTGATATCATTTATCTCAGATAATAAAATCCATTATAAAATAGGCTATTTTTATGTACTTGCATTTCTTTAGGTCTTATTTACTACTTATGGTCATACATGGACACATTTGCAGACTGGATCATTTGCTTCCTTGGTCTGGAGCTGGTGCTGCTATTACCAGCAGTCTTGATAGTCAGAATTCGAGGCAGAATGTCTGTAGACAGTTCATATCTTACGTCTTTTTACAAGATTCATCTGAGAAAATACTCCTTCTAATTCTGTAGCACTGTGTGGCAAAGCCAACATACTAATGGCAAACTTGGCAAGTGTAGGAAAACGTGGCTCTTTGCTAGGAGTATTCATCAGCCGCCAGATCCTGTCCAAGATCTGTCAAGTCAGTCATTTGGTACTGCAATTTAATTTCTAGGCTATCCAACATACTTCCAAGAACGATTTGCAGGAAAAGCTTTGCAAGCTGGACGATGTCTCCTGAGCTCGCTGTGCTTTGGCTACTTGGTTAAAGAACGCGTATTCTAATTTCAGCACAGTATTGTTAATTGGTATTCTTCTTTTGATACTTTTCACTGCCATCACATACGTCATTTGGTATATGTAATTCGAGCTGATTGGGAAAGCCGCAAATCAATAAAAAATATACCATACCGTATTTAGATCAAAAATCATACATTTTTTGTTGTTTACTGGTAGGGTTCAAATTTGACTTTTTTTTTTTTTTTTTTGACCGTCTGTAAATTTACAGAATTTTAGAAACTATTTTGAGCAAGTCAGTACTTGCCAAATGTGTCTTTGAGTTGACACAGCTAAGCTTTATTCCTGCACATTGTGCCTACCAGGTGCTCTACTTTTGCTGGTTAGTATTTTGAAGAAAAGAAATCCTAGCAAGGTAATGAAGCACATTCAGTCCTCAATCTGCAAAACAAATGTTTATAACTGGTTATATTTGTACATTTGCAAAAATCCAAAATTTTAAATCAGAGTGTTACTGCGTGGAAAAATGACATGAAAAAACATAGGAACTTTTTGATCGCTTAGACTTTCAAATTCTGAAAGAACCAGCTGAAGTTCCAGTTTCCTGAGATTTCAGGAAGTACTCTGATCTAATAATAAATAGTGTGTGCACTCAAGCCTTGGGTCACAACAAAATAAACCTCTTACCTTTTGCTGCTTTTATCTTCTAGCTTTGTCCTTACTAACAGTGTCTGCTCTAGAAATTTCAGCAAATAGTACAGAGAGAAGACCATCATTTCTTAAATATTTACCTTTGTAGTATTTGTTGACTTTACACATACAGGGTAATTTCTGTTCAAATAACCATATTTGTGAAAATAAATCCCTAAGTGACCACCATATATTTTATTGCTGGGACGAACACCAGACTTTCATGTTAGGATATTGGCTCATAATTTATATATTTGTTCCGATATTCGTTTGTTTTTCAAAAAGTAATGAGGGTGTGGCAGTAGCCCCTGTGTGGGCCTTTGTTTTACAGCAAGACCTTACAAAATGTAACATATTAAAGAAGAAAAATGTCCCTGGAGTAAAGAATATGTTGTGTAGGACTTACTTAATCCCAGCGAATTAACTACAAAACAAAGGATGCCAAATGGCAGTTCAATGTACATATATAAATGTTGCAGAAACTACATTGCTTGGGTGGCTAAAAGACGAAGAAAAACGAAGTGTTTTTCTTGATAAGATTGACTCCAAAGAGGTCTGCTCTAGGAAAAAATAAAAGCGCTGCGCTAAAGACAATGAATTAGACTCTGCTTTATTGCTTGGTTTCTGCAGGAATGTAAACAGGGCGGGGACATGAAAGCATATAGGAGGTGCCCACATCAGAGCGAGCAGAGCCGAGTGAGACAAGCTGCTTTGTGAATGTGCTGCTGTGAAAGTGCAAGATTGTTGTTTTTAGTGTGGCCCAGGCTAATGAGCCGGGAATAATCGTCCCAATAAACCATGGATTTGAGTACCAGCAAATTGTTTGTGTCGCCTTCCTTCAATTTCCATCGTATGCTACAAAATCATTTCGGGAACAAAAATAACACACTCCTAATTTTGGACCCTGACAGCCGCATTATAACAGGGTAGCACTGTATGCAATTTGTAGTGTTTTTACAGTGTAGAAATCTTTTATCTTCAGAATTAATGGCTCGGTAGCAAATAGGATGTGGTTAGGAGACATAGAGATTGTTTGATCATGTGTAGATGCAGTTACCAAATTAATGACTTTGTTGATAAACCACAAGCTCAGATCTACTAGTCAAGGGTGTCGATGCAAATCAAATTTAAGGCAACGACATAGTCATTGTAAATGCATAGCAATGGCAGAGCCATAAACTTTGATTTAATTTATGCCCATATTTTCAATTCAGTGTGAAATTCAGTATTTTATATATATATATATATATATATATATATATATATATATATATATATATATATATATATATATATATATATATATAATTTTTTTTTTTTTTTTTTTTTTTTTACCACGACAAATGGAAAACTCAACCAGTAAGAGTCCTAACTATTAATGCTTGGTTTAAGTTCAGTTGAAAAACAAATGAGCCAGTGCCTATTTAACTATGCAGGGAATAATGGAAGATGACTTCTTACTGAGCAGGTTGAGTCATTTCAGGTTTTACTATGAGACTTAATTTCATGTTACTTGTATCAAAGTGTGGTGTGTCTAATTAATCTCATATGTGTAATTCAACTCATACTAAATGCTGGACTGACTCAAACAGATATGCAAAGGGTCTTAAATTATGTCATATTAGACTAGTGCTTCAAAGAAGGGGCTTTGTTGAAAAAATATAATCGCTTGCGAGTCACTGCAAGCATTTGAGATGGAAACATCGGCATAGTTATAAACCTTTGAAAGTAACGAGGCATAGGGTCAGAGCTATTTTTGCCTGTTGTTTTTTATTTATTTTTTTCACAGTTAGATTTGTGGCTATAACTAACTGTAAAGGTTACAGGTACATGTCATACATTAAATTAATCTGCACACACTAGGCTTCCATAAAAAAAGTGAAATAGTCTGAGACTCGCCCTGTTAAGTACAGATAACAAAAACCACAGAAAAGGAAAAAAAAAACATTTACTGTTTGTAAAAAAATATTTTAGCATGGCCAGCTCATCTGACCACAGTAGGGATTCAGGGAAACACATGCTTATGGATTAGGGAGTGGTTAACATATAGAAAACAGAAAGTACTGATTAGAGGAGAAGCCAGTGGAGTACCACAGAGATCAGTATTAGGTCCTCTGCTCTTCCTAATCTACATTAATGACTCAGATTCTGGTATAGTAAGCAAACTTGTTGTTTTTGCAGACGACACAAAAATAGGAGGAGTGGCAAACACCACTGCAGCAGCAATGGTCACTCAAAATAATCTAGACAGCATTCAGAACTGGGCAAACACGTGGCAAATTACATTTAATACTGAAAAGTGTAAGGTACTGCATGCAAGCAATAAAAATGTGCATTTCATACAACAGGAAATGGTTGGGAGTTCCACGCTGCCTCAGCAGAGTGAGACTTTCTGGTAAAGGAATACTGCAGCTACCAGTCTCCGCTCTAACCGAGGAGTTTAAGTGCGCCAACGTCAGACTGGAAATGACATTAGTAGAGTCACGTGACAAATGCGTAAGGGAGGCAGCACCTGTGTTGAAAACTGGAAGAAAGTGGGCGGCAAAGAAAGCTGTGGAGGATGCAAAGGCTGCCCTTCGAATTGGTGAGATCATGGGGCAAGTTCAGCATGGAAGAGGGGGTCTTGGTCTAAGTTCAGCTCCTCCTACATGGCACAAGGCAGCCCCAGCTCAACGGAGGAAGATGGTAGTCAACGAGGTGCAAAAGCAGGAGGAGAGGATGAGGTGCATAAAGGCCATTTCCCAAGCCAAGCAGGGAAAATGGATGAGGTGGGAGTGTGAAACAACGCAAGATTGGCTGGCAAGACCTATGGTCAATGGAACACAGCAGGATCAGTTTCCTCATCAGGTCAACATATGGTATTCTCCCATCACCACAGAACCTAAACCTCTGGGTAGGAGAGGATCCCTCATGCCCTTTGTGTTCATCACCTGCAACATTAAGGCACATTTTGACAGGATGTAAGGTGGCTGTTAGCCAAGGAATCACCGTCGAGCCCTCTTGAGGTGTCGTGGGCTAGTTGGTGAAACACCGAGGATGGAAGGTGCCCACTTGAAGACCCCAGAGATGTACCCTACTTAGCTCAATCCAGACGGTTGTCATGCTGATGCGCTGGGGGAGACCGCACTGTGGTTGATCCCCGGAGCCAGCATCACAGTCGTTGTGTGTGCTGAGGCGCTGGGGAGGCAATAAGCTGATCCCTGGAGCCAGCATTACACTTCAGCCATCAACACCAGACAGAAGGATATCTACATCATCATATGGAAGGAAACGCAAATGGATGGAGACACAGATGGATCACATTAGTTTACTGTAAAGCTACATCTTAGTTGGTGCTTATATTGGCGAGAGCCGAGTTCAAATCAGCTTGAAGTTTCAATATCTACTCTCGTGTAATGGAAATCCATATGGGAGATACTGAAATAGAAGAAGGAATCTATGAAAAAGACCTAGGAGTTTATATTACTCAGAAATGTCTTTATTTAGACAATGTGGGGAAGCTCATCTAGAATATTGTGTTCAGTTCTGGTCACCTCGCTACAAAAAGGATATTGCTGTTCTAGAAAGAGTGCAAAGAAGAGCGACCAGAATTATTCCGGGTTTTAAAGGCATGTCATATGCAGACAGCCTAAAATAATTGAATCTATTCAGTCTTGAACAAAGAAGACTACGCGGCGATCTGATTCAAGCATTCAGAATTCTAAAAGGTATTGACAATGTCGACCCAAGGGACTTTTTTGACCTGAAAAATGAAACAAGGACCAGGGGTCACTAATGGAGATTAGATAATGGGGCATTCAGAACAGAAAATAACTCCCCAGTAATGTTGTTGAAGCTGACACCCTGGGATCCTTCAAGAAGCTGCCTGATAAGATTCTCAGATCAATAAGCTACTAACAACCAAATGAGCAAGATGGGCCAAATGGCCTCCTCTCAATATGTAAACTTATGTTCTTAATGAATCTTCAACATGTAGGGAATAAATAATAATAATAATAATAATAATAATAATAATAATAATAATAAATTATCAAATTAAAATCCTAAATTAAAATGTATTATTTTGATGAAGTATTACCGTAAAAATCCTTTTATAGGTCGCACTGGTGTAAAAGTCGTTCCCCCCCACTTTCTGAGACTTCAGTTTTAGAAGAACACCAATTGATTTTTTTCCCTACATACTCATTAATAATTGAGTGTTTTTCATTTTTAGTTATCTATTCAGTTTTTCAAAATTTCTAAAATTTAAAAAGTAATCATTGACAGCATAAAATCAAGTTATATATCCCATATCACATCTGTTTCAACCTATTTGATTTTAGCTTATCAAGTACCCACTGCGTTACACTGACATGTAGAACAAGTTACAGTATGTATTAAAGTCAATCAGAGTACTCCATTCAAACAAAATGTTTTCTACATTGGGTCATAAACGCTTTCCTCTTATCAGCTCATTTTTCTTTGGCCATTTTAAATTTGTCTTCGTTTCGTCTCCAGTCACGTACTGTTTTTCAGCATTGTGATGTATTTAGGCAAATTCGACCGCGCAATTTCAAACATGTCGAGTAACATTTTTTTTTTCTTTCTTACTGTTCTATTTTAACCAGTCTCAGTCACCTGCATTACTTCGATTTTGATCCTATATTATATTAGATTTTGATCCTAGTGTAAAAAAAAAAGGTATGCACATGAAATAAAACAAAAAGAAAAAAACGTGGGGAGTCTAGCCCTAGTTGTCTGTTTATAATTTACAGGAAACATTTGCCTTAAATAAATAAATGAATACTAATCCTACTGTCTCTCCATTCACTATCTTTATATACAGTGTATATATATGTGTGTGTGTGTTGGGGGATGGGCTCACATCACTGCTTGCTTCTGCGTGCCCACTTTGTTAAAGAATCACCTGCACTACAGCTGTGTGAACAAGGCTAAAGCAGGCTCTATCTGCGACGGGGGATCGGGGGCGATGAATCAGTGATAAAAATATTAATCAATGACAGCAACATTCACGATTAATCGATGAATTAGAATAATCGTTGCAGCACTATACTAGACCATACAAATATGTAGACTAGATGAAGTGTGGGAGTGTGTACTGTACAGCATGTTAATCCTTTCCCCTTTTATTGACCACATTTTGAATTGAATATGTTGCAACTGATAATGGAAACCTACTGGAGCAATCAAACTAATTATTACTTTTCAAACGCTACAAAACAGCCTGCAAAGTCAACTTCAAATTTCTTTGCTTTTTATAGCTATAAACACTAGACTAGAATGATTTGGGTGGGATAAAATCTCCAAGGAAAACAAAAGCACTTTTTGAGACAAGTAAACGCTTCTAGGGGTGTGCTAATTGCATGTATTGGCTACTTTAGGTAGTTTTAAGTTGGGATTTTTAACTGAAATAAACAAATACATTAGTATTTGCTTTCTTTTTGACATGTTGCATATTGAGTTAATTTTCAATGTGACTGCAATCTTTATTTAAAAGCAATTCTTATAAAAATAACTATTTATATTACCTTTCTTTCATAGTGTTAATCTAAAAAGCTGAGTAACATTGAAAGAGCCATACAGAACTTTTTTTTTTTTTTGTCATATGGTGTCCAATTACTTTACATACCCTATAGCAACAGAGATTCAAACAGTGAAGAACCAAGGGAGGTTTAATAGAACAAGCACAGAGTAGCCTTTAATGAATACATCTGTATTTTAGCCTTTAAGTTCCCATACTATCCAACACTATTACTTTACTCTGCAGTACCAGTCCTCGAATGCTACCCCCCCCATACAATACAGTAAAGTGCGCATTGCTGCATTCTAGGTTCAAGCAACTATTCAGAATTCCGTCATAGCTAACGAAAATCTTGCTCTCCGATTGGCTGTCCGCTATACTTTTGAAAGCAACTGTGACGGAGTGTACATTCCCTCTCGCCTAGATGGCGCTGTAACCGCGCTAGAGGAGTTGAGTTCAGACAGCGTCCAGTGATTTAAGGTTGGGATTAAACAGAGGCCATGTTGGGGAGGGCAGTAACTACACAATGATTATTAAAAACACCTGGGGTGCATTCAATAGGCAGAGCGCTCCAGAGCATTACATGGCGCTTTCTATTGAACGACCTGCACGCCGAGAGCGCTTTGTAACATCTTCCCTGCGCTTTTCTGCAAGTTCAAATTGTCAATGAGAGAACAAAAAACAGCAATAAAAAAATCAAGTTGAACTTAAAATACACATTTCTAATCATGTCTAGTCACACTGTCGGTGAGGTTCCCCACAAAAAGTTAATAAAACATTAAAAATATTACTGTCTTACCTTAATATGTCTTGACAGCAACCGGATTAGAGGAAAAAAAACTCTAACGGGGAACACAAGAATAACTATTTACAAGTCCAACGTAACAAAGTCTGTGCTCTCTCCAGAGCTTATCTTCTGTTTTTATTCAGAAATATTATGGCATCCACATTCTCCGGTTCACAAGCATCCCTGCTTTGCTGAACACACGCTCGCTCGGGACCGATGTTGCATACTTAACATGCTCTTTGCCAAGGCTGCTAGGTTGGGAAAGCGTGTCTGGTTATTTTTTCCCACCAAATCAGGGGATCTTTGCTGATGTTTAATGGAGTTTCAGAAGCATACATCGTAAATCTGTTGTTGGACTAAGGTTTTCTTGGAAGTAGTGTGTATTTCTTGCCGTCCACGAAGTAACAATTCCATTGCTTGTTCGGTCTTCGTTTTCTTTTTAACAGGTGAGTCCTCTGTGCTGCACTCACTCGTACAGACACAAGTTCTGTCATTTTCGAGGTTGTCCTCCACCAGCCTCACTAATTTGGAAGACAGTGCTTCAGACACGTGGGCTTTGGCCTGTACGGATAGGAAATCCCAATGGTGAAATCGTGGGGTCAAGATATGACACACAAAGCAGTGACATAACCTCCTGATTTGGGTCATTCAGCTGATGTAAACAAAATCGGCGAGACAAATTACGCACTAGCTTATCTCTCAAACTCCATTTAACTGGAATTAGCAAATCAGTTGATTAAAGAAGACGGTGTCTCCTCTTCATCAGGAACCTCAGTCAGTCTGTGTTTTATCCCTGTTGCAAGTGGGTATAAAGAACTGGCCGTTCTTGTTCGAATGTTCCAGTTCGAATGGCTGTAGTATAGTATATCAGCCATTAGCTTTGTTAGATCTAAAGTAGCTGTGTCAGACTTTTTGGTCAAATCTAGGTTTGACAAAACAGCAGTAACTGGCCATTTTAATTCAAGAAGGCATTCAAACATATAATAAACTGTGTTCCACCTTGTTTGTACGTCCTGTATTAACTTGAGTGGTGCTTTTTCTGTGTTCAGCATTTCTGTTTGTTTCCTATTTATTATTATTTAAAGAAACCAAAGGAAAGGTAAGGAATAAGAGTGTAGCTTTAAAATTTGCTGGTCTTAATAAAAAAAAACAGTCCTATTAATGAACTGTGTTTTTTGTTTTTTTTCCCCACACCATCGATTCAATGGGTTGATGCATTGTCCCAGCCCTATGCTACACACACCATAACAATCAAACACATTTGATTTGGGTTCAAACAGCATTCAATACAATCAGTGTCCTTTATCAGTGCAAAGCACACAATATCTCAGTCCCGCGAACCAGTTCAGCAAGATATTGTATAAAGTAAGTTTTTCGGTCATGAAACAATAGATCCACGAGCAGAGATGAAGAAAACGATGTATCGCTGTAGAAAGGCATCAAGTGAACTCACAAAAATAAAACAATCCAACCACTTGCAGAAATGCACAATGGTAAAAATAATCCAAGAAAAAGTAGATATCAAAAAGGTTATGCAAATGGCTTAATGAGTTATTTGCAGGACCAGTACGTAATACGCAGATATAATTCTAATGACAAACCCAGCAAAATAATTTGTCACTATATAAATGTAACTTTTCAAATTTCCCTCTCTAAAACACAGAGAAGCCAGCAATCATTCTCCTCCTCAAGGGACCATGATGTAACTCTCTTTCCGGCTCTCTCCCCTGCAACAAAACCACAGAGTTTATATAGGTTGTTAAAACTGACATGCTCTTTGCCTCCTGGTGGCGGAGATTAAATATTACCGCACATTAATACAATACACAATAATCAACAGGCATACAAAAAGAACATAGAATTAGCTCTGGGCAGTAGACATAAATGCATTTAGTCTTTCCATAATTACTTTATATTCTCATTGGCTATACCCCCCCCCACCTCAGGTGTTGGTAAAGGGGAGACCACCCTGTAGTCTACTGACTTCAGGGAATCATCAAAGCTTACTTTGTAATTTATTGGACCTTGCTTGAATAGTGGCAGGACCTTTACATGTTGCAGCTAGTTTAGCCATAAAACCTTTACTAGCATCATTGCTGGCATCGGTTTGTACCCGAAATTGATCATTTGGATGTCACAAGACAGGTGCAGAGACCAAAGCAGCTTTCAGATCTTTGAATGCCTCTTGGCACTCCTGGTTCCATTCCCAAATGGCATCTTTGCTTTTCAGGGCACTGATCGGAGCAGCCCGTTCAGCAAACCTGGGTATATACCGGTGGTACCACCCGGCCACACCCAGGAAGTGCTGGACCTTCTTCAATGACTTGGGAACAGGAAACTGTTGAATAGCTTCAATCTTCTGGACATCTGTAGCTATGCATTCAGCAGACTCCTGCTGTCCAAGAAACACAATGCTCTTCTGCATAAAATGACACTTCTTCTTAAGATTAAGAGTGAGATTGGCTCGTTTCAATCTTTGTAACACAGCATCCAGATCTTTTAGATGTACTTCAGTTTTGTAATAGACAATGACATCGTCAATATAAACAACACAGATCTTTCTTCTCGCATCTGCCAACACGATCTCCATTAAACGTTGGAAAGTAACTGGCATTCTTTAAACCAAACGGCACGACAGTAAATCCGAACAAACCTTCGGATGTAGCAAAAGCAGTTTCTTCCATACTAGCAGGATCCTTGGGAACTTGTCAATATCCACTCTTGAGATCTAATGTGCTAAACGCTGCTGCTCCCTCTAGTGACCCCAATATTTCCCAGGGTTGGGATCAATTCCGAATGTGTTGGTAAACTCCAATTCAATTCAAGAATTTGAATTTGAATTTGAATTGAAAAAATCTTCAGGATTTGGAATTGGAATGAAAGGAATATGATTTATTTCAATGAAATTCCACTCATTTTAAAAGGGTCGAATGCCACATTTATTTTATACATCACTATAAACAATACTGATTGCAACAGCATAAATATATACTTTCAAATACTGTATCTTAAGCATGGCTCAAAGCTTTCAAAACTTAGTTTTTTGCATTTTTGTAATGAGATGTTTAAGAGCTACAGTAGTCCTTAATTATTTGTTGTTCTTTATTCATCTGTTATTTAATCCTTTAGTTTTTCACTTCTATGTTACATGCCACTCATTTTTTAAACTTTTAAAAATGAGTGGCATGTAACAACATAATCTTCTGACAAGAATGATTTTCCAAACGCCATTTTAAACTAGATCCAGGACGTGATGGATGTTCGAACCACTTTCCACCTATTTTTAGCGGTCCCTTTAAGCGCTGTATTCAGTCACTAGTAACTGGGAATCTGACAGAGGCCGCAATGTTAAACTCTTCACAATGTTCAATATAAGAAAGTAGATCTTTATCGCCACCAACTTCTCCATAGCAAGGAAAGTCTAATTTTATGGGCAATTTACGATGGTGTGCAAAGTGGCAATCTGTACTGACTGCACTTTCTTGTCTAGGGGTCGTGACTGTGATACTAGATACAATGCTGTCACCACCTTTACTACCAGGTGATGCAAAACTTAGACTACTTCTAGTCTTTTTAACTGCTACTATTTTCCCATCTAAAATGCTAAATTTAGCTTCAAGCTGTCTGTCCCTGTGCATTAAACAGTCAACCATATGTTTTTAATTCATTAAGGGATAATTCACACTTCTGTTCTACTCTAGCACATTTCCTTTCGATATGGTACCGTAGTAAATCTTCCTAGTGGATATTGCTCACCATCAATTCATTTTCCATTCTACCTATGCAGCTACTCAGCTGTTCAATTACATCCTGCAACTCCCTGATATCAGATGTCCTAATTAACTCAACTTCTGTAGGAGGAGGTGGAAACTCTTGGGGAGAAATATTTTGATCATCTTCACTATCTTCGTTATATCAATACAATTCATCCAAACTTGTAACCAAATCGCTTATGGAATCCTGTCTGGTCACAAACAGTTCGGCTGTAAAATCTAAAGGCAAAATCACAGTGGAATCATCCTCAGTTGTAGTGGATGCCATAATAACAAACTATTCGGTTCCCCGTACGGGCCACCAATGTAACAATCTTCCCTGCGCTTTTTGCCAGTTCAAATTGTCAACGAGAGAACAAAAAGAAAGAAAAAAAAACATTAAGGAATATTCTGTACTACATTTAAAAAGAAAAATAATAGACAAATAGTGCTATGTTAAAGGTGAACTATATGTAACACTGTTATATATATATATATATATATCGTTTTGCTATTTCTGTGAGATTAGGCTTCACAGTGTATCGCGGCTGAAAGACTGAAAGAGCACAGCAGTATAGTCTACACCAAAAACTTGAAACCCTTTCTTTTGTAGCAGAAAGGGGATGTTAGAATAAGAGAACTTTACTAAAATGAGGTACTTTTGCAGTGTTACATTTCTATCTAACCAAGAGCACATTTACAAACAAAATGATATAAGTATTATAAAAAAACTGTATAAATGGGTAATTGTATGTAAAAATATGATATCTTGTAACAATTGTAAGTCGCCCTGGATAAGGGCGTCAGCTAAGAAATAATAATAATAATAATAATAATAATAATAATAATAATAATAATAATAACAATAATAATATTGGAGAGAAAAACAAGCAAACAGGAGTAGGCAGATGCAGGAGCTCATGGAAATGCAGAAGGTTGCAAAACAAAGAAACTAACTGCTAAAGTCATTCACAGATGTATTCAAAGAATCATTGAAGAAAAAATGTATTTGGAAAGTGTATTTTGTATTTTATTTGTTGTATAAAAATGTTCCTGGGTTCAAGAATTATTGAACAAACTGATCTATTTTTTGGGGGAAAAAATGTATTTTATTTTGCTGTACAACAATACTTACATACAATAGAAACATCCTAATAGCATGTGTAAACTGCACTGTAGCCACCTGTAAATAAAACATGCAATATGCAACAATCACAGTACTGAGGAACAATGCTCTCAACGTAGTTGTTAATCCGTACAGGACTCTTGCATGTGTTTGAATTCACTGCCGCTAAAGCCATGGTGTTGGCTCTCGATGCAAGTGCAATGGAGGCATTAAACAGCAATCTTCCAAAAATTAATCCAGAAATAACTTGTGCTGTGTTTTCTGCCGTCTTGAAAGTTCTGTCTTCATAACACACTGTTCAGTAACTTTTTTATGTTACATAGCGCCATAGCAGTGTGCTCTGCCTGTTGATCGCAGCCCTGGGGATAATTGGTTAATAGGAAAACCCATTTCAGCTGGGTAGTTTTGGAATTGGCAGTGTTGCTGCGTGAGGAGATGTATGTGAAGGGGAATGGCTGGTGATTCTGAACTTCAGTTTGTTAATGTTTTGCGACCCTGCTTTTAGAGTTGTGATTTTTAGACTTGGTTAACTTTGGATTGTAGGGAGAACAGATTAGTGTTTCCCATACTTAGTTTAGGGATGGTAGTAGTGGTATGAGAATTGCCACAAGGTAACGTTTAATTTAGGGTTTGAAATAAGAGCTAATTTGTTTTCTCCTTTTTTGTGTGTGTTTTATTTTCACTTAGAGGCAGTAGCCCACATTTGAAATTCTAATAAGTGCCTAAGAGTGCTGAAACCAGTTTGTCTGTCTTGACTACTGTGTCCATTCCTGAAGTAAATAAACTGGCAGAGCGGTCCCTGTTACGCTACTAGAAGGAGGTGCTTTGTTACATACCCTCTTGAGACAAAGTTTTTTTTATATATTAAAAGCAAGTCTTTTTTGACATAATGGGGATCTTCAAATATTTTAATTGGGTGTTAATTCAAACTTAAAGCCGTTATTTATAAATAAAAAAATATATATAATTCAAGATTGTTGTCTCAAGTTCACACTAATTCTAGATGCAAAGTCAAAATATAGTTGAAAAGGCTAAAATTACATCAGATTTCATTGCATTTCTTTTGTTTTTCAGGACAGGTCAAAGTATTCAGAGCCCTGTATACATTTGAACCAAGAACTGTGAGTACATTTTAGTGCATTTTTATCTGGAATTAAGGAATAATTTTCTAGTTTTGAAAACAGTATATTAAAATGTCAGCTTTTTTCAGCATATTTCCTTTATTATGCAAAACAATCCAATATGAGTTTGTAAACCCACATAGTCCTAGATACAGACTTTACCAGTATTTGCTGAATTGTCATTATAGGGATTCACATCTTTTCTGATGAAAAGAACCAGTCATAGTGCCAGACACTTTTTAATATTGCTAATCTTTTTTTTTTCCTTTTTTTTTTCTTGCTTGCTTGCAGCCTGATGAATTGTATTTTGATGAAGGAGACATCTTGTACATTTCAGATACGGTGAGTCATTAATATTTGTTTTTAATGTTCTGATGTTGTCCTCTTTACTTTTAAGGTTTGTATTCAGTGCATTTTTAATGATGTTTCTTTTTATTTTTAGAGTGATAGCAACTGGTGGAAAGGGACCTGTAAAGGCAGGACAGGCCTAATTCCAAGCAATTACGGTAGGTAGATAAATTTATCCTGAAGTCACTCCTTTATGCTTTTAAAATGACAGCTCAGAAAACATTACAAAAATGTATCCTGAAGTCACTCCTTTATGCTTTTAAAATGACAGCTCAGCAAACATTACAAAAAAATACATAACGTGATGTCATTGATTACCCCACCCCGAAATAGAATGAAAGATGCTGCTGACCTTTGACTGCTAGTATTGTGCCGATTTGTCCAGTGACGGAATGGGACTGCAAATCGGCCCTGGCATTTTAAAGTGCACCAGCCCACGTTGAAGCTGACGATACTTACCAAGAATAAAATGAGGAATTTGCGTTCTGACAGAGAATTACATAAGACGATTAGCAAATTTCAATTACTGAACTAAAAAAAGGCTATCTTGTGATGGGACTGTTTTACTGTTTGCTGTAAATATACATAAACCACAGGAGACCTACAGACATATTTGGAATACAGTGTACGATGGCTTTGCTTATTTATGTCAGTAACCTAATATGATGTTATTGCAGACATTTTAGGAGGTAATATCCAAGGTAATATTAACATGCTTTTACATGTAAGACAGAGATGCCAAGGGTTGGCTGTCCTACCTGCAGGGCAGCAGTATGGAGTAGTAGTTAGGGCTCTGGACTCTTGACCAGAGGATCGTGGTTTAAATCCCAGGTGGGGGACGCTGCAGCTGTACCGCTGCAAGGTACTTTACGTAGATTGCTCCAGTAAAAACCCAACTGTATAAATGGGTAATTGTATGTAAAAATAATGTGATATCTTGTAACAATTGTAAGTCGCCCTGGATAAGGGCGTCTGCTAAGAAATAAATAAATAAATAATAATAATAATAATAATAATAATAATAATAATAATAATAATAATAATAATAAAGAATGAGATTCACAGCCCCAAAAAGTAAGATTCAAGGCCAGAGACTTCCCAGATGGTGTGTTAGGTCATTGCTTAAGACAGGGACTCTCATCTTTGGTCCTTGGTGACATCCAATAATCCAAGTTTTTAATCCAACCAGTACTTAATAGTTTGTTTTAAAGTGTACACTGATTAATATTGCATGAATCACTTCAATCAGCTAAATTAATTAATATTTAACCCTCTAATACAGTAATACGATACAGTTTGCCAGCACATGCTACGTAAAAACAGAATTTAATTTATATCTTCCCATGACAATTGCCAAACTTAATTTTGTGGTCCTATGTCGGACCTGGTCCGACATTGCAATTTTTCCTTTCCGGTCCAATGTCGGACCCTGTCCGACATCTTCAAAAAGATGTAAAAAAACAAGTCTAGTCGTTTTTTTCTCCGGAAAAAGCAGAGAAACCCATTCAGTTGCCGAGTGAGACCGATAGGAGCCGAGAGAAGCCGAAAAAAAAAAAAGTCTATCTCATGAATACAGATAGCCAGCCCCGACACCAAATAGGTAACACGGACATAAACAAACAAGATAGCTGTTTCTGCATCCAGCGCTCAAAGAATATCACAGACATTTGCAGGGCTTTTTTTAGATGTTATAGTAATAAAATAATGACTTGGATCGCATTATTGAGGAGTTTGGTGATAAAACGAGTGATCAAGAGATGATTTATCGGTATGTACTATTAAGAGTTATTTGAAAAATATAGCGAACAAGGGGTGGGGCTGGGCTGGAAATGCAGTACTGATTGTCCTGTTGATGTGCAGTGCCTTTTAAACCTGTTTTACTGTGAAAAAAAAATACTTTTAAACGGCACGTGTGAAAATAAATTGGACCTGACCCACCTGAGACATGCTGAATAAATGGACTGCAAAGGTTTAAATAATATACATAATAAGAAAAGTGTGTACTTACTGTTCATAAGCCTCTTCTCTCACGTGATTAAGAAAATATTCTGTTGTAGAAAGGTATAATCCTTATGCAGCTGTATTTTCTTTATGATGCAGTAGCAATATTACAACCTTGGCAAAACCGAACATGCAACGCACTTGTTTTGTTTAGCATTGGGACAAATACGCAGCTTCAATTAATTTATTTTCTGTTCACGTCACAGAATTTGTAAATGACAGTATAGAAACTACCATGCAAATGAAACCACTGCATTAATGAGGTGTGGAATAAATAAACACTCATTATTGTCTTCAAATTAGTGTTCAGACTATTTTCTTGTAGGGATCAGCTGTTTGCACAAAATCTCACCCGGAGTTTATGCTGCGTAGTCCGATCCTGGGTTTATGCACCTGTGCGACTGTTTTAAATGTGGTGTTCTAGAGTTAGAAATTTACTTAGTTTGCTATCCGACATCAGTTGGGTTTTTACTGGAGCAATCTAGGTAAAGTACCTTGCTCAAGGGTACAGCAGCAGTGTCCCCCACCGGGGATTGAACCCACGACCCTCCGGTCAAGAGTCCAGAGCCCTAACCACCACTCCACACTGCTGCCCATACAGATGAACTTACTTTCTACCTTCACTACTATACTGTTCTGTGATTTTTTCTTCTTTCTACTAACTTTGTTTCATGAAGTAAAAGGACTACCCTCAAACAATAAACAGTTATAAATGTGTTGCTCCGTCTATAGGCCAAGGCAACATAATATAAAGGAGGACCTATGGATCAGCCTACTGCTGGCTCTCTTTGAGGTCTGCACTCACATTAGATGCTAAATCACCTAATTCTGCCAATTGTTGCTCAATAACAGGAATAGTTGCCACACGATCAAGAATATCTGTCACAGGATGAGGAATATCATTTACTTTTTCATTCGCATCACGATTCCCAAGTTGAAGTTGATGATGATGGTTGAGAAGGGCCGGGACCACTAAACAAATCAGTTATTTGAACACTTTTCGTTTATTTGATTTATCCATGTTTCTAACAGGGAGTGCAGGCCTACTAATTTTGACGTCCAGCTTTTTTTTTTTTTTTGAATATGTCAACACATGATGACCCAGCATTCTGCACTGATTGGCTCAGGATTAGGGAGAAGCCACACATGAATGTGTGTGTATTGCGGTGTTTTGTAAATAAAGTTGCTGAGAGGGAACTCCCCTCAGTTTGTATTTAATTGCATTATTTTAGGTGAGTTATTAATGTAGTAAGTCATTTTTAAGTCTTTTCTATTTGATTAATCTACACGTACCCAATAGCAAAAGCAAAAAAAAGACGTTTTTTCCATATTTTTTTTTTTCCCCCTCATGATCACTGGCCCACTAACGCACCTGCCCCTCTGGCATTTGCCAGAGCTGCCAGATGTCCAGTCTGGGCCTGCATTTGTGGGTGTGAGAAATGCAAAAAAATAAGATATTCAGAATTATTTCAAATGAATATGACTAAAGAGCATGCAGATCTTTGGTGGTATTCTCAATAATACTGCTTAATTAATTTATATTAAATAGATAATTGAAATAGTCATGGTTTTATTATTTATTTATTTATTTATTTATTTATTTATTTATTTATTTATTTATTGACTTACACTGTTTAGCAAACGCAGGCTTGATATTACACATAGCTTATTTGATTCCTATTAGTCTTTACTGAGAAGTATTTTTACCAAGTTGGTTTATGTAGCAGGGTGGGCTGTGTTGGTGTAAATAATTGTGGGATTATGTGTATACATGTGTAATGGGGAACCTGACCTGAGGAGAAGCAGTGTGTGATGATTACCAGCTGCTGATTCCTAGCCAGCAGGGGGGCGTGGTCCAGCAGAGCATCATGAATAAAAGGGTCCCGATTAATACACCTCGGGGCTGCTGAAAAGCCATAGGGATCAAAGTGTTGCAGTTGCAAAACCATTGGGCTGCCTGTGCTGCTGAAGGACTGCGTTTCAGGGGTCGGACGTTGGTATGGGGTCGTCCTGGGAGAAGGAAGCCACAGCGACCATGTGTATATAACAAGGTTGGAGTTGGGTGAACTGCCTGAGGGACAGGGAGTTAGTTTCGGGATAGTAGATCCCACCCAGTACAGCAGACAGGTGTGTGGGAGCTCCATTATTAGTGGAATAGCACTCGCTGTATTCACAACACCTTTTGATTGTAGTTTTTGTACTTTGTTTATATTGCCTTTTGTACGCCAAGCCATATGTCCCACGCGAGTTACCATTGTTGGTAGCATCACGTGAGGTTCCTGTGTGTGTCTGTCTGTAAATAAAACCTGCGAGCCTGCGGTGTGTGTCAATCCCAACCTTCCGTCCTCCTGTCAATCAAGCAGATAACACGCACACATGTCTCTCTACTGTTACAGTATTGTAAAGTTCATCTACTTTACAATAAAATAGTCTGGACAAAGATTGTCAAAACCAACAAAGTCTTTATTGTGGAAACAGCTGAGAGCAAAATAGTTTTGAATACAGCAACAAGTGCCATCTCCTCAGTGGCTTCAGAGTAGATGTTATTATCCCAGCCATGGTGTCAGAGTAGATGTTTCTCTGAGCACTCCTCTGGCATCAGATATGTATTATCGTCAGCGAGATGGTATGTCTGAGAGTATGTTAAGTTTCACAGTGGGAAAGATCTGTTGAGTGTAAGCAAATACCATATAAGTCTCTCAATATTAAACTGATGTTAAAGTAATCCACAGCCCTTTTCCAACTAGGTGGAGCCATAAGAGTACCATTGATTTATATAGATGTTTTAAATATGTAGCTGGAAGGCTAAGATTGTATTGACTACTGCAACATCTGCACTAGGACACTCTTGTGGAAGAGACTGTGCTATCTGTGGGATTCATTCTAGTCAAATAATAATTAATAAATTGTTGTTTTTAAACCCTAGTTGCAGAGCAGGCAGAATCAATAGACAATCCAATGCACGAAGCTGCCAAAAGAGGTTGGTCATTTTTCAATTTTTTTTATTTTTATTTTATTTTAAACTCCATAACAATAATTGTAACATGTAGCCTACTGTATGTAGCTCAACATGTCTGTCAGTATAAACGAATACAAAATATTCAACAGCATACCGATACATGTTTCTAGTAGTTAAGTGGATAATTACAGGTACTGTAATTTTTGTAAGTAAGTATCATCCAACTGTGTCCTACTGATTTCAGGTAACCTGAGCTGGTTAAGAGAGTGTTTGGATAACGGAGTTGGCATAAATGGTCTTGACAAAGCTGGAAATACTGCTCTTTATTGGGGGTGTCATGGTGGGCACAAAGGTAAGGAGTTTTGATTGATATTATCCATTTTGTAATCCACACAGTTGTTTAGAACAATGTAAATTCTACAAAACAGCTGTAGTTTATTGTTTAACTCAAATTATTTAAAAAATAAATAAGAAAGTTACTCTGTTTCTTTGCTGGTAAGAAATTCCTTTTAAGAGAGTTCGTAAGCCCCTTTCACACTGGCATGCTCTACCTGGGTCCGAACCTACCCGGGTCAGGACCTGGTGTCATGCGGTTTAGGTACACGATTTCACACAGCTTTTGATAAAGCAGCGTTAGAGCGAGTACACAATACACATATCAATGTCCCAGAAGCAGCTTGTTACTGATGCTTCCATCCAAGCTTCTCTGGATTGAATTGTCTGCCTAAATGTTAGTTAGAGCGAATGTTTCTACATCTCTGCTGCAATCTGGCTCATGCTGTGTCTCAATCAACAAAAATACGCCTAAAATGAAATGTTCCTTGCGGAAGGCGTGGCTGTTTTTTATTGCGTCGGCTCACAAATGGCTGTCATGCATTTTGTCTCGCTCAACCTGGGTCGAAGTATATCGACACACGCCCCGAGGTGGATCGCTGGGACCTGGATCAACCTGGGTAAGGGATTGTAACCCAGGTGTGCCAGTATGAAAGGGGCTTTAGAGTGAACTGAGAATAGCTCACTTTTTTGTTTTGTCCTTTTTTTTGCAATTTAATTGCTCATAACTTTATTCTAGTAAATGCATTATTAGATTCTACAGCCTAAACTTCATAGTTGTAGGTGTAAAGTTAATAATATTTATATATATATTTTATATATATATATATATATATATATATATATATATATATATATATATATATATATATATATATATATATATATATATATATATATGGATTTGAATGTTCAATGTAACAGATGTAAAACTTTTTTGTTTTCAGTCTTTTGTTAAGCTTTCTGTTTCATTTCTGGACAAAGTTTAAGGTTTGCTCCCTTGCTTATGTTGTATCCGATGTTTCTTGTCACCAACACACATCTTTTTGCTTAATGCATGTCTCTCTTCTGGCTGTACTGCATTGTACTTGCTATAGTGTAGTTCTGCCTTAGTCAATATTGTTTTGTAGTGGTAGTGTATATAGAAGCAAGGTGTTTTTCTGTAGGTTAGAAAGCTTTAGGTTCAATCATGCTCATTCAACATGACATTATCTGTTAACCATACAAGCATAATAAGTGTTGTGATGTTTGATGTGTCCCAAGTGCTATAAAAGTAGAGAGGAAATTAAAAATTGTTTGTTTTACTTATAAAATAGTGAATAACTTTGCATTTATAAGCTTTGTTTTTATTGTATTTTTATAGATGTAGTGGAGGTGTTACTTGGACAAGCTAACATTGAACTTAATCAACAGGTATGAACTTTATCAAAATTTTTGAGAGAACTTTTGTAATGGATTTTCATACTAAATAAAAAGGAACTTTAATTATCATTTGTCTGCAGAATAAGCTTGGAGACACACCTTTGCATGCTGCTGCATGGAAGGGCTACTCGGATATTGTAGAGATGTTGCTCAACAAAGGTGAGTATTTTAAAATACAGTACTGGACTACTGTTTTCAAACCAGTAGATGGGGCTAGATGTCAGTTGACCTAATAGGTCTAATATTTGGTGTCTTAACATTTTGGAATGTTACTATAAAGTTGGTTTTGGCCCAAAATGTATATTTACATTAGTTTTACCCAGAGAAATTATATATTTTTTACAAAGCTTGATTAAAGGGGTTTTAGTGCATAAATAAAGTAGGCTGCTCACAAGCCAAAGAAAAAAAAAAATGATCTAGAAGGCCAGACGTGAAATAATAAAAAAAACCTCACCGTTATGGAAACTCACCGAAACTTATAGATATGGAAATCAAATTATGCTGATTTTTAAGACATATTTTTTGCAGTTGTATCCAATAAGGTAGTTACAAATTGTATTATTTGGACTAGATCAGTATTTTGCTGCATGTCTCTCTTAAATTGCCACATGCAGGTAAGCTTTTGACCATTCATTATATATATATATATATATATATATATATATAATTAACAATCCTTTAATCTATAAATTATTAGATTTATTGTAAACCCTGATGTCGATGTCATACAGTGATCTAAAATTTCTTTGTATCAGATAGTTTATCAGATGAAGTGACGTTACATTAAGATTTACAACATTCAAGTATGCCTCTCACGGAAACTGTAAAAACCAGTAAATAAACTGCATACAAAATGACCGAAAAAGTAAACCAAACCGAAAGATTTATACCCTGCTCAACTGAGAGCAGAGATAAATTCAACAAGAATGTACAAATAAAGCAAGGAGAATCTTTGCAGACATAACAATAATTAAACCATATCAAACTACCATTGGTGAGACCCAGCAAATTAGCCTGATTTCCTCGATGGAGACTCACGCACTCCTGGTCAATTTTATACAGTATGTCCCGAATACCAATCTAATTTTCTCAAAGGAATAGTAGACGGTGACAGATACTACAAATCTCCTATTATCCTTGAAAATGGGCCAGAATTATACTGAAAAAATAAATAATAATAATTCTATATAGTAGAACCTAAGTGTTACGAACACCAAACCTCCGAACTGACCGGTCAGTCAAACACCCAACTGTCAGCTGGAAGTATGCAGTCACTCAACCATGCGTCATAAAGGCGGCAGAATTACTGTACCAACAAATGTATCCAGACAAAGGTGAAGCAGATTTCAAAGCAAGTAGGGGTAATTTTACTAGGAACATCTTAGTTTTAACAAAGCAGTTTTTTTTTTTTTTTTTTTTTTCAAGCCAAAGGAGGCTGAATGACTGAGCAATAATGCATGTTTCCCTGGATGTTTAAATCTGTGCTTTCGCTACAGTTACAGTTTCAATGGTAACTTGAATTTCGCTTTTTTCCCTTTTCATAGAACCGTTTTAAAGCCTTTAGAATCATAACAATAGGAGTATTGCATTACTGTGCAGTATCCTTGTATTTGTCCAATTTGAGGAAGTAGATAGCAGGTGTATACGTTTATTAAAACCATTGAAAACTCATATTTAGAGTTACGGACATTTCACATTTATGAACAAACTCCATTCCGAAGGTGTTCGTAAGTCTGAGGTTCTACTGTGTATACAGCTATGGCCAAATGTTTTATATCACCTAGAATTTTAGAATTGAGACATAATTAAGAGAAATAAAAAATATATGAACATAATGTAGGTCTTTGTAATCAAAGAAACTACAAAATGATATCGCAAAAGTCTACCGGAAGCCATAATAGTCGAAATGTATTTTTGTTTACGACTGGAAGTCGGCCTGGATAAGGGCGTCCTAATATGTCATGTTAGATTTCGAAATCTCACATTTTTCAATATTTGTCAGTTTTTTAAGTATATGTAAAACTATAAAGCGGTATGAAATTCAATATGTTAACATTATTCAGCAGGTTTCATTCAGCCTTTATGAAGCAAAAGTAGTTAATTCTATAGGGTGATGCAACATAAACAAATTCATCATAGGCTGTTCTGGTGATATCTACTTCAAGTGCATTATACTGGTCATGCATCTCAGTACTGCAAGACTTGAGCATCTAATGTGCTCCAGATAAGGTTTTGGGCCACTGAGTAATTTACTCTTCAATTTAAACACTGAGTTAAATGTATTTTGGGTGAGTAAAATATAACATTACCTTGAGGTCATGAGTACTTTTCAATAATTACTGTATATATGGCTTTCCTTATTTTCCACCTGAAGAGCATCCTACCGTGTCTTTTTCACAGCCATTTATTCCTGCCTTAATAATATAATTGTCCGGAAAGTTGCTACTGTCAATGTAGTTAGCTACTGCCGTCACAGATCTCACCCCACTAGTACTGTTACAGTTTTTATAGTTGTTAAACTTGTACCGATACTGCACTAATGCAATTAAAGAAACAATACCTCTGTATTTCTTATTGAGTGCCTTGCTATAGCAATGTAAAGCATCCTGACTCTACAAACACAGAATATTGCATTTATTATACAGATTTACCTTTCACAAATTCAGTTGACAAATAGGTAAATTGGTAGGTTACATAGGTTGAGGGGGACTAAGAGGGTGCTGAGAAATCCTGAGGCTCAATAATGCAGAATTATTGGTCATGTGCTTTAGGCAATTTCCAGGTAGGCTAGTTCTCCTGGCATTTCTATTATCCATTTTCTAGCGATCCCATGCATATATTCACAATTGGCTGGATCTAACAAAGTAAAAGCAGCTTGATAATATGCAAACTCAATTTAATCTGTAAAATACCCAGTACGCTGGATCGCTACTGCTGCTACTGATGATAATGATGGTGATGATAATAATAATTGAAACACCGGCCAGTGCCAGGGCTGACTACATGTCATTGCCTTGCTGTTTACAGTATTCATTGAGGTGTTCTAACAGTGGTTTGTTATAATAATGTGAATTGCCTAAGTTGGAATCAACAACAGCAGTTGGGGTCCCTAAAATATTAGGTTTAAATTGTATTTTTCTAAAAAAAACAAACAAACAAACAAAAAATACATATAAATAATTGTAATTTAGAATTTTTATTCAACAAAGGCACCTTAGTAAACGCTCCTACAGATCGATCAATCACCTGTTGCACCTCGTTACTGAACGATAAGTGAGCGACTGATGTACCGCGTGCTGAGAAACTGACATTGACAGCACCCGACAGGATGACAGAGGAAAAATTCTCAGCTGTGTCACCTTGCCAACCATGAAGCTCCGCCTGAAATTGACACAGATGACACAAACAAAGTGTTTATTTGATTGTTCATTACATGTGTTGCTATTTACAAAAGTGCTGGCTGGTTTGTGGAGTTGGGGATTACAGACTGTGAGTGATTAAATAACTATGAATTACTACCAACAATAATGAATGTACTCACGTACGTACACACACTCTCTCTTCACTACGGTCCCAATTTAAAGACAGGTACATTTCATTGTAGCACTCAAGATGAAATTGTTAGCTAGGTGGCTGCATTTTTTATATTTTTAATTAGCAGTGGGAGAAAACCACTTCAGCAAGTACAGTACAATCTGCGAAAACTAATGGACGCTGAATCTGCTAGGTTGGATACTAATGAGAGCATAAAAAGTACAAAAGAAAAACAAGGGGGGACTTTGTCAAATGAATTTGAATATGTGAAGGATTGGCTTCTGGTTTGTCGGAGCCGCCAGTGAATTATTTACTTTTTAAACTCTGCAGTTCTGATTGTGTGCCCTTTCGTAAACGAGGCCCTTTATCTCTGAACGCTAGAGCGAGTGTGGCATAATGCAGATTTAATGGGAGTAGGTCCGATAATTAAATTAACAGTTTTGCTTAGGGATGCACCGAATCCAAGTTTTTGGGATTCGAATACCGAATCTACAAAAATTATCAAGAAAACTGAAGGAAACTTGAATGTAAAACAGACTGGCAGCTACTTACAAGTGATGCACACAATCTGTAGTTTTGAGCCTTTTAATTAATAGTATTTTTATTACTGAATGAAAATATATCCCTTTATAAGTTTTCAGTTTGAAACTTACACAATTTACCGCTAGCCCCCTATCCCCACAATAGAAACTTCAAAATAAAGAACCGTTTACCTTTACAAGGAAAGCTGCATCTTTGCCCTCTATTTTCTTCAATAACGTTTCAACCTGTGTCACCTGATCTGAGATCTATGAGGAAAAAATTAAAACCCGCTGCTTTGGTCAGTCAGTTAGCATCGGGACTAGTGAAAATTGCTGTAATGTCTCTAACTGTCTATGTATTTTTGTTTGTTGTATTTATGTTGCCTCTTGGCCAGGTCGGCATTTTAAATGAGAACTTGTTCTCAGTGTCTTTACCTGGTTAAATAAAGGTTCTACAACGCAACAAAATATGGAGTTGATGTTTTGGATCAGATTATATGGAAGTATTCCGTGAAAGCTAGCTCCCGACAGTGGTCTGTTCAGGTGTTTTACAATGTATTGGATCTAGCAGCCATCAACTCCTGCGTACTTTACAAAGAATGCACAGAGAAGAATTTACCAAGGAGAGAATATATTTTACAGTTAGCACAGGAACTTCACAAGAAGCATTTGGAACAGAGGGAGACTGCCAAGCGTGTACCCACAGCTGAAGCTGGCAACCCCGCTGAGAGCCACAAGAGACACCAATGCCAGGTTGGCAAATGCAATAAAAATAAAACTTCGGACAGCTGTTCCCTGTGCAGAAAGGCGATGTGTTGATTGTGAATACACTTTTGTCGTAAAAAAGAAATAAATATATATATATATTTTTTTATAACTTCTTGTGCTGTGCGCTTCTGTAAAATGTTTTTTTTTCTAAGTTGATGTATCTACGTTGTTCAGTTGCTTTTGCTCATCTGATAATAAACCGATTGCTGCTGAAAAGTTAATGTACTGCTATCGTTTCAGTTTTATAAATAGGTATGTTGTAAACCAATGTCTGTTCAGATTTTTTATTTATTTACATTTTCTTGTTTTGATTTGTAAAATAAATGTGTGTGTGTGTATATATACAGTGTGTGTGTGTGTGTGTGTGTGTATATATATATATATATATATATATATATATATATATATAATATGCATGCATGCTTCAGTTGTTCATTATTATTATTATTATTATTATTATTAATTATTTCTTAGTAGACGCCCTTATCCAGGGCGACTTACAGTTGTTACAAGATATCACATTATTTTTACATACAATTACCCATTTATACAGTTGGGTTTTTACTGGAGCAATCTAGGTAAAGTACCTTGCTCAAGGGTACAGCAGCAGTGTCCCCCACCTGGGATTGAACCCACGACCCTCCGGTCAAGAGTCCAGAGCCCTGGAGAGTAGTGGACTCCACACTACTGCCCTATATTTGTGACGCCGTCAATAAAAAACAAAACTAATTACATCCGACTGTTTCTCCTTTCGTTATACTATTTACAGTGTTTTGAATACAGCCGTCAGAAACACAGCTTCTAGGTATGAGTATATCTCCGGTCCTTCTAGTGTTAATGCGTGTTCAGTAAGTACATATTGTACATTTTATGCTGAAATAAACCCAGTTTTGTAGGATTGCAATTACTGAAACCGTAACTTCACAACAGCAAGGTTTGCTTGGTTTCTTAGAGCTTCTTAATTGTAAAAAAACAAAATAAATAAAAAATAGAGGTACAATATTTTTTTTATACAATATTTTTTAAATTTATTTTAACATTTGCTTCTCTATACACAGCCGTTAGTACTTCAGTTTGCCTCCCTACTGTTTAACAAAGTTAAGCACCTATGATTGAGGCACAAAATTCTTTGCCCATTGCTTCTGACATTGATTAAAACACTAAATTGTTGTACTGCTTTTAGAATGAAACACTCACCTATAGATATCAAAACTGACTTGTGTAACTGAAAAACAAAGGTTACTGGTCCAGAGCGTATCTATAAAAGTGAGTATAATTTAGATTTTTGTTATTATACAGTTAAATAAACTGTTAATGCAAAAGCTTTATTTTTACAGTTGGTTATTAGTTCTCAACATTGAAAATTGTCAAACTAGGTCATTAGGTCTTTTGAAAATTGTCAAAATGGCCTTTAAAGTCCTTGAAATTTGCAGCAGAAAAACTGTATGAACCCTGTATTTACGACATCTGATTGAGTTAAGCAAAGATTGTGTATGATTTTTGCGGCTGAGGTTTTATAAAATGTAATATGTGAATTGGGCATACATGTAAAAGTTTTAATCAGTAACATTTCAAAAACTGTTTAACGAGCCTCATGTGAAATTTATTGGGTTGATCCTTCTGGTAAAATGACAAGTTGTAAGAAGTAATTTCTGAATTTCTTTTCTACAGTCAAGTTCAAATTTGCTTCTGAAAGTGGTCCAAAATGGCTGAGACTGCATCTGAGAGCATGTACAACCCCAGACCTTTGCCCAAAAGATTGTTTTTGCCCCAGAAGTTTGTCAAAATGATCATTGGCCACTTTCACCCATGAAATAAGGATGCTAAAATTCATTTTTTCAAAACAGAAAACAGGAACCCAGCTAAAAAAAGAACTTGTGACTCCATTCGATTTTTGGTTATATTACACAGTCATTTCCTGTTTCTGTTTTAACACCATCATCAGTTTTGACATTTGCTAGTCTATTGTGGTGAAATTAAATTAAATTATTTAAAACCTATTCCAATTCCTAATTTAAAGATTGTTGTGTTTTTTTTTGTTTTTTTTAGGTCCGAGAACAGATATATTAAACAATGAGAAGAAACTGGCCCTAGATATGGCTACAAATGCACAGTGTGCATCCCTGCTTAAAAGGAAACAAGGATCAAGTAAGTATCACTACTGGAGCATTCTTTAGCACTGTATCTGATGGTTTCTGCACAGGCTTAATACCACACAGATATCCGAGGAACCCTTTCAGTTCACTGCCTCCTCCTCTCCTGTGCTATGTGTAGTAATGGTTCCAAACCCTTTCAGTTCACTGCCTCCTCCTCCTCTCCTGTGCTATGTGTAGTGATGGTTCCAAACCCTTTCAGTTCACTGCCTCCTCCTCTCTGGTGCTATGTATAGTAATGGTTCCAAACCCTTTCAGTTCACTGCCTCCTCCTCCTCTCTGGTGCTATGTGTAGTGATGGTTCCAAACCCTTTCAGTTCACTGCCTCCTCCTCTCTGGTGCTATGTATAGTAATGGTTCCAAACCCTTTCAGTTCACTGCCTCCTCCTCTCTGGTGCTATGTATAGTAATGGTTCCAAACCCTTTCAGTTCACTGCCTCCTCCTCCTCTCTGGTGCTATGTGTAGTGATGGTTCCAAACCCTTTCAGTTCACTGCCTCCTCCTCTCTGGTGCTATGTATAGTAATGGTTCCAAACCCTTTCAGTTCACTGCCTCCTCCTCCTCTCTGGTGCTATGTGTAGTGATGGTTCCAAACCCTTTCAGTTCACTGCCTCCTCCTCTCTGGTGCTATGTATAGTAATGGTTCCAAACCCTTTCAGTTCACTGCCTCCTCCTCTCTGGTGCTATGTATAGTAATGGTTCCAAACCCTTTCAGTTCACTGCCTCCTCCTCCTCTCTGGTGCTATGTGTAGTGATGGTTCCAAACCCTTTCAGTTCACTGCCTCCTCCTCTCTGGTGCTATGTATAGTAATGGTTCCAAACCCTTTCAGTTCACTGCCTCCTCCTCTCTGGTGCTATGTATAGTAATGGTTCCAAACCCTTTCAGTTCACTGCCTCCTCCTCCTCTCCTGTGCTATGTGTAGTGATGGTTCCAAACCCTTTCAGTTCACTGCCTCCTCCTCTCTGGTGCTATGTATAGTAATGGTTCCAAACCCTTTCAGTTCACTGCCTCCTCCTCCTCTCTGGTGCTATGTGTAGTGATGGTTCCAAACCCTTTCAGTTCACTGCCTCCTCCTCTCTGGTGCTATGTATAGTAATGGTTCCAAACCCTTTCAGTTCACTGCCTCCTCCTCTCTGGTGCTATGTATAGTAATGGTTCCAAACCCTTTCAGTTCACTGCCTCCTCCTCTCTGGTGCTATGTATAGTAATGGTTCCAAACCCTTTCAGTTCACTGCCTCCTCCTCCTCTCTGGTGCTATGTGTAGTGATGGTTCCAAACCCTTTCAGTTCACTGCCTCCTCCTCTCTGGTGCTATGTATAGTAATGGTTCCAAACCCTTTCAGTTCACTGCCTCCTCCTCCTCTCTGGTGCTATGTGTAGTGATGGTTCCAAACCCTTTCAGTTCACTGCCTCCTCCTCTCTGGTGCTATGTATAGTAATGGTTCCAAACCCTTTCAGTTCACTGCCTCCTCCTCTCTGGTGCTATGTATAGTAATGGTTCCAAACCCTTTCAGTTCACTGCCTCCTCCTCCTCTCTGGTGCTATGTGTAGTGATGGTTCCAAACCCTTTCAGTTCACTGCCTCCTCCTCTCTGGTGCTATGTATAGTAATGGTTCCAAACCCTTTCAGTTCACTGCCTCCTCCTCTCTGGTGCTATGTATAGTAATGGTTCCAAACCCTTTCAGTTCACTGCCTCCTCCTCCTCTCCTGTGCTATGTGTAGTGATGGTTCCAAACCCTTTCAGTTCACTGCCTCCTCCTCTCTGGTGCTATGTATAGTAATGGTTCCAAACCCTTTCAGTTCACTGCCTCCTCCTCCTCTCTGGTGCTATGTGTAGTGATGGTTCCAAACCCTTTCAGTTCACTGCCTCCTCCTCTCTGGTGCTATGTATAGTAATGGTTCCAAACCCTTTCAGTTCACTGCCTCCTCCTCTCTGGTGCTATGTATAGTAATGGTTCCAAACCCTTTCAGTTCACTGCCTCCTCCTCTCTGGTGCTATGTATAGTAATGGTTCCAAACCCTTTCAGTTCACTGCCTCCTCCTCCTCTCTGGTGCTATGTGTAGTGATGGTTCCAAACCCTTTCAGTTCACTGCCTCCTCCTCTCTGGTGCTATGTATAGTAATGGTTCCAAACCCTTTCAGTTCACTGCCTCCTCCTCCTCTCTGGTGCTATGTGTAGTGATGGTTCCAAAGCTGAACCGAGCAGTTCTCCAGAGATACACTGCCTTGCCTTAGAATTCAAAATATATGTTAATTTAATCAATTCTTACATGACCTCAGTGTCTTATGGTGAAAGTGCTCTGAACATATTATTAATTTTAGATGTACCTGATTTTAAATGTCTTCCATATACTGAACTACTTAGTCCACAGCAACTGTACAGAAAGATCAGCATAAGCTTACTGTATTTCTCTGCTGGCACAGGAGCAACACTATTCATTCCACTCATGATAAAATGTCTGAGTTCTTGGAACAAAAGGATAGGACTAAGTAGTTCAGTATATGGAAATGATTTACAATCAGGTACATCTAATTTTAGAATTAGATTCATACATTTAATAATGTCTAATGGAGCACTGTATCATTGTCAATGTATGTAATTTAGTCAGGTGTTAGAAAGTGTAATATTGAGTCCTTCTGGACACAGTCTTAATGAACATCTTGCTGTCTAAAGAACTGGCAGCTATATATTGTTTGAACACAGCACATTGCGTGATCGTGTAGCTGTTTTGTGGAATTAAGTTGACAATTGTATCTTTAGGGACAAAAGCAAGAGTAGGCCAGATAGTTAGTTATTTTTATTTTATTTTATAAAAACATCAGTCCCTTCCAAATGGACAGCTTCCTAAACAAAAGCCAGAGGATTGTTTTTTAAAGATCTGACATCTATTGATGTCATGTTATTTTTTCTTCATGTAGTTCTGCTAGTTATATCGGTTAAATGCACTACACCACTGAATGAAAATATCTGAAACATCTGTATTAATATCTGTTTTAAGTAGTACATGTTATGGATAGTTGAATTATTATTATTTTTTTTATCTTAATAGATATCATACGGACTGCAAGCAATGCAGAAGAATACTTGGATGATGAAGACTCAGATTAAATGGCACCTTTCATGACATTGCTGTGTTTTATAAACAAATAATGCATTCTAAAGTTTAAAACTTTATTTTTAATTTTTTTGCTTTGAGCAACATGGTAATTACATGTTAAAATGCTTTTCCAATATGTATGTAAAAAGATAATGTAGGGTCCAGATTTGTCATTTCCAAATTACAATGACTGTTAACAAGAGAAAAAGAAAAAAAAAAACTTTGCTACAGCCTGTACTGCCTTAATTAAAACTGTTTGTATATATTCTTACAAAATAAATTAAATTGTTCCATTAATAATCAGGCATTTAAAAAAATAAACATTTCAAGCCTTTGTGTCCGAGTCTTTAAACTAGTGCATGTAAAAATGTGGAAAGAAAGGATTGTTGTAATTGATGTAAATTGTCTGTGGGCCTGGTTTATGTAGGAGTAGTCTGTGGGACAGAAAACAGAACCAATCAATAGTACACATGAGAATAGTAAGCCTGTATTTTAGTGAAAACACTGTGAACAATCATCAATACAGTCCTGAACATTCTTTGTTATTAATCAATTAGATTCTAATTCTCCCAAAGCCCAATGTAGCATTTTGGCATCTAAAGCTGGAGAAGTTAAGTTCTAAAGTCACTTCTTTCATACATCTTAGAATTATAAATTTATATTCACCTGCAAAATAAGTGGTTTTCCAACAGGAAATCAATGACTCACTTCTAAAATTTACATCTCTGCTGTTTGCAGCTAATATTCCACATCAGTTCTACCATACACAGTATTGTGTGAGTACATTTTGTCATTGTAATATTGTACCTCTAACATGCATTCTCTTTTTTTTTCAGTGAGTACAGTTTTTAGTGAACGAGTGCAGTCTTTCAGAACAGGAACTTAACTCCCATCATGCATAACACTATGTAACACAATTTTTGTTCCTGGGTAGTAAGTGTTATTTCCTAATTGCTTATGCCTCAAAAGTATAGAAAAGCAAAGTTTGTGGGGAATAATAGCCATTTTCTATACTTTTGAGGCATAAGCAATTAGGAAATAACACTTACCACCCAGGAACAACGGTGTAATCCTTAAAATGTACTTTATTTACTTTTCTTAATAGTATAAAGTGAGTCTATTTAGGTTACAGTGGTGTCTAGCCAAATTCGATTTACTTGTATTGCTGCAGTGCCCAGCAATCCAATTGTACACTTTTCAGCAAAAATATAATTTATTTTGTGCCTACTTCCTGTTCTTTTTTCATAGTTAATTTATTATTATTCTCACAATAAGCATATTAGTATAACATTCAATTTGTTCATTGTTACTTCAAAGCCAATACTTTTGTGTTTTAAAGTTTTATACATCCTGTCCAAAGTACTGCTGTTATAGATGGCATATGATATCTGAAATTCCAGCACGTTATTCAAGTGTGCATTGTATTAATAATTCATTCACACAGCTGGTCTGCAGATCAAACCATGTGGGGCACTTTTGTCTTCTCATTAGCCCAAGGCTAGATACAATAATTTTAACTCCATACGATCGGAAAGACGAATAGTCTATCGACAGGCGCAGTGTCCCCCACTGGGGTTGAACACACAACGCTCTGGTCAGGAGTCCAGAGCCCTAACCACTACTCCACATTGCTGCCCTTTGTACAGCACAGCTCATTTCAGAGGCAACTCTCTACATTATACCAAAACACACACATGGGTTGTAGTCTAAACATTGCAGGCTTCCTCATAACCTGAGTCATACAGAGTCTTGTAATTTGATTCTTGTTTGCATTGATTGTGCTCATTTGAATTTGTGTCTTTATTATTATTACATGCCCCCTTCTTGACCAGGAGAGGGATCCAGTTTATCCCCTTAGCAAAACAATTGCTGGGCTTCCATGTCTGTTCAGCATAAGAAGTAGCAACAGGTTTTATTATAGTCAAGTTGTACAAGTTGAATGGATCAACACAACAGGCGAGTACTGCGGAGCGAGATGCAAATGCCGTCATATACCCCGTCATATTACTAAAACTTTTACATTTTTTTATTTCAATAATACTTTTTAGGATCTAACGGTAACTTAAATACTGAAATGTACACAAATCTGCACTCAAATCCTAATTAAAAAATAAAAAATTAACACTACTTTTATCCTTTTACATGCTTTACAAACAGTTCACAAACCATGTTTGCTTTTGTGTACAAGGTTCTTGAACTAAAAAACATCTCCATGTAAGTAGAAGATTTATTTTTTTGTATTGAGGCATTATTTAGAGTATTGGAAATACCCACAAAGTGCACCGCTGGGATAATGAAGCCTGAAGGCAACCAGACCACAGATGGAATTCTGAGCAAACCCCATTACTCATAAAATATTGAGGGAAATGTTTGTATTCATTAGCAACAAAAAATAGTGCTGCATAAAATCACGAGAAAAAGATTACATTTCAACTTTAAATGTTTTTCTTTTTTTTAACATATCCATTTTCTCGTTATGTCAAATGCCCTCGCCTTCAGCTTGGGACATTTAAAGGCACAAGGAATTTGCCTGTTAAAGGTTATGTATAGTTCATGTATCTAACTACCCCCGGGGTAAGACTATCTTGCACTTAACTACACTGTATCCTGTAAACTACTCATTGCAGTTCAATAAAGATACAGAGGCACAGTAATATTTTGTCAGTAGGTGGCAATGTGTTACCTTAACACTAAGTGACACAGAGCTCTATATGCAATCATGCAAGGACAGAGCTCTCCTTTGATTGCTTAATGGAAACAGGAAATCTTATCTTGTTTTTAAAATAAAATTCCAAATACAAAACAGATACACATTTTATTTTTTTAAGTTTGTATTTTGTTTCAACTGGGGCCACTCACATGTTATGAAACTTTATCTATAACAATATATGGTGGCTGCTTTTGAAACGTTGTGTGTTATATGGCACTGTCTCATGTTCAAGAGGAATTTTGAAACTTTTGTTACTTATACGGTGTATATCAAAGTTGCCAAAAACAATATTTGTTTAATGGACGGCCAAACTCCAAATACAGGCCAGCTGCCAAGGTAATGCAAATATTTTGTATCCATATAAACTGCCAAAACAATTATTTATTTTAGTGAGAGATGCATTATATTATCTAAATTTTTTAATGTTTTATTTATTTTCAGAATATTTGCTGGAACAGATACTAAGCATGGCAAATAAGGGTCTAAGCAGAAGCAACAGCAGAGAATCATACAGAACACAGGATATTAAAGAGATACAACATGAAATATGAGGAATGCAGATGATATAAAGTATAAAGTGACTCTCAAAAGTATTCACCCCCCTTGGACTTTTCCACATTTTATTGTGTTACAACATGGAATCAAAATGGATTTAATTAGGAGTTTTTGCACTGATCAACACCAAAAAAGTCCATAATGTCAAAGTGAAAAATAAAATCTACAGATTGTTCTAAATTAATTACAAATATAAAACAGAAAATAATTGATTGCATAAGTATTCACCCCTTTGCTATGACACACCTAAATAAGATCTGACACAACCAATTGTCTTTAGAAGTCACATAATTAGTTGAATGGAGTCCACCTGTGTGCAATTAAGTTGTTTCACATGATTTCAGGTTAAATACACCTGTCTCTGGGAGGTCCCACAGTTGGTTAGTACATTTCCTAACAAAAACTACACCATGAAGACGAAGGAACATTCAAAGCAAATCTGGAATAAGGTTCTTCAAAAGCACCAATCAGGGGTAGGATATAAGAACATTTCCAAGGCAATGAATATCCCCCGGAGCACAGTAAAGTTAATTATTAAGAAATAGAGAGAATATGGCACAACTGTAAATCTGTCTAGAACAGGCCGTCCTCAAAAACGGAGTATCCGGGCACTAGTCAGGGAGGCCACCAAGAGGCCTATGGCAACTCTAAAGGAGTTACAGTCTTCCACGGCTGAGCTGGGAGACACTGTGCATACGGCAACAATAGCCCGGGTGCTTCACAAAACTGGCCTTTATGGGAGAGTGGCAAAAAGAAAGCCATTGTTCAAAAAAACTCACATCAAATCTCGGCTAGAGTTTGCCAGAAGGCATGTGGGAGACTCTGAGACCAAGTGGAAGAAGATTCTATGGTCTGATGAGACCAAAATAGAGCTTTTTGGCCTCAACGCTAAGCGCTATGTTTGGCGCAAGCCTAACACCGTATATCATCCTGAGAACACCATCCCTACTGTGAAGCATGTTGGTGGCAGCATCATGCTATGGGGATGCTTCTCTGCGTCAGGGCCTGGAAAGCTCGTGAAGATAGGGGGCAAAATGGATGCAGCAAAGTACAGAGAAATCCTGGAGGACAACCTGCTGAAGTCTGCAAGAGACCTGGGACTTGGGAGGAGATTCATCTTCCAGCAGGACAATGACCCCAAACATACAGCCAAAGCCACACTGGAGTGGCTTAAAAACAAAAAGGTCAATGTCCTGGAGTGGTCCAGTCAATGCCCGGACCTCAATCCAATTGAGAATATGTTGAAAGAGTTGAAAATTGCTGTTCACCAAAGGTCCCCATCCAACTTGACAGAGCTTGATCAATTATTTTCTGTTTTGTATTTGTAATTAATTTAGAACAATTTGTAGATTTTATTTTTCACTTTGACATTATGGACTTTTTTTGTGTTGATCAGTGGCAAAAACTGCTAATTAAATCCATTTTGATTCCATGTTGTAACACAATAAAATGTGGAAAAGTCCAAGGGGGTTGAATACTTTTGAGAGCCACTGTACATTTAATATATTTATTTGTACTGCTGTTGTGAAGTAAAGGTGTGTGTGATAGTATTTAAAGATATCTGGTTAACAGTATGATGGTGTGAGGCACTTAAGTGTTACTTATATATATAAAATCAGTTCATTAATCTCATTATCCAGTAGCCAGGTTCACAATTAGGTGTTGGTATAAGTGACTGAAGTTAAACCCTATAGCAAACAATAAACTTCCTCTAAGTTACAATCTTATTTAAATTTTACTTGGCATTGTGAATTGTAAGTAACTCTAAATCTTTAGCTGGCACTCACAATTGAAATGGTCCTGTATTTCATTTGTAAATGTGTTTTCTAAGGTTACATTTTATTATTGCATTTTGGATCAAATACTTTAGATGTATCATTTATTGTTGAATGTTCAAGGTTTGGTGAGGAGAAGTTACTTGGTGCCAGCTTTAGATAAAATGTTGTGTACAATTAGCAAATATCTTTGATTCCATTAAATTGGTGATATACAGACGTGCTCAAATTTGTTGGTACCCTTACAGCTCATTGAAATAATGCTTCATTCCTCCTGAAAAGTGATGAAATTAAAAGCTATTTTATCATGTATACTTGCATGCCTTTGGTATGTCATAGAATAAAGCAAAGAAGCTGTGAAAAGAGATGAATTATTGCTTATTCTACAAAGATATTCTAAAATGGCCTGGACACATTTGTTGGTACCCCTTAGAAAAGATAATAAATAATTGGATTATAGTGATATTTCAAACTAATTAGTTTCTTTAATTGGTATCACACATGTCTCCAATCTTGTAATCAGTCATTCAGCCTATTTAAATGGAGAAAAGTAATCACTGTGCTGTTTGGTATCATTGTGTGCACCACACTGAACATGGACCAGAGAAAGCAAAGGAGAGAGTTGTCTGAGGAGATCAGAAAGAAAATAATAGACAAGCATGGCAAAGGCTACAAGACCATCTCCAAGCAGCTTGATGTTCCTATGACAACAGTTGCAAATATTATTAAGAAGTTTAAGGTCCATGGAACTGTAGCCAACCTCCCTGGGCGCGGCCGCAGGAGGAAAATCAACCCCAGATTGAACAGAAGGATAGTGCGAATGGTAGAAAAAGAACCAAGGATAACTGCCAAAGAGATACAAGCTGAACTCCAAGGTGAAGGTACGTCAGTTTCTGATCGCACCATCCGTTGCTTTTTGAGCGAAAGTGGGCTCCATGGAAGAAGACCCAGGAGGACTCCACTTTTGAAAGAAAAACATAAAAAAGCCAGACTGGAATTTGCTAAAATGCATATTGACAAGCCACAATCCTTCTGGCAGAATGTCCTTTGGACAGATGAGTCAAAATTGGAGCTTTTTGGCAAGTCACATCAGCTCTATGTTCACAGATGAAAAAATGAAGCTTTCAAAGAAAAGAACACCATACCTACAGTGAAACATGGAGGAGGCTCGGTTATGTTTTGGGGCTGCGTTGCTGCGCCTGGCACAGGGTGCCTTGAATCTGTGCAGGGCACAATGAAATCTCAAGACTATCAAGGCATTCTGGAGCGAAACGTACTGCCCAGTGTCAGAAAGCTCTGTCTCAGTCGCAGGTCATGGGTCCTCCAACAGGATAATGACCCAAAACACACAGCTAAAAGCACCCAAGAATGGATAAGAACAAAACATTGGACTATTCTGAAGTGGCCTTCTATGAGTCCTGATCTGAATCCTATCAAACATCTATGGAAAGAGCTGAAACTTGCAGTCTGGAGAAGGCACCCATCAAACCTGAGACAGCTGGAGCAGTTTGCTCAGGAAGAGTGGGCCAAACTACCTGTTATCAGGTGCAGAAGTCTCATTATTATTATTATTATTATTATTATTATTTATTTCTTAGCAGACGCCCTTATCCAGGGCGACTTACAATTGTTACAAGATATCACATTATACATTATTTCACATTATTTTTACATACAATTATCCATTTAAACAGTTGGATTTTTACTGGAGCAATCTAGGTAAAGTACCTTGCTCAAGGGTACAACAGCAGTGTCCCCCACTGGGGATTGAACCCACAACCCTCTGGTCAAGAGTCCAGAGCCCTAACCACTACTCCACACTGCTCATTGAGAGCTACAGAAAACTTTTGATTGCAGTGATTGCCTCTAAAGGTTGTGCAACAAAATATTAGGTTAGCGGTCCCATCATTTTTGTCCATGCCATTTTCATTTGTTTTATTATTTACAATATTATGTTGAATAAAAAATCAAAAGCAAAGTCTGATTTCGATTAAATATGGAATAAACAATGGTGGATGCCAATTACTTTTGTCAGTTTCAAGTTATTTCAGAGAAAATTGTGCATTCTTCGTTTTTTGTGGAGGGATACCAACAAATTTGAGCACGTCTGTAATTGCATTAATAAAAAAATACAGTTAAAGTTCAATAAGACCAAAGTATATTCCCTTTGTTTTGCATTCTTTCACACCCTTCCCACACTCTACTTCACCAGAAAGTTCAGTATGTTGACCATCCTATTTGTTTACATCCTCAAATATATTAAGAATCTTTAAAAGGACAGAAATAACTTTCCCTTAAAAACCTGCTTGCCACTATGTCACGTTCTAAGACAAGTTACTACTAGTAGTGTCTGCAATTACTTTCAACAGTTATACCACTAACATTTATAGGAAATGTGTAACATTTAAAAAAAACACATGTGTGGAAACTACACTTACCTGGCATGTTTAAGAAAATATGAAGCTAAAAAGTAATATTAATGAGTTAAATTTCCTTGCCGCAGTTTGCCTCACGTAAGGCTGTTCTGCCACAGTTAAGTACTTTGTAATTTCGAACACCATATGGTTCAGTAATAAAGAAGCCGGAAACACACAGGGTGTAAACAGTGGGGTTTCTTGAAGGTTAATCCTTTCAGCGACAGCTCCTAATTAATGTTTGGTTGTTTATTTACTTTATTCCAACCAGGCAGTGTGAATAAACAGAACTGGAGGAGAGGGCTCAGCAAAACAATGGTTGGGCTTTCATACAGACTGTTCACATGTCTGTTCACATAAAAAGTAACAGGTTTTATCATATTACAGTATTACAATTTTAATGTTGTAGTTACTGTAGCAGGACTTGATGTTTTAGATATCCAATTAAAAGATAATTAATTGTATGTAATAGTTTAATTCAGCAGTCTTAGTTACAAATTTCTCCCAAACGAGCTCAAGATCAGGAGTAAACAATTGCACAATAAAACACACAACACTGTTAAATCTTTTATAACTTTTATAAAATACGGTACAACAGTAGAAAAGAAGATTAATATCAAAATAGCATAAATCAGCACATTAATCTCAGTAAGAAATAATGTTCTTCAGTGTAATATAACTATATGTGGAAGCAATACATTATTTGTCTATAATTTGTCTTTTCTGTAAGAACTATATTCTTAAGTCAGTAAATTGTAATAATATGACTATGTCAGTAGGCTTGAGTAAAACTATTTGAGTAAATATATGGAGTCAGTAAATGCATGAATATAAATATAAATGGTACGACGGGGATCTAAAGGACACAGTTCGTGTGGAGAAGTTAGACAACAAGCAGCGGAAGGGTTGAAGAGCATAGACAGCAGCGCTTTACCAGGCAAACTAAAACTCTGGAGCTTTCAGTTTGGTCTACTGCCGAGGTTGCTGTGGCCACTGACTGTGTACGAGATGTCTTTGACAACAGTAGAGAAGCTGGAAGTTTAATCAGTTCATACGTAAGGAAATGGTTGGGAGTTTCACGCTGCCTCAGCAGAGTGGGACTTTATGGTAAAGGAATACTGCAACTACAAGTCACTGCTCTAACCGAGGAGTTTAAGTGCACCAAGGATCGACTGGAAATAACATTAGTAGATTCACACGACAAATGCGTAAGGGAGGCAGCACCTGTGCTGAAAACTGGAAGAAAGCTGTCGGCAAAGAAAGCCGTGGAAGATGCAAAGGTTGCCCTTCGAATCGGTGATATGAAGAAAAGGTGTTAAAACCAAGCCTCGCCCAGGACAATTGGAAGCTGCTCGAGACTGGAAAATGCTGGCAGATGTTGGTCAACGGCTTATTTTTCCACCTGACATTGTCTTGTGGTCTGGATCAGCACACCTTGTTCATCTGGTAGAGTTAACAGTGCCATGGGAGGATTCGGTGGATGAGGTGTATGAGAGGAAGAAACTTCGGTATGCTCAGCTAGCCTCTGAAGCAGAACAGCGAGGATGGAGAGTCCGGGTTTACCCAGTGGAGGTGGGTTGTCGAGGATTTGTGGCACACTCTACAACCCAGTTTCTCAGAGATGTCGGGTTCAGTGGCCAAGAGTTGTGTTGCACAGTGAAGAACTTATCTGAAGCAGCAGAAAGGAGCAGCAACTGGCTGTGGTTGAGATGGAAAGATTTGGGCTGGGGATGTCAAGCACAATAGAAAGAAAGCAACGCTGATGTACAGGTGAGTAAACTAGGCTGAGCTGAGTGGGGGACGGAGGGGGGTGATGCTGGGATGCCAGAATCACCGTCGAGCCCTCTTGAGGTGTCGTGGGCTAGTCGACGAAACACAGAGGACAGAAGGTGCCCACTTGATGACCCCAGAGATGTACCCTACTTCGCTCAATCCAGACAGTTGTCATGCTGATGTGCTGGGGGGACTGACCTGTGGTTGATCCCCGGAGCCAGCATCGCAGCCTTTGTGTGTGCTGATGCTCTGGGGAGGCAAAATAAGCTGATCCCTGGAACCAGCATTACACTTCATCCATTATTATTAGATGGAAAGAAATGCAAATGGATGGAGATGCAGGTGGATCACGTTAGTTTACTGTTAAGCTACGTCTTACTTGGTGCTTATCTTGGCAAGAGCCGAGTCAAATCAGCATGAAGTTTTAACATCTACTCTCATGTAATGGAAATCAAATCAGTGGATTCTAATGAACAGAATATTACAAAATTGTACTTCATTCTTTATCAATCTGTTGTTAAAAATCTAAATGCTTTAATTTGAATCTAGGCATAAAAATATTTTAACACCCATACATTTGTTCTTTAAGAGAGAATCCAGCACCCTTATACAACGCAATAGCCCTGTATGTTATTGACTTTTCTGTTTAGTTATTAAGTTAGTAGCCACTGAACACTTACAGTATTATAAGAACATTTTATATGCATGCAAATGTGTGAAGGTGAAAGTGTACATTGTACATAAAGTGTGGGAGGAGTCTGACAACATTAAATACATTTAGGCAAATTCCATGACAATGATTTCGATCACATTCCTAGTGGATCTGTGTGCCCTTGTACGCCTGTTCTTTGTTCTTGTGTAGATAAGACACAAGTGTTAAAAGCCAAGGAAACTTTATTGTAATATTAATATGCTGTTTTCTATACCACAATTTCAGTTGTATAATTCAAAAAAAATCTACAGTAGAAGTCAGCTGTCATAATGTACGTATGCAGTATTCAAATAGGCTACAGTTGCATTGATAATTTCTTGGTAGTAACATTACACTTCGTGCAAATAACATTTCATATCATTCCATAAGGTTACAAATGATTAAAACAAGTGAATAAATCTCCTTCATAACCACTAGTATAGAAAGACTAAAATATTTGCATAATACAACTATTGAATTATCTAGGTTCTGTAAGAAATGAACTCTGGTCCTGTACACTCTCTCTCTCTCTGTATCGTCAGCCGCGGTCTGTTAAATTTCTGTTTCAAGGTGAGGTATATACCATTTTGTTAATTAAAACCCTCCTTTTCCAAGTGCAAATTAACACGGATTTGCTTTTAAATTCCCACGCAAACAAAAGAAATAGTCGCAAGAAGCACTGCTCGACATTATTTCATAAATCAACATAATATCGAAAATCACATTAGGATGATTATTTAATAATTAAATAGGCATAACGACCGCTTGAAAATGCCCAAATCAATGTTACATACCGATTTCTTGATTAACAGTGGAGTTATCATTTACAGCCTTTTGAAAATCCTGCCCTGATCTCAACTAAAATAACAAGTCAAATGAAAAAATAAACTGCCCCATGAAAAACACCTCCTTGAAACAAGGACAGGAAGACTGAATTTAAAGACTGTAGCACAAGAAGTAACACACACACACACACACACACACACACACACACACACACACAAAATGGCTATTCTTGCAAGACAGACAAGTTCCAAAAAAACACAAGAAAGTCTAAAAACACAGAATGACAATCAGCTCCACTGTTTCAGAGATTGTATCACACTGGCCCCTCCTCCTTCCCCCCTGGATTCACTCTCTATGTCTACATAGATTGACAGTCATCACCATCCTATTGGAGCCAGGAGCTGATTCAGTGCAAAAGTATTTGTGCATTACTCATTCAGAATGGCCATGCTCGTTACGAATGCTAGTATATGCTCAGACTCTGGCAGAACCCTACCCTGTTGCTATAATGTTTTTAAAAAAGTGATGATCTTTACATTTTCCATAACTTTCTAAAGAAACTAATTTCAAAGTTTTGTTTCGATATATATAATAAAGTTTGCTATTCTCAGCATTCTGGTATAGTTGCAAGTAGGAAAACTTTATTTAATTATTCTGATACAGTACACAGTACACTGAAATGTCTGTCTACTTCTTACATTATTACCTCAGAATTCTTATTGTGAGTTTTAAAATTATGGATGAATATTTAATACTTCAAATCATAATGTAAATAATTCGGCCAGATTCGCAAAGCTTTTTAATCCACATTGTCATTTTTTATTATTATTTTTTTAATATAAATTTAGTTGTTGCCAAATATTTTTTTATTATTTTCTCCCAATTTGGAATGGCCAATTATTTTTAGACTCAGCTCACCGCTACCACCCCTGCACTGACTCGGGTGGGCGAAGACGAACACACGCTGTCCTCCAAAGCGTGTGCCGTCAGCCGACTGCTTCTTTACACACTGCAGACTCACCATGCAGCCACCCATAGCTGCAGCGTCGGAGGACAATGCAGCCCTGGGCAGCTTACAGGCAAGCCCTCAGTGGTCGCTGGTGGGTGGTGAGCCGAGGACATCCTGGCCGACCTAGCCCTCCCTCCCCCCGGGCAGCGCTCGGCCAATTGAGCGCCACCCCCTGGAAGCTCCTGTCTTCGGTCGGCAAAGGAATAGCCTGGACTCGAACTCGCGACGTCCAAAGTATAGGGCACATCCTGCACTCCACGCGGACTGCCTTTACTGGATGCGCCACTCAGGAGCCCCAACACATTGTCATTTTTTGAAGGAAGAAGACCAAATACAATTATAAAACAAATAAGAAAGAAATACATGTAAGCCACTAAATTAGTTGTTTATTTCTGGTTTAGTAACTTTATCGGGTGACTTTTTCCTTTCTCAAAAACATGCTCCTGACAATTAAGAGTAAATACCTTTAAAAATCAATTAATTCCAGGGAAAGGTGGAAGTCGGCCATCTAGAAAGGGGGCGGAGCCACAGTATACCAAGTCATCTCCCCAGACGGGAGTCGATGTGGCATTCGCGGATTGGAGGAAAAGCGATTGCACTCGCTAACCAAGGGGGGCGTGGCTGAAGCTACAAAAGTAAATGTGGCCGAGCGAACTGCTCCTTTTTTATGGTTGCGAGACAACCGCTGAAGGACTGTGATATAACTGTAGTGTTTAGTGTTTGTTTGTTTTATCATACTAATAGTAAACTTTTGTTCTTTTTAGACGGCTAACACGTACCGGGAGCTGTCGCTAAAGGCCAGCACCAACCCAGCCAGCACTGCACTACTGTTCACTAATAAATTGTATTTCACCGCTTGCATGTTAGCATTCACTCTGGACTTGTGATCATGTTTGCGTTGTGTGTGTGTTTATTATTTCAGGACTGTGTATTGCCAGGGATTATTATTTATTGTCACCAAATGATCCAGATTATAAAAACAAATAAATGATTGCTTGGACTGTAAACTTTGTTGTCTGTCATATGTTTAAGCAGTGCATCACATCTACACCTGCGCACTGCAAACCACTTTGCCACATGTGGTGTCAGAACATGGGACAGACCGCACTACATTTTCAGTGCTGCTGGAGGCGCTGGATAGCAGACGGGAGGTTGAGGAGAGAGGAGAGGTACATGGCTCTGACTGAGAGGGTTGGGATCGCAATGGGGCCAAGTGCACTGACAGGACCGGCCCCGAAGGCGAAGGCACAAAAAATGACTGTGGAGGATGACCCAGAGGCATACCTGGTTGCGTTTGAGCGGTTGGCTACCACAGTGTTATGGCCTCAAGAGTTCTGGGCTAGCCAGTTATGGTCCTGTCTGATCGGGGAAGCCAAGGCAGTCTACCAGGCCATGACGGACGCTGAAGCCAAGGATTTCGAGGACCGACCTACTCACCGCAGAGCAGAATAGGACCGGCTCCTCTCCCCGTTCCACCTCTACCAGTGACCGGACCGAGACCTCCAAGACCACCGACCCCAATAGGCAACCTTACCTCCCCACCATGGAGGCAAAGGTTGTCCCCCAGCTGGGGTAGATATGCTGCCCCTGCCCAGCTGCCTTATCAGCAGCAAGACAGATACGTAACCTCAGCTCCCTCTGCCCCTCCTACCGGACACATGGGATCGAAGTGTGGACCTAGCGTGGGAACAGAAAAATGATTCCACGCTGGTGCACACATGGGGACAGGTCCGGTCTATTGAAGGTAAGGATGTTGGTAAGGTAAGGCTTCCCCGATCAGACAGTATATCCACATTTCATTATAAAAGGGCAATTATTATATAGGGTGAACCCTGCCACTGGCACAGGACAGCTTGTAACACTATTAATGATTCCTCAGTCTTATCAGACCGAGGTCTTGAGGTTTGCGCATGATATCCCTTTTTTGGTATTCCTTGGAGTCGATAAAACTAGGGAACACATATTGGCCTGATTTTATTGGGTAGGACTTTATAAGTATGTGTCGAAATATGTAGCCACATGCCCAGACTGCCACTGAGTGGCCACTGACAATTATTTCCACCTTCTTTGAACGCATTGCGATGGACATTGTAGGCCCTTTTTCTAGCTTCTGATTCTGGGTATATGCATATATCGATTGATCATGGAACGAACTTCTTGTCCCAAAGGTTATAGCAAGTATACAAAATACTAAAAATACGTACCACCTGAACCTCTGTTTATCATACACAGATGGATGGTTTGGTGGAACGTTTTAATCAGACCTTAAAGCAGATGCTGAGACGTTTTGTGATTCAAGAGCAAAAACATTGGGCAATGCTTCTTCCCTACCTCCTTTTTGCAGTGAGAGAGGTCCTGCAGAGTTCGACAGGGTGCTCCCCCTTCGAGTTCTTGTATGGCCGACAGCATCGCAGTATCCTCAATCTGGTGTGAGAGGGGTGGGAGGAGCACAAAGGCTCGTCCAAACATGTAGTGAAGCATGTGCTCCTACTTAGAGATCGCCTGGATTTGGTCGGTCGATTATTGATGATCTGTCCTTAAATTTTACAGAGCTTTGATTACATTTTGGTGAATCGATGCATTGAATTAGTACCCAGTTTTAAGTCTCCTGTTGCAGGTTTGCATTAAAACCTTGTGTGCGTGTGCGGCTAGTAGTGTTAGTACGGTAGATTTGCGTGTTGCTAGGATACACACTTCAAGTATACATGTTGGATAAGAGAAATCAGAAGTAGGCCAAGTATTCACGTTTTTATTTATTTATTTATTTAAAAATTAAGGCAACACATTTTTCTTTTCATCTATTAAATCTACCCATTACCTTTTGTTTTAAAGCATGTTGTGTTTTATAGAAAATATTATAGAAATATTATAGAAAAAGAAGCTGAATTTAGTACGATAGTTACATTAGTCAGGGTTTGTGAGATTAATTCAAACGTCGCGTCGCGAGGGAGAAGGAAAAGCGGCATATGAGGGACGCACAAGCACTGTCTAACCCAGAGGGTAGCGGTGTGAACTTACACCCTCAAGGACCCTTGTGCCTACAGAAGGCAAGGCAGGATGTACCACATTAAGACGGTAGAACCTGGAGAAGGTATACGGCATAGCCCAGCTAGCTGCAGTACAAATATCAGACATCGAGGCACCTCTGAAGAGGGCCCAAGATGTAGCCAACCCTCTAGTGGAGTGTGCGGCTACCCTACCAGGTGGGGGCAACCCAGCACTATTATATGCACAATCCACAATCCAATGTGACAGACGCTGCTTAGAGAGGGGCTGTCCTAGTGTCCATGTCCGGTGACATGAAGAGCTGGTCAGATTGACGCAGAGCTCTTGTCCTATGCACGTAGCATCTCAATGCCCACACTGGGCAGAGGAAATTTAATCTCTCATCCTCCGTGGAAGCAAATGGAGGTGGATGGAAGGACTCCAGTTCCACAGGCCGATTAACGTGGAAGGCTGTGATCACCTTGGGGAGGAAAGCAGGGTTGGTGCGCCTGCAGCTCACTGACCCGCTTAGTGGAGGTGATAGCCAAGAGGAAGGCTGTCTTCATAGACAGGTACTTCGACTCTATGGAGTGTATGGGCCTTCGTGAGAGCCTCACAAGTACAACATTGAGGCTCCATTCGGGGAGAATACTCCTCCTAGGAGGGCGTAATCGCCAAGCGCCTTTAAGAAAATAGGTAGCCAAAAAATGCGTGCCCAGAGACATTGAATCTACGGGGGCATGGCAAGCAGAGATAGCTGCTAAATACACCTTCAAGGTGGAAGCATCAAGCAGTTCTTGCAGAAACGGTAAGATGACCGGCATAGGGCAAGATATGGGGTCATGGCTTCTAGCCAGATACCAAGCCTGGAAATACCTCCACTTATATGTGTACAGGACCTAGAGGAGTCTGCCCTAGAGCTCTGCAACGTACCCACAACCACATCTGATAGCCCTAGGGTTAACCAGCAGTCCCTTTCAGGGGCCAGACCCATAGCCGGGTGCCAAAGGAGATCCAAGCGTAGTGGAATCTCCCAGGGCTGGCCCGTGCAACAGCTGGCACATGGTCGAAAACCAGACTCTCCTGGGCCACTTGGGGGCCACTAGGAGAAACAACGCTTTCTCTAACTGGACCTTTTCAAGAAATGCCGGGAGTAGCTATATAGGCGAGAAAGTGTACAAAAACGCTTTGGGCCATTCATGCACTAGGGCATCTACACCAAGTGGACTGCCTAAGCGGTGGAGGGAGTACCATAGGGGGCAATGTGTCATCTCTGATCTGCGCCTTCCCGAACCGTTCCCAAATGTGCTCCACTATCTGAGGGTGGAGTTGCCACTCTGACGGATGCGGTCCGCTGCCCAGTTCATTGCACCGGGAATGTGCGTTGCCTGTAGGGACAGCAAGTTCCTCTGAGCCCATTTTAATAGCCTGAAGGCTATGCGATGCAACCCCGGGGACCGTAGGCCACCCTGGTGGTTGACATAGGCCACCACTGTTGTGTTGTCCGTCCAGATCAACACATGTGTGCCGCTCAGCACTGGGAGAAAGTGGTGGAGAGCAAGGGATACCGCTTGCAACTCCAGCATGTTTATGTGCAGGGATGTCCAGTGGTACGGCTAGGATCTGCATACTCCTCTGCCTTCCCAGACTGCACCCCAACCCAAGTTGGAGGTGTCTGTCATCACCAATTGGCAGTTCAACACTACTCCCATTCGCACACCTTCGTGCAGGTGAGAGGAAGTCCTCGAACCAGCATAGGGCTGCCGAGCACGTGTGATACACAGTCAGCCGACGGTGTCTGTCGCGTTTGGCATTGAGGTGGAACACATTGAGCCACGCTTGTAGAGGGTGCAGCGAAGCAGACCCAGCTGAATGGCTGATGTGGCTGCGGCCATCAGACCCAATAGTTTCTGGCACAATAGGAGGTTGACCTGTGATCCCTGTTGAAACAGGGAGAGGTAACCTTGGATAGCTGCAACTCTGTCGTCCGACAGGTATGCGAGCATCGTAATGGAATCCAGCCGGAGCCCCAAGTACGTAGTGCACTGCACCGGTGTAAGCCGACTATTTGCATCGTTGATGGTGAGGCCAGATGCTCTGTCACAACCGCCGTGTGGGCCAGTGCTCCCTCCTGCGACTGGGAACAGATCAACCAGTCATCAAGATTGTTTAATACTCTGATCCCCTGCCGCTGCAGGGGAGCCAGGATAGCATCCACGCACTTTGAAAATGTACAAGGAGCTAAGGAAAGGCCGAATGGCAGCACAGCAAACTCATAAACGCTTCCCTCTGGACGAATAGGAACGTGAATGTATGCGTCCCGTAAGTCCAGGGTGGTAAACCAGTCGCCCGGCCGACAGACTGGAGGATGTGATGGTGTGTCAGCATTTGGAACCTCCTTTCTTTTAAGAACCCGTTGAGGAGCCTCAGGTCTAAGATTGAGCGAAACCCACCGTCCTTCTTGGGTACCAGAAAATACCTCGAATAGTACCCTTCTCCGTGGGAGGAGGGGTCTACGAGACGAATGTCTCACTTGCACAGCAAGGCGGCCACTTCCTTCTGAAGTACAGAGGCCTGGAGAGGGTATGTCACAAAAGTATTCGTGATGCCTCAAAAGGGAGGAGGTCCCAAGCAGAACTGAAGTGTATAAACATTTTGCACGGTGCCAAACACCTAGGAGTCTGAGGTGCAAGTGCGCCAGTACTGCAGCTGTTGTGCCGAAAAGGGGCCAGCCTTCAGGGGCCCTGCTCAGGCTGCCAAGGCTGGCAGGGCAGTTTGGGGTGGCTGTTTAGGGTGCTGGCCCTGAAAACGCTTCCTGTGACGCTGGTGTGTGGACTGGCCACAGCCTGCGTTCCCTGCCAGTTGGGCCCGGTTGCTTGCTGCTGATGTAAAGGATGCCTTAGGTCACCCAGCAGAGCCATGGGGACTGGAACTGTTCTGGTGACAGTCCGCGTCTGAGAAGCTTTCCAGCGGCTTGACCTGCCCCAGGTGCGGGGAGGGAGCAACGCGGCCACCTGCCAGGAAACCTTGTGTTCCTGGTGGGATTTCTGTTGGATCTCCTCCACGGCTGGCCCAAAGGTATGTCCTGGGGATAGAGACGCATCAAGGAGCACGGCCTTATCCGCATCAGGAACTCTGGCTTGTGACAGCCACAGCTGTCTATGAGCCACAATCAAGCTAGCCAGGCTCCAGCCAAGAGCTTGCCCTTGGAGACCGGAGATCTGCAGCAGTGTGCTGGACAGGAGACTCCATGGCCACCGGCTTGTGTTATTCTGACGTTATATTTTTTTTTAAAAAACTCATATAAAGCACTACTTAAAAAAATGAAAAACTATAACAAAAGAAACTAGTGTATAAACAGGTATATGTACATACAAAACTGTAAAAACGAAATTAGTTTGTTTTAAAGTAACATAAAAAAAGAAAAGAACTAAATTCCCATTATGTAATGTGAATGCGCTTTCAGGGAAACAGACCAAAGTATCACCTAAGTAGCACAATCCACATAGATGTAATGCTTCTCAACTTTTCCTGTGCATTTACCACATACTGCTCTTTCACATTGGGCACAGATAGCAGAAGTATTATTTTTATTGCACAGCTACCTGGCATCGTTTTTTCTTGCGTGTGTCACTGGGTGCAGCACTGAATCCAGGTTGAGCTACATTTGCCTGCTGCTTTGCAGTTTCCTCATCAAAATGTTTCTGCCGAAGCTCTGTGGCTAGCTTCAAGATGACATCTCCCCTACTGATATTTTCCCCGGTGCACTCCTTGTACAAAATGAAGGAATTGATGGCTGCCAGGTCCAGTACATTGACGAGCCACCTGGTCTAAAACGTCCACGCCGTACTTTGTGTCATTGTAGAAATCCACAGTCTCCGTTTTTTTTTCTTCTCAACAGTCACGATGGCAACTGATGTATGAAGAGAGTTAAGAAGAATTACATTATTTCTCGGCTTGCACTTAGCGTAGCACAATCATTGTGTTTCTAAATTGTACTGGAGTTCAGCTGTGGTTGCATGTTTTGTGCAGATATTGGAAGCTCTTTTCTTGCTTTGTTCACTGTTCCAACCAGGCTGTTTTTTTTTTCAACTCTTTTGCCAATCATCATTTTGTATCCAATGTGCCTCTGCTACAATGCAGTGTTGAGTGTGGTGTAGCATTCGCATATCGATCAACAAGTGAAAAGCACTGAGAGTGTTATCGATGTTGCGTTTGGCGTATGGTGTGGGACCTGAGGTTTCAGTCAAAAGATTTTGTGCAGCCCGTCTTCCCACAGCGTCAACACTGGGATTTATAATTTCCCAAATAGTGCCATCCTTCCCAGTCTCCTGAATGCCTATTCATGCTTGCGATGCTGCAGGAGACGATACAGGCAAAGCGGCTGGCTGCAGAGGTAAGCTCAGTGGGGGTAGAGATAACAACAGGCTTGTATATAAAAAAGTCATAAATGATAACCGCATAACTTTCAGACATGCAGAGTAATTTCAATTTGAAAACCTCAAACCGCCAAAATGACTGCCATGGCGGTTCTAGTATTAAAAAAGACGATCCTGTTTCTTAATTAGTTGAAAACAGGATATAGTTTCCAGTAAGGGATTGGCCAATGAGAGGAAAGAGGTAAAGGAATGGGAGCAGAGCATACGAGAGAGGGTACACGGGTTGTGGAATTGTTGTTTTTCTTGATTTATAGCTATTGAATGTTTGAAATACATTTCTTAATCGGGTTCTTAGAAAAAGTAAAACGCCAATCAATGGTTAAACAATACTTTAGGTGTGATGTTTGCCTACAAGGCTAACATTTTGGTATGATCGGGTTTGTTGTATCTTAATATATAATAAACTTGATTTTATTGCCAATACTGATAAAAATCCAAACACAGTATAAAGTATGTCTCTGCGAGCTTGCGTGAATTTTTTTTTATCCCACTATATTGCGATATGGAAATTATTATCGATATTGAACGATATATTATATATATATTGTAACACAGCAGGGAGGGGGTTAATATCCTCCCTGCAGAAAACATGTGTGTATGCACATTTTGGTTAATTTGCTTATTGTTTAATTGTTATTCTGTTAATTGTTTTATTGTTAATTATCACCTGCACCTGGCTTTGATTGTAAATTAGAGCCAGGTGCAGGGTTTATAAGGAGAGCAGTCAGTCTGCTCTAGGCTGCTGAGTAGAAGGAGGCAGAAGAGGTGCTCTGTCTCCGAGTAGCCAGAGTTAAAAAGTAAGTGGGGTGTTAAACTTGTGTTTTGTGTAAGTACGGGGAAACAGCTTAGCTGTCCCGTGGTAGTCAGGGTGTACCTGTGTGTTAGTTAGTGCTCGTAAAAGAGCTAAGTGTTTGTTTTGTTTATTTTGTTTTTTTGTGACTATTAAAAAAATAGCGCAACAGCGCTTTTAAAAATCAAGTTTTGTGTGTGGCTGGGTCATTTTAAGTGCTGGAAAAGAACCCGAAGGACTAAAACCCTTCACAATATATATATATTGTAAAAGATCCAGTAGACACATGCTGCTGAATCACTGCTTTCCCGTTCCACCAACTGGCACAGACTCAATACGTTTGCAGGCAAGTAACTTTTATTTACAATATTTACATCAAATAAGCAGTTTCTGTTATAGTTCTCGAGCTGTACGGGCCACTGACTTACTCACTTCTTCAACCCTCTCTAGCTACATCAGGATGTGGAGATAGAAAAGAAGTCCAAGGATCCTCCAGCCAGACTGAGTCAGTCCGCGGGTAAGAACAGGGTCAGCTCTCTTCCCTAGAGCTGTCCTGAGTCACCGGTAAGTGTAAGTTGAGCTCCCTCTGCTGGAGTATTCCGGTAATCCAGGTAAGTATAAGACCGACTCCCTCTACTGGAGTAGATCCGCCACACAGGTAACTATCCAACAGGCTCCCTCTGCTGGGGTAGTTCTGGAACACAGGTAAGTACAAGACAGGCTCCCTCTGCTGGAGTAGTCCTGTAACACAGGTAAGTACAAGACAAGCTCCCTCTGCTGGGGTAGTTCTGGAACACACGTAAGTACAAGACAGGCTCCCTCTGCTGGAGTAGTCCTGTAACACAGGTAAGTACAAGACAAGCTCCCTCTGCTGGGTAGTCCTGTAACACAGGTAAGTACAAGACAGGCTCCTTCTGCTGCAATAGTCCTGGAACACAGGTAAGTATAAGAATGGATCCGTTTTAAAAGTAGACTTACAGGGACACAATAGAGGTAACCCCAGACGTCCAAAGAAGTGAACAAAGATAAAGCAAGTTATATCCGGGCTGTGGAGGGAGAACTCCTGCAGCCAACTCCCGGTCGTCCACAGAAGTAAACTGTATTCCTTCTAAAAGCCAGTGTCCATTTTCCCTGTATTAATCATATGCAAAGTATCTCGTGTCTGTGTTATGAATAAACAATGTCTTGCACTTCCAGTCTCACAAGTCCGTTCTTTCTGGTTATTATTTACTGTCTCTGCAACATGTAAATAACCAATACCTCTCCGGGTTATAAAGCATTTAGCACAACACACTACGGTTGTGGCGGCGCACAACCGCATAGTACAGAATACCGCGGGTCTCTTTTAAATTGCTAAGGAGTACAATATCTTCAAGTCGCACCCCGACAACAGAAAATAAAAATAAACTTTGACAAACAAAAGGCTACCTCAACAAGAGGAAAAAAATCGCACTTTGTAAAAACTAAACGCCGACTATATTTTAAAACAAACAAAAGCTTTACCTTGTGATCTCTTTCTTTTTGGTTATTTTTCCAACACACTGGAGTTTGCACGCTCTTTCCTTGCAGGACAACCGGGCCGTGTTCCCCACACTTCTCTCCCCCTATGGCTCTGCCCTGCTCTTTTCTAAACCCAGAAACCCCACCCAATTAATTGGCACTCAGATTTCTGGGTTGTGTAGTTTCTTCCTTAGCGCCGCCATTTCTTAAAGGCGACGCTATCCTTTCCTCACAATATATATATATATATATAAATAGAGAGAGAGAGAGAGAATAATAGATGGGCTTCAGTGACTTACAGGAAAATAATTCCATTTTGGGTTTATGTGACTTTATGTGACTAATAACTGTCACAGAAACCCAAGATGGAATTATTTTGCTTTAACTCAGTTAATAATACATGGATATTAGTATCTGTAATAAAAAAAAAGACAGTAAACAGGTGTTAAGGTTCAAAGAATCTTAAACAATTTTCTTTTTGATAATTCAGGAACGGTGAATTAAACTGGGTAAATAATGAACTGCAAAAATAATGTATTTTTAATGAAAATGTGTTTCAATGGGGTATGCTTTTTATTGATTGTTTTAGTCGCTGTCAGAGTTGGAGATTTGTGTTGCTCGCTTGGTTGGTGCACTCGTTGGTGAAGGAGGATTGTAAATCTTCACAGAGACAACTTTGTTAAAAGTGCCTAAAAACACAAATTGTGGGTGTTGTCGAGTGATTGAAATTTTGAAAGTCAAATCTTGACAGAATATCTTTAATTTCCTGTTCCTCTCCAGTTTCTCTGAGATACGAATGTACCAGCTTTTCAAATTTAGTTTTTTTTTTTTTTTTAACGTATTCTCATTTTCATTTTGTTGCTCATTAATGAATATTTCTCTACTGTGGGTGTTGTCAAGTGATTGAAAATGATACAGTTTGTGTTTGAATTGACAGTGGTCTTGAGGAGTCAAATGGGTCAAAGTTCAAGTATATTCTCCTCTAGATGAATTATGACATTTTGACGTGTGCTATTATGCCTTTTTTTCAGATGCAAATATAGCCTTCAACCATGTATTCATATATATATATATATATATATATATAATGTATACTGTATATACAGTCACCTCCAAAATTATTGGCACCCTTGATAAAGATAAGCAAAAAAGACTGTATAAAATAAATACCAGTACTGAGCTATATTGTAATTTTCCAACATGTGGAATATATTTGACTTTATTAATGATTCGATGGAATCAACCAAAATTACACATTTCTCAAATTATGAATTTATTTCCAAAAAAAATGAAGTGTCACAATTATTGGCACCCTTGTTTTCAGTACTTTGTGCACCCTCCCCTTGCAAGGATAACGGCACTGAGTCTTTTTCTATAATATTTAATGAGATTGGAGAACACAGTGGGAGGGATCTTAGACCATTCCTCCATACAGAATATTTCCAGATCCTTGATATCCTTCGGTCTGCGCTTATGGACTGCCCTCTTCAATTGAAACCACAGGTTTTCAATGGGGTTCAAGTTCGGAGACTGAGATGGCCGTTGCAAAATGTTGATTTTGTGGTCAATTAACCATTTCTTTGTGGATTTTGAAGTGTGCTTGGGGTCATTGTCTTGCTGGAAGATTCACTTGCGGCCAAGTTTCAGCCTCCTGGCAGAGGCAACCAGGTTTTTGGCTAAAATCTTCTGGTACTGGGTACGATGACAATCTTTTTTTGTTTGTTTTTTTTAGCCTACAGACTGCAGAGCCACCGCCCTGCTATTTAAATGTGTAAGTTAGCCATGTGTGCTCAACGCTCAACTCACTGTCAGCAGCCGGTTGGGTGTTTATAGAGTTAACCTCACCCAACAGAAAGGAAAAGTACACCAGAACGGCTGTGGTTTTATTTGAAAGGAGATTAAACATTGTTAATTCGATTGCTAAGTTGCAAAGTACTACAATGTGGTAAAAAAGTGTTCATTACAGAATTTTTCTCAGGTACTCCCTGAGGAGAGATTGCGTACCCCAGTTTGAAAACCGCTGTTGTACAGTATGTACTTTTCCACATTTGTTCTTTATGGCAGTGTGTAAAATATATTGATTTTATGTGGCAAAGTGGCTGCTGATTGGAAACAGGTGCAGAGGTGATGCAGTGCAGAAATAATCACACACCAGGAAACTGTAATTCGTTTGGAAAAAGGGGTCTTTTATTTATAACTCCCGGTCTGGCGACCAAACAATAAACCTCTGGCAATACACACCAATGTGTAAAGCACAAAAGTAACAATAATAAATGGATTGCAGTCCAAATAATAAACACATGTTATCCGCCCCAAAATAATACAATACATGGTCACCAGTCCGGGTGCGTGCAGTAGTGCTCTTGGTGGGTGATAACAATTATACAGTGACTGTTTAGGGGTTTCTCCCGGTCCTTCCAGTCTCTCGTGTCTGAAAAACCAAGCGAAGGAGTAGATTGCGATTGTCTGTCCCCTTTATGCTATCACGCATGACCGCTTGGTAAACGAGTGCAGCTGTCTCTACTATCTGCAGCTGCTATGTCGTTTTCCTTCCGGGTCAATACGTTCTGCAATGGAGTCTCATCTTCTTCCAGACTGACTGACTTCCCGGCCCGGGGAAAGAATTGTCAGGTCAGCCCGTCCAAAGAACTCTACTTTCGCTGCTTAGCGCCCTCACAGGTCGGGAGGGAGATTTACAGCCAAAACTCATTGTAATTCTGTCACAGTATACAAAAAGAAATGTAGTATAAACTTCAGTAAACTTATAATAAATATAAACCCAACAATTTTATGACTACATTTCTTTTTACTTTTACTTAAAAGTTTTGGGCAGTGACCAAAACATATTGTAGTGAAGGTGTATATGGCTTACTGTGTGCGCACATAGTTTTAGACCAGGTAAATAAACTGGAAGGCTTTCATAAAGCAGTATTGCACAATCGTGTTTACTTTGTTAACACCCCTCAACAGTTTCCACATTTCATTTATGAAGCAAAACATTTCACAATGATATTTCAAGCAGTGTAATATTATTATTATTTATTTATTAGCAGACACCCTTATCCAGGATGACTTACAATTGTTACAAGATATCACATTATTTTTACATACAATTACCCATTTATACAGTTACTGGAGCAATCTAGGTAAAGTACCTTGCTCAAGGGTACAGCAGCAGTGTCCCCCACCTGGGATTGAACCCACAACCCTCTGGTCAAGAGTCCAGAGCTCTAACCACTACTCCACACTGCTGCCCAAATAGCAGGTGTGCAAATAGTACTGAGGTTAGGAAGAGTGTGAATGGCAAAAGTCAGTGGAGAGAAGTGAACTGAGACTGTCTGGTTGGCCCACATACAGCACAAACACTGTGTCAACCATATGGATAAAACTGGGAACATCTGTAGTGGAAACTCAGCTGTCTGCTAGAGGATGCAGTTGTCTTCCATTCAGACACTGAAATACTTTAAAATTCAATGATATCTAAATGATATATCTCATTATCTTAGAGATTTGCTTTTTTTAGAGCTTGACTAGGTATTCAGGCATTATTAGAGTTTAAAGTAACCTTGTTAAAGTGACCAGCCTTCTGCCTAAAACTGGGATGGTGTGTATTTGTTTGCATTATATTTTTCATTTTTATAACACTATAATCAGGAGCCATAGTTACAAGACTATGCTATTTGTGTTCCGCCTTGCATGCACTTTCTTAGCCTTACTTGACAATGCATACCAACTCCGTCAGTGAATGGAAACAAATATAAGTGGGTTGGTCATCTTCCATGACCAAACATTATTGATAAAATGTGCTTTGTGTAAACAGTGTGACTGGTTGTGACCCACATTGTATCAGTGGGAAGAAAGAATATCAAAGCTATCTATGGAAGGTATATTTGCCTACATTTCATCCCTCGTCTTTCAAATACTAACTGAATGACACTGTATGAAGAGGTTTGCTTGCTAGACTTAATCAGCAGGTGGAGAACAAATACACACCATCAAGACATAACCACATATGAAAAAGTCAATGTTTTCATCTATGGCCTCTGAAATACCCTTGTTTTATTTTGAACACATCAGTACTTGATATGACATTCTGAGTACTTCAGGGAAATGGATCCATTTACAATTTCTATTTTGTTCTGCTCATAGTAAATGTGATGAGATGACACAGCTATCAGTAACCATAACACTCAGCATGAACATGCTTTAAAGGATGGGCAACATTAGCAGCATGCTCTTCAAAGGCTGGGTAAAGAATGAGAAAATGAAAAACATATATAGATTGGTAAGAATATTTTTGTTTGAGGGAAAATGTAATTTAGGTTATCAAGGATGTACTGAAGAAGACAGGAAGGTCACAAATTGACAGTACAATAGAGAAAGTATCTTCCATCAGACCTGAAGCCAAGAGCAAAGCAACAAGGGACTCGTATGTTGTGTTATTCTAATCAGGTAAGCTTTTTTATTTTAACAACCTTGGCTATTACACCATTAACATGACATTTCTTATGAACTACTGTAAGCAAATAACAGTTATAAACACAATAACAGGACACACAATTATTCTAAGTGGGCATAACTACAGAGGGTTGAAAATCATGAGTTGGTTATGTCTTTACTCACTGTGAGGGAGTTGTTAATTCCATCCCCCAAACCAGGAAAGCTAACATTGCAGTTTCATTGTAGTCTGTTTGACATTGCGCTGTTTTAAATGACTGGCAGGAACACTACTTCACTAACTACTTGTACTTTACATTTTTAATTGTACATTAAGCCAAATGTCATGTACAGTAATCCGTCATGTATCCTAACTGTTTATCTATTATTATTATTATTATTATTATTATTATTTATTATTTATTTCTTAGCAGACGCCCTTATCCAGGGCGACTTACAATTGTTACAAGATATCACATTATTTTTACATACAATTACCCATTTATACAGTTGGGTTTTTACTGGAGCAATCTAGGTAAAGTACCTTGCTCAAGGGTACAACAGCAGTGTCCCCCACTGGGGATTGAACCCACAACCCTCCGGTCAAGAGTCCAGAGCCCTAACCACTACTCCACACTGCTGCCACATTCCACACTTATCTACCATGATCAACCTCTTCAGCAACGTTAGTTTATTATTAGACGATTAGTTGAGAGAATGTAGATACTACCAAAGTTTGCATAAACTGTGTTGTATGTGCTCCGTGCGCTACCATTGCACATAGTGTCAGGTGAGCTGTTCAGTGTGTTGATATGTAAAGAAATCCTGTTCACCTGTAGGGCGTATCAACTTCAACTTCCATCTCAATCTCCTGCCTGTCACTCAGCAGTGAACACACTCACCCACATGGCAGAAGGTTATTCTGTCACAAGCATTAATACCCTGTATCTTTCTAAACAAGGGATTTAGGGAAGTTACCTAATAAAAGCTGAATCTTAAAACAATAATTGCGTGAATATAGTAATTGTTACAGCTGTGTATAATGGTATTTAAAACAGGATTCATTCATCTTTTTACATATCCGCCCTTATTCTGGTCCCACTGCAGTCAGATATGCAACGAATGACTGTATTACAAAAGTATATGTTATAATGTTGTTGTATAATTTGTTTGTTTGGGCGGGGGCGAACGCATGCCCCTAAACTGCATGCTTTTATATTGCAGCTAGCGCGAGTCAGCTCACGACTCCCAATAAAGGGGGGGAATTCTAATTTAGTGATATAGGAAAAGAACTATGTTAGTTTGACAGAAAGCGAATGAATCCTAGTCAACAATCTCCCTCCCGATCTGTGAGGGCGCTGTTTAACAGGAACAGAGTGCCTCGTACTGGTTGGTCTGGCAGTTCACTCCAGGGTTAGTTGGAAGCCAGCCAGCCAAGAAGGGGGCGGAGTCACAGTGCCTGACATCATCTTCCTAAAGCAGTATGCGATGTGTCAGTCATGGATTGGAGGAGACGTGACAGGACTAGCTATCGCAGGAGGCGTGACTAAGGGCGCGACTATATTTGGGGATGTGACGATGTAATCTGTTCCTTTGATGTGGTTACGAAATTTACCAAAAAGGAAACGGACTGTGTGAATCCAATAGTGAGTGCTAAGTGTTTTGTTTGTTTTGTGGAAACTAACTGTCTGTGTTTGTCACTGATAGATGGCTAACATGATCCGAGAGCTGTCGCTACAGGCCAGCATCGAGCCTAGACTGCACCACTTGTCACTGTAACTACCTTGCACCTGCACTCAGAGCACCCACTGTCAGGAGAAGTGACCGTGTCTGTGTTGTGTGTTGTTTTGTGTATTATTATTTCGGGACTGAACCCCGTGGTTTAAATGCTGACAATGCCCATTGTTGGGTAGAGTCAGCATTATTATTTCACGGCCTCAAACAGAGAACAAGGAGAAAATAAATGACCGGATAACTCAGTGGTATCTGGCACTGCAACCCTTCATGTATTTTATGACACACCGTGCAGGGAAAGATCATCAAAATGCGGATTACTTTTCCCGGGAGGAGGGGTGTAATGAGTAAAGTAGATTCAGCCAAGTGTTCCTTTGGCTCCACTCTGAGTGGTGGGATATTATTATTATTATTATTATTATTATTATTATTTATTTCTTAGCAGACGCCCTTATCCAGGATATGTGAAAGAGCGAATGAAATGAATCAACAATCCCCCTCCCGATCTATGAGGGTGTACATCTTGCTAACTTAAAATTGGCTTCCTACATTTCCATTATACTGTATGCAGTACATGACTAAAAGTTTTAAAAAAGACCACCTATACTAGAGCTCTCAAAGCATAAAATAGAGACCATGAAAGAGCTATATTATTCTTGTTTTATGTTGCTGTCTGTACTGAAAGAACACTGACTTCTGACAAACTACAGCTATGAACAAGTGTTCACTTAGAATTTTTTAATTGAGACTTAATTCAAATTCCAAAAAGTATATCTATTAAAATCATTTAAATCTGTTATTTAACATTGTGTAATCAAATAAACTACAAAATGATATTGCAAAAGTCTAACGGAAGCCATAATATTAGCAGAGTATTTCATGTTAGATTTTTAAATGTCAGATTTTTCAATTTGTGTCAGTTTTTTAAGTATATGGAAAACTACAAACATGATGCAATTCAATATGTTTAACGTAACATTATTCAGCAGGTTTCATTTGACTTTGCGAAGCAAAATTAGTTAATTCTATAGGGTGATACAAAACCTGTTTTCATCATTTACATAATTTTCACTATTATGAACACCATAAATTGAGCATACTCCACACTTATTGCATGAGTTTTATGAGTGAAATAAACACAGCATATTCTGTTTATATAAGTACAATGTATGGGAAAGAAAGTTTGTTTAAACCTTTAAGCAGCTGAATCTAAAGAATTACTTCAGGCTCTGCTTAGCAACACAGCACAATTTGGAACATTGAGATTCGCCCAGTGAATTTGTTACTGGATTTGAATCAATGCAAGAAAGATAACATCAGTTTAAAAAATCAGTTATTCTGTAGCTGTAGCAAATCAAAATATATATTTTGCTCATTCTGTTTTAATATTGAAATATGAGGGGCAGGACTTGTTGTGCTTGGTTTAATTCTTCACAGTGTAACCCATACAACAGTGGAGAAAACCATTTAGGCTACGCAAAGATATGTTTTCTGTTTTGTTCATTTTAATAACTATAAACCATCTGTCACTTGTAGTTATTTAAAAATGTCAATAGGAAGTTGAAAAGATGAGTATACAGACGTGCTCAAATTTGTTGGTACCCCTCCACAAAAAACGAAGAATGCACAATTTTCTCTGAAATAACTTGAAACTGACAAAAGTAATTGGCATCCACCATTGTTTATTCCATATTTAATCGAAATCAGACTTTGCTTTTGATTTTTTTATTCAACATAATATTGTAAATAATAAAACAAATGAAAATGGCATGGACAAAAATGATGGGACCGCTAATATTTTGTTGCACAACTTTTAGAGGCAATCACTGCAATCAAATGTTTTCTATAGCTCTCAATGAGACTTCTGCACCTGTTAACAGGTAGTTTGGCCCACTCTTCCTGAGCAAACTGCTCCAGCTGTCTCAGGTTTGATGGGTGCCTTCCACAGACTGCAAGTTTCAGCTCTTTCCATAGATGTTCGATAGGATTCAGATCAGGACTCATAGAAGGACACTTCAGAATAGTCCAATGTTTTGTTCTTATCCATTCTTGGGTGCTTTTAGCTGTGTGTTTTGGCTTATTATCCTGTTGGAGGACCCATGACCTGCGACTGAGACAGAGCTTTCTGACACTGGGCAGTACGTTTCGCTCCAGAATGCCTTGATAGTCTTGAGATTTCATTGTGCCCTGCACAGATTCAAGGCACCCTGTGCCAGGCGCAGCAAAGCAGCCCCAAAACATAACCGAGCCTCCTCCATGTTTCACTGTAGGTATGGTGTTCTTTTCTTTGAAAGCTTCATTTTTTCGTCTGTGAACATAGAGCTGATGTGACTTGCCAAAAAGCTCCAGTTTTGACTCATCTGTCCAAAGGACATTCTCCCAGAAGGATTGTGGCTTGTCAATATGCATTTTAGCAAATTCCAGTCTGGCTTTTTTATGTTTTTCTGTCAAAAGTGGAGTCCTCCTGGGTCTTCTTCCATGGAGCCCACTTTCGCTCAAAAAGCGACGGATGGTGCGATTAGAAACTGACGTACCTTCACCTTGGAGTTCAGCTTGTATCTCTTTGGCAGTTATCCTTGATTCTTTTTCTACCATTCGCACTATCTTTCTGTTCACTCTGGGGTCGATTTTCCTCTTGTGGCCGCGCCCAGCGAGGTTGGCTACAGTTCCATGGATCTTAAACTTCGTAATAATATTTGCAGCTGTTGTCACACGAACATCAAGCTGCTTGGAGATGGTCTTGTAGCATTTACCTTTACTATGCTTGTCTATTATTTTCTTTCTGATCTCCTCAGACAACTCTCTCCTTTGCTTTCTCTGGTCCATGTTCAGTGTGGTGCACACAATGATAGCAAACAGCACAGTGACTACTTTTCTCCATTTAAATAGGCTGAATGACTGATTACAAGATTGGAGACATGTGTGATACTAATTAAAGAAACTAATTAGTTTGAAATATCACTATAATCCAATTATTTATTATCTTTTCTAAGGGGTACCAACAAATGTGTCCAGGCCATTTTAGAATATCTTTGTAGAATAAGCAATAATTAATCTCTTTTCACAGCTTCTTTGCTTTATTCTATGACATACCAAAGGCATGCAAGTATACATGATAAAATAGCTTTTAATTTCATCACTTTTCAGGAGGAATGAAGCATTATTTCAATGAGCTGTAAGGGTACCAACAAATTTGAGCACGTCTGTATGTGTTATTTTTGTCCATTGAAACAGAAAGGCTTCATATTGTTAGTTCTGTTTTGATTGTCTCCACAATTACTTAAAGTGTCCTTCCAGCGATTTGTAAAACTAATAAAAAATAACTAGTTTACATACCCCAAAACAAACTCCAATGTTCCGTTTTACACAAATGTTGCTGTAAAGCAGTATAATTTTAAGTTTTAAATAGGCGTTTTGTTAAACTGGAAGCCTCCATCAGTGGTTGTAATGGAATTCCTCCTGTTGCTATGTGACGTGCGCAGAGGAAGGGAAGTGGAACAGAAACAGCATGGCTACGTGGTGAGCTAGCAAGTGTTTGCATAAAAAAATATTGTGTATTAAACTATACTTATTTAACAGTGATAGTATGTTTCTGAAGTTTATTGAACACTCATGCATCCTAACAAGTATTCAGGTACATTATTTGAGTTTGAAATCAAGTGCCCTGATTTTGAATTATGATGGTATCTTGTTTTTATGAACGTCCCTTTACAAAATGTTACTGTATTACTACCGTGTTAAATTGTACTCTTAACCACACTTTTTTAAGGCAATCTCCATTTCGGTGTTTGGACTGCTATCTGACATCTTTCTACACCTACACCACACCCTGCTGGAGGAAATGATTCTGATTCAGTAGTGTCCTCTGCGCTATCCTTTGCTGCACTGTCATTTATGCTTTTGTGATCTTTATGAGACTTTTGCAAGATCTGTTAAAAATAAAATAATTTATAATAGGACTAACAATTAATCGCAGACATTTGTTTGTAAAATTTGTGGATTTCAGTTTACTTGTGGGGAAGATGCAATGACCTGTACTATAACGGTGTAAAGCTGTAAGTAATCTGATCATCTGATTTTCTGTGCAGGTAGTCAGAAAAAAACACACAGCGACGAACTTCCATTTCATATTTCTGTAATAACAGCCAAGGTACTAAAAGGTAAAAAAATTAAATTTACAAGAAAACTCTATTTTGGTTGCTGAAGGTACATATTTTAATCACAAAGTATTACAGTGAGTGCATTATTTGTAATATTTAGAACTCAGCGTTACCTATGCGAACTACGCTGTCAAGCAGCTTTTTTGTTCTAGATTTTCTACATGTTAATTTGGAGCAACAACTTAGGTTTTAATAATCTGGAATCTTGCAGTTGGCATTCGTTAAAGGCAGTTTGTTACAGATTTGGTGGCCCGTACGGGGATATTCCTCATTCTTTGTATATTTTTCACTTGTATTAGGCTTTGTATTAGAGTTTGTGATCCTTTTTTTCTGTTGGAATTTGATCAATTGTGGTATAGATTTCATAGTATACATATTGTCATATTTACCTGTTTATCTGTCTGTTTTATCTATTTATCTGTCTGTTTTATGTCTGTTTTATGACATGGCTACTGAGGGAGCTGAGGTTGGGATCTTAGAGGACACCCTTACTCTAACAGATTTTTCTCCTGGACCCTATGTGACTCATAGGGAACCTGTTGTTGAAATTACTGCTCGTTTAAATGATCTTTATATCATTGACCAGTCTTCTGCTGTTGAGGAGCCAGTAGAGCCGGATGACTCCACAAATGCCAGAGCTAACTATGATCTTATAATTCAACTTAATGATAGAATAGCGAAACTAGAGGAAGTGCTGAGGTTTGCTCAGGAAAGTAGTGCGAATAGAGAGGAACTGTTAAGGTCATATATAGAACCGCAGTTCGATAGGGTTGAAAAATCAGTCAATCTGTCTGTCTCTCAGTTGGAGAATACTGTGGTCAATTGTTTTCAATGCCAGGAGAAGGCTTGGCAGGACTTGGCAGTTTAAATGGTTTAGCATGTCAGCCAGCACCCCCGGGTTCTTCCCACCGTTAAGTCAGCCACGTGAACGTCTCCCTGCCTCATCAAGCATAACTTTGACGAATCATCTCGGTTTCCTGGGATAACTGCAAATAAGAGATAGTCCATGGGTACTTCCAAACCTCCCATAAAAATCAGTTTTCCAGTGTATGGGGAGGAGGAAAGTAATTCTGATGTCCTCAACTTTGTAGATTCTTGTCAGGATTTCTTGGTGGTAGTGCCATTGACAGAGCCAGAAATTATGGAAACGTCTTCTGTTCTGAAAGGTCCCGCAAAGAGTTGGTGGATAGCAGAGAGACAGAAGATTCATACATGGAAGGAGTTTAAGGCGGCTTTTGTGAATGCCTTTCTGCCAACTGATAGAAGTGGAGAAAAGACTTTGTGATAGAGTGCAGGATCCAGGAGAGTGTATCCGTGATTTCTCTTATGATTACAGAGCATTATTATTATAAATGGCGACCAGACATCAAAGGAAGTTGAAATTGTGGAGAGCATTCTAGGCAACTCTAACCTGAAGCTTGCTAGTTTTATTCGGAGTTCAGTTTCTACAGTAGCAGATTTGGTACATGTTGGTGCCATGGTAGAGAGAGATTGGGCAGCACAGAAGGATTACTGGGCAAAGGTCAACAGCAAGGGGGATAAAGGCAGTAAAAAAATCAGCAAAGGCTCAGCCAGACTGTCCGCTGACGTTAGTGTTGTGCAGAATTTCAGATTGTCAAAGCCAAGAACCGGCAGGGACAAGAAACCTGCATTATTAACATCTGTTCGGGGATTTCACGGAGCTGCTTTGTTGGACACAGGCTGCATGTTTACTCTGATGAGAAGTAGTTTTGGCAGTTTTGGCAGCAGATTTGAAAATCGAAAGGTTACCTCTATCCCTGTCAAGAACAGGCCTTTGTGCTGGCAGATGGGCACTCTCACAGTGCCCTGGGAAAGATAAGGCTGGTATATGATCCGCATGGAGAGCTATGGTCTGTGGACAATTATCATGGATGATTCCCATTTAGCGTTTTCACTAATTCTCGGACTGATTTTTTTTTTTAAATCAGCCACAATACTAGACCTTGGCAAACAGCTATACGGAGTTAAGCATCAGGAAGGATATTCTTATTATCCTTTGGTAGACAAGATGGCTTGGGAGGTGTCTTGGAAGCCAGAAGAAGCAGTAGGAAAGGTTCAGCCTTTGGCTCATTTATATTTGGCTATATCGCACTGTCCTACTTCTACAACCTTGAGCTCAAGGGGAATAAGCAAGGAGATCCGGCCAGGTTTAGGCATAAACCCTCAGCTGAATGTGTTTGCTGATAATAAACAGGCACCACCTATTTTTAAAAAACTCATGGCTCGATGGCCTACAGTGTGCACCAGTAAGCTGGGAAAAAGTCGTTACGCAACACTCTGTCCACACAGGGGATGAAGTACCTGTGCGTGGTCGGGCTTATAGAGTATCATTACATAAGAGAACCATAATTCATCAACACCTTCAGAAAATTTTGGAGGACCGAATCTTGGAACCATCATCATCTGCCTGGGCTGCTCCTGTGGTTCTAACTGAGAAGCATGATGAGACTTACAGATTTTGCATTGATTACAGAGGATTAAATGCTAAAACACAACTGGATGCCTATCCAATGCCTCAAGTGCATGAGATTCTGGAGTCGGTGCTGCTGTTTTTAGTTCACTTGATCTATGCTCTGGTTATTGGCAGGTGTCTATGTCCGAGGAAAGTAAGCCTAAAACAGTGTTTACTACTCCTTTTGGTCTTTATCAATTCAATGTTGTGCCCTTTGGACTTAAGAACGCCACAGCTACATTCCAACATCTAATGGAACAGGTCCTGGGAAACCTGAAGGGGCAAACGTGCTTTGTGTACCTAGATGACATTATAATTTATTCTCCTATGGAAGAACACCATTTGAGGGATATGGAAGCTGTGTTTCAGTCCCTTCATAAAGCAAATTTAACACTTAATTTGGATAAATGTCATTTTTTAAAGTCCAGTCTTAAGTTTCTTGGTCACTTTGTAACTAAGGAGGGGGTAACGGTTGATCAGCAGAAGATATGTGCCCTCCGCGATTACCTGACGCCATCCAATATCAAGGAGTTGCAAAGGTTTTTGGGTTTAGCGGGATGGTATCATAAATTTATTCCCCGATTTGCCGACATTGCTGGACCCCTCAACAATCTGAAGAAAAAAGGAGTAGAGTGGAAGTGATCAGTGGAATGTCAGAAGAGCATGGATCAACTGAAAACAGTCTTACAGTCTTCACCTGTACTGGTCCATCCAGACTTAACTCAGCCCTTTAGAGTATACACCAATGCCAGTGAGGTGGGACTAGGGGCAGTACTGGTCCAGAAGCATGATGACAGCGAGCAGGTGATTGCCTTTGCCTTGTATACTCAAAGAAACTGAACTATTCCACTTCAAAAAAAGAATGTTTAGCAGTCATATGGGCAGTAGAGAAGTGGAACCACTACCTTGAAGGGGTGGAATTTGAGGTGGTGACTGACCACGCAGCTCTGACCTGGGTTTTTATTTCTCCCAAGATTTCATCTTGGTTAACCCGATGGGCTTTACGGTTGCAACAATTCACTTTTAAAGTTTTATACAGGAAAGGAAGTCTTAATATCGTTCCGGATGCCTTATCCCAATCCCCAGTGGCGACAGAGAGAATCGTGTCTGTATGTTTAACCAAGAAGATAGTGTGTTGTTCTGATCTTCCCTCAACCATGGATGAGATTGTGGATGTGCAGACTAAAGACCAGAGCATACTAGACATTCAAAAGGATATGTCTCCACTGGTCACAGACAAGATGGACCGTATTGGGTTTATAAACGAGCAGGTGGTGTTGTATAGAAGAGTACCATTAAGAGGACAGGGGCAACGCTATCAACGTGTGGTACCTGTCTCCTTAATATCTCCTTTCCTGAATTATTACCACGACAACCCCGTAGGGGGTCATTTGGGTCGAATAAAAACCCTACTTCTCATTTTAGAGGTGCCCTGGTGGCCCAGTGTTCGCTGAGATGTAGGGGCTCATGTGAAAAGATGCACTGTATGTCAGATATACAAACACTCGAACCAAAAACCTGCAGGTTTTTTACAGTCAACTACTGTCAGTTGAACCTGGAGAGATGCTCGGTATAGACCTGATGGGACCTTTCCACGCAGCAAGCACGGAAACGTGTATCTCCTAGTGGTTGTTGACTATTACACCAAGTGGGTAGAGACCTTTCCACTCCGAGACAGTAAGACCCCAAAAATAGTTAAGGTTTTAACTCAGGAAATCTTTACCCGTTGGGGCACACCCAAGTATCTGGTGTCAGATCGTGGGGCTCAGTTCACTAGTGCTATGCTTTCGGACCTCTGTAGGAAATGGGGAGTAGCAAAAACTCACCACCACTTACCACCCCCAAATGATTCTCACTGAAAGAGTGAACAGGACTTTAAAAACAATGATGGCATCATTTGTAGGAGAAAACCATCAGTTGTGGGACCAATGGCTTCCGGAGCTACGATTTGCCATTAACACGGCGAAACAGGAGACCACTGGGTTTTCTCCAGCTGAGTTGGCAGTAGGGAGAATTCTTAAGAGCCTGCTTGACCGTTTAATAGCTAAAGCTCCTTCGCCTTCGCAGCCTCAATATGCATTGCTAGAATGCCAGGTGAAGTTAGCCAACAAAGTAAGTCAGAGATAGTAAGGCTCAAGCTCGTCAGGCTAAGGGGTATAACTCACGTAGGAGAGAAGTGTATTTTCAAGTAGGCGATTTGGTCTGGGTACGGGCTCACCCTGCCTCAGATGCCTCGGCAAGTTTTTCGAGGAAGTTGGCTGCTAAATGGAAGGGATCCCCAACAGTGCTGAAAAAACTAGGTCCAGTTAACTACAGGATCAAGGGAACGGATCCTTTGAAGATTGATAATGTTAATGTGGTTAACTTAAAACCCTATTTTGGTCTTAACTCACCAGTACCTCCTAATTATCAATAATTAAATTACAAGGTTAATTGGAGTTAAATGTTATCACCTAAAATCTGTGAAGTCAATGTACATTTTGAGTCAGTCCTTTGCATGCTCAGGGCATTGGTTACTGTTGACATACCTGGACTACTTTAGTAAATGCTAGTATTTGCTAGGGTTTTGTATGGAGGGGTTATATAAATTTACAGTCTTTTTCATTATTACTGTTTCTTTGAGTGTTTATGGTATTTGTTATTTTGGTTGCTGAAGATACATATTTTAATCACAAAGTATTACAGTGAGTGCATTATTTGTAATATTTAGAACTCAGCTTTACCTATGCGAACTACGCTGTCAAGCAGCTTTTTTTTGTTTTAGATGTTCTATATGTTAATTTGGAGCAACAACTTAGGTTTTAATAATCTGGAATCTTGCAGTTGGCATTCGTTAAAGGTTGTTTGTTACAACATCAACAATTATATTCCAGTGACAAATACCAAACCTGTCAAAAAATGTACAAAGTTATAATAATAAGGACATGATCCTGTGTCTGTTTTCTAGCCCTGATATAGCTAAGGACTCTTTCTGACATTTTAGTAAACATATGGAAAGCAGCTTTGAGTCTGAACTCTCCAAGCATCTAAACTATAACCAATTAAACCAGGTATTGTATATGCTGTACCACCAATGTGAAATCGGATCATGATTTAGTGCGAGTTTTAATTGGAATCCTTACATTTTGCGATCTTGTAACAGGTCATAAATAAAAATGCATTGGGTCTATAAATATATAAATAGTGTTCAGCTTTATGTACTGTAGGTAATGTGCACTGCCTCACAGCAGCTGGTTAAGAAGACGCTTTCTTCAGAAGCTAACAGATTCAGTGGTTGTAAAACAGTAATAGCAGTACAATACTGGTTTGATCAGGTAATGTAACAGCGTCATCGGTAGAAATGCTTTCAGCATGATATAATGTATTTTAAAATATAACACAAAACATATGTTACTCCAGAGGAAATGGCACCTTTAACAAATTCAACTACGTATGCAGAGCTTTCTGAACATGACACATGTTTTACCAAATGGAATTGAAATTACAGATGTCTGACGTGAGAATAATCACAGCGATCAAAAGAAAGCAGCATAGCTGTTACGCAATGTAATGTGTCTTGACATCCATTTTAAATACCAACAGATGGAAGACAGATGGACATGCTCACTGTTAAACAGCACCATTCTCTTGACATTTAGGGGTATAGCAAGTTTCTGTTGATAGCAAGAATACCATATTAAAATGTTTAAAATAAACTGGTGTACTAGGTCTGTTACCAAAATATATTTTTTGTTTCCTTTAAGGAGTAAATAGGGCAACTTTACACTGGGTGAAAAGCTCGGAAAATAGGGCTCAAAACCTCATAACACAAACCATCACATAATCATAAAGATACACAAAGGTACCTTAAGCAGCCAATATAAATGCAAAATTTAACTCATAACCTTGCATGACTGAATAAGACATTGTAGTAAATAAAAATGCATAGAAACCGGGGCAACAGTCTGACTCACAATCACACATTGCAATTTAAAAAAATGGGAAAAGGATGAAATGGCAGTTCTTTGGAACTGTATTTTAACTTAAAAAGAAAAACAGTTTGAAATGTACTGTGTATTGTTGGCTCCTGTTTAAATCCTGTTTAAATGGGAAATTCACAAAGCCTTTTACCCTTTTAAAGCTGTATTTTAACTAGAAAAAGCATTGGTGTGCCAGTACCATACATCCATTGCTGCGTGTGCATTTCCCTGCACACGCAGCAACCCCCCCTCCCTCGCCTCCCCTCCCCTCCGTCCCTCCGTCCCTCCCCCTCCCCCTCCCCCCCCCCCCCTCCCCTTCCCTTCCCCCCCCCTCCCCTTCCCCCCACACCCCACACCCCACACACACACACACACACACACACACAATTATTTGAGCCTATGAATCACTGCCATCTGTCCAGGCATTCCTCCACAGACTGGGCTGGAAAATAATGCCCAATCTATGAAGGCCAGCATGACTGGTTACCCCCTCTGGAACACTACAGTATTTTTTTCAAAAGCCATATGATATTCGTTATGACTGTTGTTGTTTTTTTAAAATCCAATGTCGTAAATACATTGTGCATTAGCCACTGCAAACACAGCGTACCATCTCAAGGTAATGTCTCATGTGTTACTAATTATATGAGTTAGTCAATCACATTTATGTTTTTCAAGATGTTGACCCTGAACATGTAATTTCTTTCATACAGAAACTTTCTACTGAAACCCACTTTGTAACTGATTTTTTAAAGCTGTGAAAACACTTTAAAAATAAACTAAACTGATTTATAAGAAGGGTTCCGTTTTCATATGTTAATTTTGATTTTAGATTTAGTTCAGATGTGGAACTGCAGGGCCCCTTGGATTTCATTACTGAGGCATAAGACAAGAAACAAGAAAGGCTTTTCACTTCTGTTCTAATGGTGACACAAAAACTCAAATGGTTACAGTTATATTCATATTAAAGTTATATCCCCTAGTATTTTATTTTATTTTAATCATCCCTTTCAAAGGGATACCATATAATTAAATTAATAAAAAATTAAGTCACATGAACTGGGTGGCTACTCAATATGTTCCCTTTAACTACTTTCCACAGCATAACACTGATGTTGGAATTAACTGAAATGTCTGAAGTTTTGTATGTTAACTTTGGTAGTTCAAACAGTCCGCGACCTAGGAGCTAGTAGATTACACAGGTTTATATTTTATATTCTTATTCCAATGGAAAGATCCCCTGTACTCTGACTGGCTGAGCTAGAGGGATATACTCCCTAGTTTATGCCCTTAAAATGTTTGTAACAGCATCACAAAAACAAATCAAACAGTATCACTCCACGAGTTTTATCTGTAACAAAATGTAATTTAAAGTAAATTTCAACCTTTTTAATAACATGTTAATTGAAGAATGGATAAGTCATAACTTCTGACATTTCATTATATTTCTCCAGTGACTTGGTGTCAGTTTGTATCATCCGGGCACTCATACATTTAATGATCATCTTTTGTTATGTTGTAATTAAAACATTACCCTTTTAAATGACTCCTACGTGCTTTATTGTAGTATGGTGCACTGGGCAGCTGCTCTTCCACTTGACGGGTGGTTTAGTGAGAGAGGATGTTTTTAGAAGCACATATTGTACAATCATATCGGCGATTTGCTATTTTCACAAAACAATGCAGCACACATTCACTTTTTTATTTGAATTGTTGTTATTTTAATATAATCATTTACATTTGTTTAACTATTTAAACTCACAGTTAGTTCAGAATGCACATTAAATCCAAGAAGGCTTTTTTTTTAAACGGATTAAGAAAATCGCTAATCCACTCTCTCATACCAACCACTCTGAAATGACCTGTTCTTGTTAGAATTTTCCTTTTTTTGGTAGTGGCCTCCCTTCAGATTTTATGCAACGTTTTTCCGTGTAATCTACCATGGCAAACTTCATCATCAGCCGATCAGCTATGTTATCCTCCATTCTACCTTTAAAAATCCCTGCACAAGTCAAGCCCCAAGGGCTAATAAGACTAGTGATAAAACAGATGTTTAAATATATTGTGTTTTTTTAAAATGATCCTACCGTTATTATGGATTTATTTTTTTCTGGTCACTTTTTAAAATCTCCTTCAGAAAATTGGATGCAAAACCAAATAATGCAATTTCCATTATTGAACACTTCACCATAATCGTGCAGTACAGTAGTGCTTCAGCAGGGGGCGGGAGGTTGTGAGTGGCTCCTCCAATTAAAACCAGGGACGGAAGCACCCTGATTGGCTGCCGGGACAGCCAAGGCCTTTCTATTGGACTAGATCCAAATGAGACTATTGCCTAATCTGCATAAATGTTGCAACATTAAAGGGTCTGAGGCTATATAAGTGACCTGCGTGCCAGCTTGTGTGTGTGCTGTTTAACCTTTTTATAAATAAAGTAACCTGCTGTTTTTCCATGTACTACCTGCTTCTATGCACCTACTTTTGCTAGCTTGTTACTAATATATATATATATATATATATATATATATATATATATATAGACAAACTGACTCTCTTCTTTGTCTGTTCTTGTCACAATCGTTAGCAGGGACAACACTTTAGACACCACACAATAAGTTTAGTTTAAATAGGGCAGTGCCTGTATCTTTATTTTCAGGGTTCAGCAATAATCGTTGTCAATAGTTCATTCCAAAGTTTGTTTAGAATATTTGGGTACCCACAGCCAAATCCGAAGTCGAAAAGCCAAACAGGTAAGTCATCCAAAGAAAGGTCATACACAAGGTTTCAGTATTCAGAATAAAGTTCTTTGTCCACAACACACTCCTTATGGGTCACAAAGTGGATGCTACTGGGCTCAACCCAGCTGAGGGTAAAGTACAAGCCATCAAGCAAGCACCTACACCAAGAAATGTGAGCGAATTGAAATCTTTTTGGGCATGATAAACTATTATTAGCACCACTTCATCAATTATTGCGGAAACACACTCGTTGGTCTTGGGGTACAAAGCAGGAAAAAGCATTTGCGGTATCCAAGAAATGACTTCACTCTTCTTGTCTAGTGGTACACTATGACACAGATAAGGAACTGATCCTGTATGACACATCTCCTTATGTTGTGGGGGCTGTACTCTCCCACCGGATGGGGGACGGCTCAGATAGACCTATTGGCTACGTGTCCAGGACTCTCCACAGCTGAAAAGGGTTAGTCCCAGTTCGAAAAAGAAGTCCTTGCTATAGTATACAGCGTCAAAAAGTTTCAACAGCATTAGTACGGCTGTCATTTCACAATTGTGTCCGACCACAAACCACTAACAGGTTTGTTTAGCGAAAACAAGGCAATACCTCCAGTGGCTTTGACAAGGATTCAGCGTTGGGCCATGACATTGTCCGCCTACGAGTACAACATTCTTATACCGACCAGGATCCACAATAGAGAATGCTGATGCTCTCAGCTGTCTACCTGTATTAGATACACCAGCAGTATGCCTATCCCTGAAGAGATAACACTCCTTTTGAATTTCCTTAAACTCTAGTTAGTGCTGCACGGATAAAAAATTGGACAAGCAGAGATCCCCTAATGTTTAAAGTAAAGGGATATGTTTTCCAGGGATGGCCAAATTTGAAAGTAACAGATGAGATTCACCCATTCCACAGTACTACTGAATTCAGTTGTCAAGATGGCATCCTACCTTGCCAACTTCTGCAGTACTGTCTGATACTACAACTGTGTGCAGACCACTTAACTGTGGAGAAGAAACCAATCAGATTCCTAGCAGAGCCGACATCAATGCAGATCCGGTTACTCCAGTTCCAGAACTGAGTAGTATGTCGCTCCAGCACCAAAGAGACTTGAATTAAGTATAAGAGCTTTATGTGCTATTAGGGCTTACATGTGTGTATATGTTGTGAATTCGTAGCCTCACTCTGTAGTAGAATTGATGCGTGCGATGTACTAAACATCTCATTAATTGTGGACAACTGCCATACATGTCAGTGCAGGTGTACGAACAGTATCAATGGCTGCTCATTACACTGGATAGGTTGGTATTTACAGCTCATTATAAATAGGTTTGTACCGCCATATGTGAAAGTTTAGAACTCTCTGCAAAGTTAATAAGTTCTGTATATGGAACAAAAAGAAGTAATATCCTTTATAAGTGGTGAAATCAACATTAGTTTCTGAAATAGAAACAAAAAAACAGAAGTAATATTTAACTGACTAGAGCAAAAAAATATTAAGAAAAGAAACATGGAAAGAAATAACTAACAAAATGAATTCATTTGGACACTGTAAGTGACAGATTTACTAATTTAAATAAAATTGCTTCAATCAATACACGGCTCAACGATATGGACAAACGAGTCGCTTCCAACTCTACAGCAATCTCCATTTCTCCAGGCTACGCACTCGCTACTTTCACCCTGGCCGCCATCTCTGCCGGTCCCCGCATCTGACGTTCCCACCTACAACCTGGCAACCGCCACTCTCAACGTTCCACAGCAAACTCCTGTGGTCAGAAATCACACTCTGGCTCCTCATCTCAGGTGGCAAATCATTGAAGGCAAGGACATAAATCTTATTTCAATCCTCATTGCTAATTTTGATTGTTTAGATCACCATACAGTCGACTGTGGGGACATCACTGTCACACTTAAGTCCAGAATTCGTGTTGGCTTTTTCCGTATATCGGGACATATTATGCACTGCCTACCCTCATTGTCGCGTGGAGCTAGATCACTATCTATTTTACATTGCAGATCTAGGAGTCAGATACAGAGGCACAATGTTTTATGAATATCACAAAGCTTTCCCATATTGGCATCAGAAAACATAATCATCAACTGGGCTGCCTCCGACCCTGATCTATTCAACAGAGCCTTCGGTGGGGTAAGGGCAAATCCATGTGCAGTCTGTGCTTCTACAGCACATTCTTCCTTGTGCCCTAAAACTGCATTACCATCAACCTTCCACAGAGCGGCCTCTTCAGGGACAGGATAAAGGCTCTGTTTTCAGCAGGACACGCATCAGCTCCACCTTCTTCCTCCAGGAACACAGATACATACAGTCGTAACATCAGATTTGCCGGCTCCGGGGGTCATGTGATGACGCTGATCTGAAGGGAGCAAAACTGCTGATCTCTTCCCACCACCGTCCCTTTTTTGCATTAAAACAAAATCTCTAAATCTCACAAAATTTACTTTGAACCACTTAGTTTGCTGTGAACATGTCTTCTAAAGAAATGTGTCAGTCTGGGGCCGAAGTTGCATCGAAATCTACCAGAAAAGAAAGTCGAAGGAAAACTCAGGTTCCGGGCCTGGACGCTGAGAACATTAATGATGGTGCCTCAGAAACGTTGAAGGATGATACTGCGCAGATAGTAAGCAAAATCACAAAAAACATCACCAAAGTGATAGAGAACACATTTTCCAAGTTCTCCAGTACACTAGATTTAATATCTAGGACAATTCAAAGCGCTTGTGTGAAGCTGAATCCCGCATTTCAAATACGGAGGATACAGTGTCAGCTATGGAAACGAAATTAGCCGAGGCTGAAAAAAACATCTCCGAGATGGCAGCGAAGCTTGATGATCTGGAGAACCGGGGGAGACCGGAGAACATTCGTCTAATCGGTTTACCAGAGGGCACAGAAGATTGTCAACCTACAGAGTTTTTCGAATCCTGGCTACCTAAACTACTTGGCTTGGAGACAAAACAGGGTTATGTAAAAATCAATCTGGCCCACAGATCTCTGGCTCCTCCACCCAGAAATAATGAGCGACCATGACCAGTGATCATTAAACTGCATAATTTCCAGGACAAACAGCGAATACTGACAGCGTCCAGAGCTAAGGGGCAGCTGTTGCACGACGGGCATAAACTTTTCTTTTTTCAGGATTTCTCTTTTGCTGTGCAGCAGAAGAGAAGGAGCTTCAGTGACATTTGTGGGCAACTTAAAGATATGAACATTCGTTTCAGGATGCTATTCCCAGCAACTCTGAAGGTGTTTTTCCATGACAACACCAAATCTTTCAGCTCTCCTAAGGATGTACAGGCGTTCATGAATACTCTACAACACAAATCGAGAGATAAGTGATGTAATATTACTGTACCGCTTAGCTTGTGCTTTATTTGCAGCCGTACTAAATACGGTTTGCAGCTATTTCTTTGATGTGGTTTAGAGTTAATGAAGGTAGCGATGCCGTTTGGGCACCAACTAAACTTAAACTTGCTAAGAAATAAATAATAATAATAAACTCCCCCCCCCCCCCATTTTTGTTGCTTCTTTCAGTTTATTTTTATTTTTTTGACGTATTTGAAGAATAAGAAACCATGATGAACAATCTACACTTTTGTACTTCAGTGTTAAAGGGGAGCTAGGAGCTCTTAAAATAAACAAATCCCCTGGGCCGGATGAGATCCTCCCAATAGTACTCAAAGAAATGAAAGAAGTTATTTACAAACCGCTAACCAAGATCATGCAACAGTCTCTTGACACAGGGGTTGTACCAACAGACTGGAAAATAGCAAATGTAATACCAATCCACAAAAAGGGAGACAAAACCGAACCAGGTAACTACAGACCAATAAGCCTGACTTCTATTATATGTAAACTTATGGAAACTATAATAAGATCCAAAATGGAAAATTACTTATATGGTAACAATATCCTGGGAGACAGCCAGCATGGTTTTAGGAAAGGGAGATCATGTCTAACTAACCTACTTGACTTTTTTGAGGATGCAACATTGAAAATGGATAACTGCAAAGCATACGACATGGTTTATTTAGATTTCCAGAAAGCTTTTGACAAAGTCCCGCATAAAAGATTAATTCTCAAACTGAACGCAGTAGGGATTCAAGGAAATGCATGCACATGGATTAGGGAGTGGTTAACAGGTAGAAAACAGAAAGTACTGATTAGAGGAGAAACCTCGAAATGGAGTGAGGTAACCAGTGGTGTACCACAGGGATCAGTATTAGGTCCTCTGCTATTCCTAATCTACATTAATGATTTAGACTCTGATATAGTAAGCAAACTCGTTAAATTTGCAGACGACACAAAAATAGGAGGAGTGGCAGACACTGTTGAAGCAGCAAAGGTCATTCAAAATGATCTAGACAGCATTCAAAATTGGGCAGACACATGGCAAATGAAATTTAATAGAGAAAAGTGTAAAGTATTGCATGCGGGCAATAAAAATGTGCATTATAAATATCATATGGGAGATAGTGAAATTGAAGAAGGGAACTATGAAAAAGACCTAGGAGTTTATGTTGACTCAGAAATGTCTTCATCTAGACAATGTGGGGAAGCTATAAAAAAGGCTAACAAGATGCTTGGATATATTGTGAGAAGTGTTGAATTTAAATCAAGGGAAGTAATGTTAAAACTCTACAATGCATTAGTAAGACCTCACCTAGAATATTGTGTTCAGTTCTGGTCACCTCGTTACAAAAAGGATATTGCTGCTCTAGAAAGAGTGCAAAGAAGAGCAACCAGAATTATCCCAGGTTTAAAAGGCATGTCGTATGCAGACAGGCTAAAAGAATTGAATCTATTCAGTCTTGAACAAAGAAGACTACGCGGCGATCTGATTCAAACATTCAAAATCCTAAAAGGTATAGACAATGTCAACCCGGGGGACTTCTTTGACTTGAAAAAAGAAAAAAGGACCAGGGGTCATAAATGGAGATTAGATAAAGGGGCATTCAGAACAGAAAATAGGAGGCACTTTTTTACACAGAGAATTGTGAGGGTCTGGAACCAACTCCCCAGTAATGTTGTTGAAGCTGACACCCTGGGATCCTTCAAGAAGCTGCTTGATGAGATTCTGGGATCAATAAGCTACTAACAACCAAACGAGCAAGATGGGCTGAATGGCCTCCTCTCGTTTGTAAACTTTCTTATGTTCTTATGTTCTTACTATCTAAATATAGCAGGCCTACTATGTAACACAATTTTTGTTCCTGGGTAGTAAGTGTTATTTCCTAATTGCTTATGCCTCAAAAGTATAGAAAATGTTTATTATTCCCCACAAACTTTGCTTTTGTGACCAGGACAGTGACATTTTGAAATGTACCTATTTCCAATGAGAAAACGGGCGAATTTGTGTCTTTTCGTTCACATAAAGTCAGAAAAAAACAACATATGAATCCAAATTAACATGTATTTATACTAAAGTAATACAAAAATGACTACAAAAGATTTAGAAGCGAGTACTTTTTCGAGATTTACGATTATACTGTAAATCACTTTCACGAATCAGCCCCCAAATGTAGTCTCCCATCATGTTCTCGTTATACTGTCCTTGGTAGCGGCGTTCAAAGTCCAGTATATCCTGGTGGAAGCGCTCGCCTTGCTCCTCCGAATACGCTCCCATGTTCTCCTTGAATTTATCAAGATGATCATCAAGGATATGGACTTTGAGGGACATCCTACAGCCCATTGTGCCGTAGTTCTTCACCAGAGTCTCAACCAGCTCCACATAGTTTTCGGCCTTGTGATTGCCCAGGAAGCCCCGAACCACTGCGACAAAGCTGTTCCAAGCCGCTTTCTCCTTACTAGTGAGCTTCTTGGGGAATTTATTGCACTCCAGGATCTTCTTTATCTGTGGTCCGACGAAGACACCGGCTTTGACCTTTGCCTCAGACAGCTTAGGGAAGAAGTCTTGAAGGTACTTGAAGGCTGCCGACTCCTTATCTAGAGCTCTGACAAATTGTTTCATAAGGCCCAATTTGATGTGCAGTGGTGGCATCAGCACCTTCCGGGGGTCCACCAGTGGCTCCCACTTGACGTTGTTCCTCCCCACAGAGAACTCGGTCCGCTGTGGCCAGTCCCGCCTGTGGTAGTGCGCCTTGGTGTCCCTGCTGTCCCAAAGGCAAAGATAGCAGGGAAACTTGGTAAAACCGCCTTGGAGACCCATCAGGAATGCCACCATTTTGAAGTCTCCTATGACTTTGATGCCATCTCAGAAAAATGCAGATATGTATCCACTTAGGCAGCTGGAACTAAACTGAACTGGTGGGCTTAAGGCCCCTGTATTTATACTACTATTTATATTACTGGAAAGTTCTAGAAAGTTCTAGAAGTTACTCCAAGTTTACTCAGCACTGAATCTATGTGGAATGTTCTGGAAAATAGGTAAATTTCAAAATATCACTGTCCTGGTCACAAAATCAAAGTTTGTGGGGAATAATAGCCATTTTCTATACCTTTGAGGCATAGGCAATTAGGAAATAACACTTACTACCCAGGAACAAAAATAAAATAAAAATTTGTTACACGGTGTTATCATACCCCATAAATTTACATTATCTGATTTAATTTGACTAACGGGGTTCCTCTTATTAAATATCTTACTTTTGTAGATATTGTACTAACTATAGGTTACATCTGCAGCTCGTTTTTTTTATTATTAAAATGTACTAATCTATCTTATATCGTGATGACAACACTTTTTTATTAAATGTCATTATTATTCATTCTGAATAACGAATTTTACCATATTAGAGGGTCGTATTAGTAGCCTGATCTAGTTTTCTTTAACGTTGCAATGTTTTCTGTTTTGTACTTCCGTCCATCCCCCTTTCTCCCCTTTTTTCCCTCTTTTTGCTCCTCTTTTCCTTTTTAGGCTTTGAGGGAGGGGGTCTGGAGAATGTTTAAATAACTCAATTGGGACAGTGGGGCTGAGAAAATATTTTTCTCCAAGCGGACAGCTTGCTTTCAGTATTACGTACTCTGTTTCATGTGTACAGCTAAAATCTAAGTTAATTGTTTTTCTTTTATTGAATTCGTGTATTTGGGTTTTTGGGTTTTCAGGGTTTGATTTTTTGTACTGTGCCTTCCCATCGTTTGGGGATGGGTTCTGTTTACTAAGCAGTGCTTTTATGGAACACGCATATCATATATCGAGGGCTATTATTCTGAGTCTTTTTTCTGTTTAAAGACAAAGAAATAGGGTATGTGCATATTGTTACTTTTTCTGTCTTTATCTCATTTAGTTTTTTGCATATTTCTGCCTCAGTTATTATTGGCAACTGCGTCCTCCTCTGTGGGGTGTGTGTAAGAGTCCCTTGCTCTTCAATCAATATTTGTACTGGTTATTAAATATGAGCATGACAAAAATATATTCGTGGAATGTTAAAGGAATAAACCATCCAATCAAATGGAAAAAGATTATCAACTTGCTTAAAAAAGAAAATGTCCAGATCGCCCTTTTGCAAGAAACCCATCTAACTGACGTTGAACATGAAAAATTAAAAAGGGGCTGGGTAGGGCAAGTTTTTTTTACTCTTCTTTCAACTCACATAGTAGGGGGGTAGCTATCCTGATTCACAGACGTTTGCCTTTTACTTTAGATGCTATTCTAAAATTCATTTGAGGCCACCTTCTATTCAGGGTTGTTAAGAGACATATCCTCAGTATCCTTGCCTTACTCTGTTATAGGTGGGGATTATAATTACGTTCTGAACCCTGAAATTGACCAAAAACCGCAGACCCCTAAATTTCCTTCAAGAAAATCAAAAGTTATAAAGGAGCTGTGTAGGGATTTAAATTTACTTGATGTTTGGAGGGAGTTGAATCCAGGAGAGAAGGACTATACATTTTTCTCTCGTCCACATCAAAATAATCATAGAATTGATTATTTTCTGACTTCCGGACTGCTTTTAGATAGTTAAAAAATGTAGTATTGGTTTTCATACTATATCGGATCATGCTGCAGTTAGCATTGATATTGCTCCCCCTATTGGGACCCTGTCTCACGAATGTGGTGTTTAAATACATCCCTTCTAAACAGCCCGGCCTTTTTGGAATACTTAACAGATCAATGGAATCTCTATATTGCTATCAATGATACTCCTGAAATTAGCGCTTCTACACTATGGGAGGCAGCAAAGGCCTTTCTCAGAGGTGCTATAATCTCATATGCTACCGTAAAGAAAAGAAGACACTAAAAGTACAGCTAGAGCTAGAACATAGGATACAGGATCTAGAGACAAGATTTAAAAGTACACTATCTAAAAAAGTTTTTAAAGAGTTGCAGGCCACTCGCTCAGCTCTGGATCAGTTATTAACTCAAAAAGCTGAATCAGCGATTTTTTTTTTGCAAAACACAGACTTTATGAATCAGGTAACAAACCAGGCAGATTGCTTGCACACCTGGTTAAGGGCAGAACTGTCTCGAACTTGATTTCCTCACTTAGAGATAGTGAGGGCAAAAGACACTTTGTATCGAAGGAAATAAATAGAATTATGAAAGACTATTATTCAATGTTATATAGTTCAGATCTCACAAATTCCAGCGACAGAATTCAGAATTTCATGAATAAAATCTCCCTTCCCTCCCTCCCTCCCATTACTTTCCGAGGAAAATAAAGCCAGATTATGTAGGGAAATATCAAAAGAAGAGATTTTAGAAGTTATTCATTCTCTAAAGAGTGGCAAAGTTCCTGGTCCGGATGGGTTTGGCCCAGAATTCTACAAAAAATTTAAGAACCTTGTGGCTGGCCCTCTGCTTTGTATGTATTCAGATTCCCACCGTAAATGTTTTTTGCCTCCCACACTTAACCAGGCAAATATTTCTCTAATATTGAAAAAAAAATAAACCGCCAGATGATTGCGTGTCATATATACCTATTTCACTGATCAATGTGGATAGTAAAATATTGTCTAAGATCCTCGCAAGGAGATTGGAAGAGTTTTTACCGAGTCTGATCAAGCCGGACCAAACTGGTTTTATACAGCAAAGATACTCTTTTTCAAATGTTAGACGTCTTCTCAATGTAATTCAAATGTTCTAGTCACACTCAGCAGAGGGCTTTGCTTGTGTCCTTAGATGCTGAGAAGGCTTTTGATCGCGTTGAGTGGGGGTATTTATTAGAGGTTCTTTGTCGATTTGGGCTTGGCACTGAATTCATTCGATGGGTCCAGGTGATGTATCACTCCCCAATGGCCTCAGTATTGACAAATGGCATACGTTCTCCGCCGTTTCCCCTGGGCAGAGGTACGAGACAGGGCTGTCCTTTATCCTCCCTTTTATTTTCAATAGCACTTGAGTCGCTCGCGGAGGCCATTAGGTGTCATCCTGATATAAAGGGAATCCACATCAGGGACTCAATTCATAAGATAGCTCTGTATGCCGATGACATATTATTACTTATCTCGGAGCCTGAAACATCAATCCCAATATGTTTGGTTCTTTTTCAGGTTACAAAGTTAATTACAATAAATCAGAGGGTATGCCATTGGGTAATTTTGGCGATCTAGCTGCTTTAACTGATTTCCCCTTTAGATGGTCACAAACAGGGTTCTCTTATCTGGGGGTCAGCGTCTCACCCAATTTGAAAGATCTATTTAAACTAAATTTCCTCCTAGTTGTTAGGGCAGTAAAGGGCGATCTGGACAGATGGTTAGATCTAGCAATCTCTTGGATAGGGAGAATAAGTATTATCAAAATGAATGTCCTCCCAAGACTTCTATATCCCTTACAGATGCTTCCGCTATGCCTGACAGAAAAAGTTGTAGTAGACTTGGAGAGACACTTCTCAAAATGTATCTGGCACAGAAAGAAACCCAGACTTAAAATCCAAAAGCTACAGCTACCAACTGAGAGAAGTGGCTTGGCTCTACCAAATCTAACTTTTTATAACTGGGCTTGCCATACCCGCATTATTTCAGAGCGGATTCATAACGACCCAGAGTCCATGTGGGCTTACATGGACTCATGGTGTTCCTCACCATTCTCATTGCTAAGTGTGTTGACTGCTAATGGGGACAAAGTCACTCCTGAAATTAAGACTAATCCACTCGTACAGAATACTGTCAGGGTATAGAGAGACATCAATACCCCGTTTACACTAGCATACCCGTACCGAGAGGGATCCATGCCCTCCTCACGGTACGGGTGTGTTTACACTAGTAAATACCCGAGCCGAGCCGGAACCAAGCCGTGAAACTCCAGCGCTGCAACATATCTAAATCTGGCTCGGGGCCGAAGCAGGCTGAGGGCGGGGTTACTGCATTTCATCATCACGCTCAAGCGTCATTACAAGAAAAAGTGGCAACCCCCAGGACCTCAACCGGTAAATGTTTTCTTAACTCCTTACCTTTACTCCGCAGGACACATAACAACACACATCTGACTAAAATACTAAATAAAATAACCCCCTCTATAATACGCATATAGTGAATCAAAAATGTAACTTTCCGTTAATTAACCATGCATAAAGCACAATGTAATCAACGCTATAGTTTTTACAAAAAAAAAAAAAAAAAAAAAAAAGGTAACATTCCCACTTGAGGATCATTTTAATCAGCAGTTGTTAAACAATAGCCTGGCTGAACGGCAGTCGGGAGTTCAGTTCGAAGCGACAGACAAGCAAACCAACAAAATGCGATGAGAGTGGGTTGGGAGAGGGGGAGAGGGGAAGAGGGAATGGGCTCGCTCCAGGTTCGGCTGCCAGAGCAGGCTGAAGCGTCTCGTCTCCCGGAGAAAGCTGCAGCTCCTCTCGCAGCAAAAAATGTTAATAGATTAGGAAAGATAACCACGTTACAGACCTGATATTTATTTAGTTATAAAATGAATGCTGAATAAGATGTCTGTGTTATAAAGTGCCAGCGCAGCTTTTCTCCAGTTCAGACACTATATCAGAGAGACAGAAACGGAAGTTACACTGATAAGTTGTTTACAGTTTGAACACCGGTACTGTATTTACTATAGAAATATTGCACTTGGATAGGGAATTGAGGGACATGCTGTAGGAGCGTTATATCTGAGGCGTGTTGTTATGTATACCTTTAATATAGTCCCTCGTCTTTGCTTCCTTTGTTTAGGTATGTATTAACCCCCCCGCCCCCCGCCCCGCATTTTCAGTACTTCTCTGCAATAATAATAATAATAATAAAATCCATGGTAAAAAAAAGATTTTATTAAATTAATGCTCGGCTTGCCTTTCTCTAGTGTAAACGCAACTCAAGCTACCCCAGCCGTACCAGGCTGGCTCGACTCGGCACCAGCTCGGCTCGGGTGTTCAGGTGTAAACGAAGCTCACTAAATTTATCGGTAGAAAGGGATTCTCTTCAGCTTTGGTGCCTCTAATTAAAAATAAGTCCTTTGCTCCTGGGTTAAAAGACAGTGTCTTTCATATTTGGCATCGTAGGGGTGTCAGATTCATTGCTGACCCGTATGACGGTGACACTAATGTCCTTTGACCAGATCAGAATGAAATTTAACATCCCTAACAAACACTTTTTTTGGTTTCCTACAGGTAAGACATTTTATACAATCTAATATCACGTTCCCCTCAGGATTACCGGTGTTAACTCCCATTGACACCTTTCTATTACAAACTAAGAGTTCAAAAAACTTTGTATCGGCTTTTTACTCATTAGTTTACTCAAACAGTTCATGCAACATTAATGCTGTGCTTACTTCCTGGGAAAAGGATTTAGGTGGCACCCATGATGAAGAATCCTGAGGGGAGGTTATGTGTGCTGTAGGGCACACTCTCATTTGTAATAGAGCAAGGGAGACTCAATATAAGATTCTGCATCGCATTCATACAACACCCTATGTTCTTCATAAAATTAACCCTCATAACTCTCTTACCTGTTCCAAATGTAAAAAGGACTCTGGGACACATATACACTTGTTCTGGTCTTGCCCACTGATAGCCAACTTTTGGTGTAAAATAAAACAAGAATTAAACAGAATGCTAAACTACAGATTAGAAAGAGACCCATGGCTCTTTCTCCTGGAATTGATGTCTGGCACGATAGGACTGACCTCAGCCCAGCTAAAACTGATGACAAAATTGTTATTTGTTGCCAGTATACTGATCAACTGGATCAAAGGTAACCCTCCAACCACTAATCAGTGGTATACTGAATTTTTTTAAATTCTCCCCTTAGAGAGACTTTGCGCAGTTAGGAAAGGTGATGAGGAGTCCTTCCTGTCCATCTGGCATCCTTTCTTGGATCTCCTCCCTAATGATCTGGCTAATATAATAGAGAATGGGCAAGTGCTTTTGAGGTGGAGTAGGTAAAACGCACTGCTGGTTTTTTTAATTTATTTTTTATCCTTATTCTTTTTCATTATTATTGTTAGTTATTGTTTTAAAGAAAGAAAGGGACATATATTTAAATATATACTGTACACAGAGGCTTAATAGGAGGGCAGCAATAAATAACTTAGTGAAATGTATACTATAATGTAGTGCTGGGACAAATATCTGAATATTCGAATGAACGAACACAGGATCAACACAGCAGCTCTTGAGCCTCTATTTAAAAGCTTTAGACAGCAAAAAGTAAACAAATCAGATTATACGCGCGCACGCATAGTGATCTCTATGGAAAGCCATCTGGGACAAAAATGCGTTGTGCTGCTTTTTAGAATGAGTTAGAATCTCATGGGACAGAAAAAAAAAACAAAAAAAAACAAAAAAAAAAACGTTCTAACTTTAGTGAAGAATGAGCAATATGTGAAATCCTTGCTCTCAATTGTAATGAAGACTGCACTAAAATAGTAATGCTGCAAGCAGGCTAGTGGACGGATCAGATCGTGAGCGAGTTGTGTTGAATTAACAATTTGCCAAATTGCAGTAGGGCGTGGCTGACTCGATTTAGGGTAATTTGCAAGGCATTGTCTGAGGCACACAGCTCTCAAACTCCAGGACAGTATATAAGCACTGACCCTAACCTAGTGCGCCAGCACTCAGTGCCAGCTCACCAAAGGGCTTCATCACAAGGGGCCGGCTCTAACCAGGGGCTCTCAAACGTTTTCTGCTGGGCCCACCTTTGGAAATGTTTCCAAGCATCGAACTGAAGGCTACAACTCCAGACCAGGTTTGCATACATCTTTTTATTTTTTTAATTAATGCTCTCGCTCCTCCTGTACCTGTCTGTTTTAGTCTCTCTCTTGGCACCACCCTCTCCCTTAGCCATTTCTACTTCCTTTCCTCTACTGCTCCCTGTGATGACTATCTTTAATATCCCTGTAATTCTCTCCTCACATTCCTGTCCTCTGCCTTCTCCCTGCCACTACCCCCTTTCCTCTGCTCACCCCTACCCCCCCCCCCCCCCCCCAGACACTCTCTGGTGTCCTCTGAAATTGTCGCTCGGCTTCCAAAAACGCTGACTTTATCTCTGCCTTCGCCTCTCACCTCTCTCTTGACTTCCTAGCTCTCACTGAAACCTGGATCTCCCCTGATAACACTACCACTCCGGCCGCCCTTTCCTCTATCTATGTCCTCTCCCATTCTCCTTGCCCCTGTGGACGGGGTGGGGGAACAGGACTTCTGCTCTCTCCCTCCCTGCTCTTTTCTGTCCCCCCTCTCTCTTCTCTCTCTCTGTTAACACCTTTTAGTTTCACACTGTTGAAAAATTACCTCCCCTTGTCACCTCCTCATTGTTCTCTACCAACCGCCTGGACCCCTTACTCACTTCGTGTCTCCCTTCTCCCATTCTTCTCTACAACCCTGACCACCTTCCGGCGCATCCTCAAGACACACCTGTTCAGACAGCATCTGTAAACCTCACAACTCTCGACTATACTGGACTATATGGCAGCCAGTTGTACCAGTACTTGCATCAGCTTATACTTGCACTGAATTCAAGTATTCTACCACTACTCTTAATTATAACTACTACCTGTATCTTGTACATGATTTTACTCTCATAGTTATCTGTATTCATGCTTCTTGTAATTGCTCTTATTTGAAATAGTTCTCATCCATTTATCGTACTTACTATGTGCTCTTAATGGACTTTACTCGTATAAGCAAATATTTTTACCATAAGTTAAATGCTCTTAGTCGAGCTCGCTCTAAAATGTAATTATTTACTGTATTCTTTATTGTGCTCTTATTTGAATTTGACCTTATTTTCTACTTATTTTACTTTACTTTATAACTGCTCTTATCTGTAATGTATTATTCTGTAACAATTGTAAGTCGCCCTGGATAAGGGTGTCTGCTGAGAAATTAATAATAATAATAATAATAATAATAATAATAATAATAATAATAATAATAATAATAATAATGTATGCAACACCTCCACAGAAGCGGTTTAGTTTATAATAAAAATAAAAACAGTCTCCTCTAAAAGCAAGTAAATTCATTGCAAAAAACTACATTAATGCAGCAGAGGGTTAAACTCATTGCAACAAAAGCAAGGAAATGTGGCGTTAGGGTTTTCAGCCCTAACTCGCCATTCCCACCCCCACACAAGCAGCCAAAGGAACCAGACAACACAAGCAACCACAGACTGTCGTCATCAGGCAAGACATAGAACATGCAACTCTTTCCAGATGACACAAGAGACATCCATCATCACGGTCCACCGGTGCTGTAGCAATGGATATACATGTACACTTACATACATTCACACTTCAGGCTGCAGAATAGAACTATATTTACATGCACTTTTGATCTCAATGCAAGTTTGAAAGTAATTGACATGTCTCAATGCACTATTACCATTTTCTAGCATTTCAAAACATTCAGACTAGGCTGTGAAGCATGCAGCATACCACAAAAATATGACAGACTTTTTGAGGCGAGTATTGCAAGACCCCTCCAGACATATCCAAACACCTGAATCTCATTTTTAAAGTTCCAAAGGTGCATTCTATCACATTTCTTGTTCTGCAAAGAGCATTATTGTATTTTAGTGCTGCTTCACTTTCTGGTTTAATTATTGGAGTCATTAGCCATGTGTGCAAAGGGTAGCCAGAGTCACCTAAATAGAACAAATAATAATAATAATAATAATAATAATAATAATAATAATAATAATAATAATAATAATAATAATAATAATAATATACTACATACCTAAAATGAATCCATTGACAACATCCGCACTCTCCATATACTCCCATAATTCAAAGTGCTAGCTATGAAGGTGTCGTGACAGGATCCTGGGTATTTTGTAACATCATTTATTAGTCCTTGAGCATCACTTGAATGTTTACACAGTGAAAGTTCTGTCTATTAATAAAAGCCATGCTATATTTGGGGCTGGGGGTTGATGGCAATGTTTGTACACTCAGTAGCACCTATGACATTTGGAAATCCTGCAATATACAGGGTGCATTTCAAAGCTCAACAATAGCCTATGTCAAATAACAATACAATTAAAAAAACATTTATTTGTTTCCTTTCTCCTATTTTAAGATGCTTTATTTTCAATGAACTACAAGCCTGTAAGCATTCAAACATTAAGTTTTACATGCAAAGTCATAGTGGCAGCTACACCAGTGACAGGCAAATGCCAGAAAACAGATGCAAATCAAACCCATAAATGAGAAGGAAATGATAATACACCTGGAGTAAGTACGACGAATAGATTTGTAGGACATGCATAAGAAATTAGCTTGAAACAAACAGATGTAACAAAATTACTGCAGCAGAGGTGAAACTAAGTTAGGTAGTGGAAATGTATTTAATACATCCTGGGTAGGTCTACGAAGTGAAAAAACAAACAAAAAAACAAAACAACGATATTTCAAGATATGACAGAAAAATCAATGATACATAGAGCCCATAGTCTAGAAAGTGGTTGTATGCAAGAGGTAAGGGCAGTATAATCCCCCTCAACCATTTTGAGGTCGGGCAGTCTACATCAAAACCTTTAGTTAAGTTTTCAATATACAGTATGCAATAATTTTGACGGGGAGGAAATGTAGTAACTACAGTATTATAGTCTCTCCTCCTACCTGTCAATCACCTCATTAGGAAAGTCATTTCCGGTAGTCAACTAAAGAACAACACGGTTACAAGATGGCGATAAGCATGTAGCGGTGTAACAGCCAGTGTTTAATAAAAGGTTTAATGAATCTGTTTTACCCGTCTGTCAGCCTCGTCCCTCAAGATATTACAATTGTACATACCTAATTTTGTTTCTTCTAAAACTATACATTCATGCTATGTGAATGATGGGTTTCTTAAGACTGAATATTTATTTTCTGTATTTGTGATTTCACTTTTATCTTTACAAATATATCTGCATACTTTACATGTGCTCTTATTGGTTTTAATGTCTTTTAATGTGTCTATGGTCTGTTTATGTTTACTGTGGACCAAAATGTCAGCTGCATTTGCATCCCTTCTAAAAGCCACGACTGGAGCTGTACTGTTCCGGTTCCTGTTCCTCGTTCATTGGTTTGGTGTCATTCTCAAATTGACTCAATTACTCCCCTATTTTTGCTTTTGATGTTTTTTATTGTATTGTAGCAAACCACAGTTCCCGCAGGCAGGCGCATCACAAGGGCGAGGCAAGCCACACACAGGTGGAGGGCAGGCGCGAACCCGGGACCTCTTGCACTAAAGCATTGCGCCGATACCACTGTACAAAACAGCCGGCTCCGTTGCAAGGAGCGTATATCGGGCTTATGTCTTCGTATGATTACATCACTTACCAGCCCTGCTGCTGCCTTCCCCTGTGCACGCTACACTCTCCCCTGCCAGCCTCAAGTCCGCCCCGGACTTGCTTACCAGGCTACAGTCAGAGGGCGGGCGCGAACCTGGGACCTCTTGCATTAAAGCATAGCGCAGATACCGCTTTACAAAAAAGCTGCCTCTTTTGCAAGGACCGTATATTGGGCTTATGTCTTTGTGTGTGATTACGTCACCTACTAGCCCTGCTGCTGCCTTCCCCTGTGCATACTACACTCTAAGTACCTCAGCAGGGCTGGTAGGTGATGTAATCATACAAAGACATAAGCCTGATATACGCTACTTGCAAAGGAGCCGTCTCTTTTGTACAGCGGTATCGGCGCTATGCTTTAGTGTGAGAGGTCTTGTCTTCGCGCCTGCCCTCCGCCTGTGTGTGGATTGCCTCGCCTTGTGTGATGCGCCTGCCTGCGGGAACTGAGGTTCACTACAGTATTGTAAGGGTCTTGATCAGGCTTAAAATAGTAAAGTGAATGATAAATCTTTGTAAACGTTTCACATTCAGTGTAGTGAAGTGTGCAGTGTGCTAAGGAGCAAAACGTACCTCCAGTATGACAAACTCACCCAATGTTAATTTTTGCTATGACAGGCCCAACAAATGTTTGTGGTGGAGTGTCCCGTCCCTTTGTTTATTATTTATTTATATTATAATTTATATGTATATATGACGGCGAAAGCCAATATTTTGTATTTGATTTATTGTTTGGCAAGGACGAGCGAGGCGCCGTCCACCAGGTTATTTTGTATTGTTTATATTTTAAAAACCTTGTGAGGATGCGTGACTGATCAGCTACTGATTATTTAACTAGCTGACAGTCACGCATCCTTATTAAACTCGTGCAGACTATGGGGGTAATAAGATAATTACTAGCTAGTTAACCCCTCAGCCAGAATATTAAAGCCGGCACCTTTGCTTGTTCGAGGAAGAGAGTGTCTAGGAGTAGAGAATGGGAGCGAGGAGGTAAATTATACACAGAGAAATAACAATTGCTAAGCATGCTGGTTAATAAACCAGCACGATGCTTGTTATTGTTTATTGTTTGTTTGTCTGTTTGCCCAACGTGCCATTTTGTTTCAAAAAGTGTTTTGTTTTTGTTTAAATCTTTTTGTTTATATTATTTAATAAAAGCGGAGTGCCGTAGTGTCTCAGTTTCACCCGCCAGTACTGCCTGTGTGTGTTTCTTTCTGGTCTGACGTCACCCTTGCAAAACCACCCTATCACAATGTTATGTTATGCAAAAAGCAAAATTAACATGCTTTTGCCAAGAAGTACCATGCAGTAATATGTACGGACTGTGTTCTACGTAATTTATTTAAAATGTCTATGGATAGAATTAAATGTGGCTTTATGTTTAGAAATGTAGCCAAGGAAATCCTGCAGTTGACATTTAAGTATTTCAAGTATTATATATATATATATATATATAAATAACATGACATGTCAAAAATAGATTGTTTATGGTTTACATTTGGAACATAATTTATTAACACAGTGGCTGCACCAACAAAAATGCTTGAAGATGCCTGAAATAAATAGAGTGTACTCAATCTAGTATTTTGTCAATAATTTCTCTGTTGTCATTTGGTATAACACCCTAAAGTATAATGTCATTCATAATTATACTTTTTTTTTATTCAATTCAGTTACTGTATAAAAAATTTAGTGCCTTAAAATGTATTCTCTAAAGCTTGGTTAGATAAAAAATATGCCTGTATCAAATACTGAATGCACTGCATAATACTGTCATTGATCTACTGCAGTTAAATATGCATGTCTGAGTAAGAATCTGATAGCTAGTCCATCATGAGCTCATCCTGTTTTATGTCACTTGAGCTACCTTTGCAGGTGTTTATCCATGGCATTGTCGGCAAAGAATGAAGAGAGCGGAGCATCAGTTTACAAAGATGATGAATGGAGTACAGTCATGCATTCAGACAATGAGTTCTGCATGTGGGGGATGATATGCTGTTCCCATGGTACCTCACGTTAGCTGTCTTTTTTCTTGATGAGGAAAACCTCTTTATCTGGAGGCCTGTGGTACCAGGAAAACTGTGACAGTGTGTGAAATGGTTGCAATAAGGTTATTTATAAAGGGAACAACTTACAAAGTAAGTGCTCAAAGTACTTGCACACATGCATACCGCATTAAAGTAATTTTATATTACGCTGTACAGTGCAACAACCATATTATTATTATGCACTCTGTAAGGGGATTTTATATGTTTCTGTCAATCCCTCTCCACCTGTTCAACAACTAATTCCTCATAAACCACTTGAGACACCGACTTACGGTAACATTTTCGGTGTTTTGGACCTTTAACTAAATATGTCAAAAACTAATCATGTCACTTGTTTTCAGGATTATGAAGACCAAAAGCTTTAAGATACTGGCTTCATATCTGGTACATATCTTTATTTTATGACTCACTAGGTCACCTTTGAGGGTAACATACAAAAAACCCTTTTGTGGCAGTAGTATAATTCTACAAAGCTGCAGTCAATACACTGTCAAAGTCTCAAGAGACCATTTCAGGAAGTAACTTCAGATACTGAAGTCATGTTCTTATAAAAAAAATGGTGTACAATGGGAGCATCATGTGTCACACAAACATGGCAGACAAACAGATCAGTGTTATATAATTGATAATTGAAAACGGTGCTCAGGCACACAACATTTATTTTGTTGTTTTACCCCAGTGGGGTTGCACCTGGAATGTACCTTTTTTTGTCATTTTTTTCTTTTTCAAATTTGGAATCACCAATTATTTTCTGATTTTCTCCCCAATCTGAAATGCCGAATTATTTTTATTTCAACCTAGCCCACCGCTGTCACCCCCGCGCTGACTCAGGACAGACAAAGATGGACACACACATCCTCTGAAACGTGCGCCGTCAGCCGTCCGCTTATTTTCACTTTGCAGGCTTACCATGCAGCCAACTCAGAGCTACAGCGTCGGAGGACCACGCAGCTCTGTGCAACTTACAGGCAGGCCCGCAGGCGCCTGGACAGTCCACAGGGGTCGCAGATGCACGGTGAGCCGAGGACACCCTGACCAACCTAAGTCCTCCCCCACCCGGGTGGCGCTTGGCCAATTGTGCGTTGCCACCTGGGAGCCCCGGTCTACAGTCGGCAGTGGAATAGCCTGGACTCAAACTGGCTACCTCCAGACTATAGGGCACATCCTGCACTCCATGTGGAGCGCCTTAGCGCATGCGCCACTTGGGAGCCCAGACAGTTTCTCTTTGTTATGTAAAACAATAATAATAATCCAAAGGCAAACAAAACATAAGAAAACAAAACACTGTAAGGAAAAACTACAAACAAAAGTTCTGCCTTCAGCAGGGTCTCACAGCCTCCGCTAATCTGCAAGGCGCAAGAATTAATTATAGTTCGGTCTTCCCTTACTATACTGGCATGGGGTTGCCCAAGGGTCCCCGGAGCTAACTATGGTCTGTACGTCCCAGCCACCATCCATCTGCTGGTCTGGGTACGTGAACTTGTGATGTCTCGCAGCTGTCTTCCTCCTCTCTCCTTCTTGCCTTTTTCCTTGCTTCTCTCCTATCACAACATGTTATTTTTATAGGTCGATCGTCCATCTGCCTCCCGACCACACAATTACCCTAAATTTAAAAAAAAAACAAGTGAGGACCTGTAATAATGTCAATAAATCTAAAAAAAGGTAAGCAACTGATTTTAAAGCAAAGGTTAGCCCTCATTACCATTTCTAATGATTTATGTGAACAATGGAACATAAGTAGTGTGTTTAGCCCAGTCTACACCATGTAAACTTACACTGGATGAATGAGCCTTATTAATTACTTGAACGCTTTGGGTGATGAAGTGCACAGATATTTGAACGCTGAATCAATATGGCTCAGAATAATGGACAAAACTTCAAAGGGCATAATAATAGGAGCATGCCATAGACCGCCAAATTCAGACGCTGAGCAAAATAATGTGTTATACAATGACATTAGAAATGCGTGTAGAAAAGGAGAAGCCACACTAATGGGGGATTTTAACTTCCCCCATATAAAATGGGAAAACCCGGTGGGGAGCACAACAGGCGAAATTGAAATGGTGGAAACGACAAATGACTGCTTCCTAACGCAATTTGTCAAGGCACCGACTAGTGGGAAGGCATGCCTTGATTTAGTCTTTTCAAATTAACGAAGACAGAATAACTAAAACAGAGGTCAGAGAGCCATTGGCAAACTCAGACCACAACATGGTCTCATTTGAAGTGTTTTTTAAAACCCCCAAAGTAATGACTAAAGCTAAGATTTACAATTTTAGAAAAGCAAACTATAAAGGTATGAAACAGAGACTAACAGAAGTAGATTGGAGTAAAATAGAGAAAACATCCACAGAAAAAGGATGACTGTTTTTTAAAAATGTAGTACTAGAGGCGCAAAACAATTACATCCCAAAAGTAGACAAATCTAAATCTAAAACAAAATGGCCAAAATGGTTTAATAGATCAATTAAAAAATAATATTCAGCAAAAAAAGGCACTTTACAGAGCCTTTAAAAAGGACCAAAAACAAAGTACACAGAAAGAGTACTTGGAACTGCAAACACAAGTCAAAAAGGAAGTTAGAAAGGCCAAGAGAGAGATAGAAATCAATATTGCTAAGGGGGCTAAAACCAATTCCAAAATGTTTTTCCAATATTATAACAGCAAGAGAACATTCAAAGAGAAGGTTAAATGTCTAAGAGACACAAATGGCAAAATCATAGACGAAGAAAAAAAAATAACAAATATATTAAATGATTACTTCTCACAGGTTTTTACAAAGGAGGACACGGACAACATGCCCCACATGTCGACCTGTTCCTATCCAATTTTAAATAACTTTAGCATAACAGAGGCAGAAGTGTTAAAGGGACTAGGAGCTCTTAAAATAAACAAATCCCCTGGGCCGGATGAGATCCTTCCAATAGTACTCAAAGAAATGAAAGAAATTATTTACAAACCGCTAACCAAGATCATGCAACAGTCTCTTGACACAGGGGTTGTACCGACAGACTGGAAAATAGCAAACGTAATACCGATCCACAAAAAGGGAGACAAAACCGAACCAGGTAACTACAGACCAATAAGCCTGACTTCTATTATATGTAAACTTATGGAAACTATAATAAGATCCAAAATGGAAAATTACCTATATGGTAACAATATCCTGGGAGACAGTCAGCATGGTTTTAGCAAAGGGAGATCGTGTCTAACTAACCTGCTTGATTGTTTTGAGGATGCAACATCGACAATGGATAATTGCAAAGCATACGACATGGTTTATTTAGATTTCCAGAAAGCTTTTGACAAAGTCCTGCATAAAAGATTAATTCTCAAACTGAACACAGTAGGGATTCAAGGAAATGCATGCACATGGATTAGGGAGTGGTTAACATGTAGAAAACAGAAAGTACTGATCAGAGGAGAAACCTCAAAATGGAGCGAGGTAACCAGTGGTGTACCACAGGGATCAGTAGTAGGTCCTCTGCTATTCCTAATCTACATTAATGATTTAGATTCTGGTATAATAAGCAAACTTGTTAAATTTGCAGATGACACAAAAATAGGAGGAGTGGCAAACACTGTTGCAGCAGCAAAGGTCATTCAAAATTCAGAACTGGGCAGACACATGGCAAATTACATTTAATAGAGAAAAGTGTAAGGTACTGCACGCAGGCAATAAAAATGTGTATTATAAATATCATATGGGAGATACTGAAATTGAAGAAGGAATCTATGAAAGAGACCTAGGAGTTTATGTTGACTCAGAAATGTCTTCATCTAGACAATGTGGGGAAGCTATAAAAAAGGCCAACAAGATGCTCGGATATATTGTGAGAAGTGTTGAATTTAAATCAAGGGAAGTAATGTTAAAACTTTACAATGCATTAGTAAGACCTCACCTAGAATATTGTGTTCAGTTCTGGTCACCTCGTTACAAAAAGGATATTGCTGCTCTAGAAAGAGTGCAAAGAAGAGCAACCAGAATTATCCTGGGTTTAAAAGGCATGTCGTATGCAGACAGGCTAAAAGAATTGAATCTATTCAGTCTTGAACAAAGAAGACTACACGGTGATCTGATTCCAGCATTCAAAATCCTAAAAGGTATAGGCAGTGTGTCGACCCAGGGGACTTTTTTGACCTGAAAAAAGAAATAAGGACCAGGGGCCACAAATAGAGATTAGATAAAGGGACATTCAGAACAGAAAATAGAAGGCACTTTTTTACACAGAGAATTGTGAGGGTCTGGCACCAACTCCCCAGTAATGTTGTTGAAGCTGACACCCTGGGATCCTTCAAGAAGCTGCTTGATGAGATTCTGGGATCAATAAGCTACTAACAACCAAACGAGCAAGATGGGCTGAATGGCCTCCTCTCGTTTGTAAACTTTCTTATGTTCTTATGTATTTAATAATATGTGAGCATGGGGTTGCACAGATTTAGTTCATGTGCTGGGATTCAAGTGAATAATTAATTGGTAATTGAATCCCAGCACAATTGTATATATAGATGCATGATTCATTCACTCGGGGTTGTGTGTTCGAGAGTGGAGAACGGGTGAGAGAGAAAGGAGAGTGTAAATAACAATTGCTGGAGAACCAGCACAGTACTTGTTTGTGTCTGTTCGTCCACTCGTTTGTCTGTTTGTTTATTGTCTGTTCGTTTTGGCTACTGTGCCGTTTTATTTTACAAAGTGTTTTTGTGTTTGTTCAAACCTTTTATTTTTCCGTACTTAATAAACCGCGCAACAGCACTTTCATTCATTATTTTCACTCGCAGTGCTGTGTGTTCATTTCTGGTCTGACGTCATAACTGAAGCCAGCCTGTCACAACAATGAACGCACTTTTGCTGTGAGATGCCATTGTGTAGCATTCATTTGATTACATTGTGCTTCCAGGTTTTGTTTTTGATACCTTAGCAAACTGGATGAAGGCAATAACAGAACTGTTTGTCCATTTTAAATAAATATATATATTTTCTATCCATGTGGGTTGTTTACATTTCTATAAAGATATGCACTACACAATTACTGTAGTTGTTATAATACCATTGATTTCAATTTGAAAATCTCACAGACAATTTTTTCCAATTAAATTAGTTTTTACTGGTCAATTAAAAATCACCCTGTGCGATTTGGAGAGAACTTTTTTTGCCAGCCTGCAACAATTTATTTATTTATTTCTATATTGAAAATGAATGGTCCATTATATAATAGCCAAGTACCATTAAAAGAGGGAGGACATCCATCAACTCTTCACTTCACTTGAGACTATGGTTGCCAACAGGCTCCAGAATCTCGGGACACTAAGGCAGGTCAGGTTTTTTAACTCATCTCTTTAAACTGCAATGTATTCAACATATAAAGTGACTCAGAAAGCCAATCAGCTGCTCTATATATTTGATTGATGGAAACAATCCTTGCAGGCAGGTTTGTGTTTTTGGTAACAGTTAAGTGAAACAATTCAATTAGAGAGGAGAGTTACAAAACCTGACGTGCTGTAGCAGGGCGGTACCCAGATAGCATGCTGACGTTGGGCCAGCGTTGGCCCAACGTCATCAGAGACGTCATCACAACGTTGGCCAATGACGTTGGCCCAACATAATTTTGTCCATCGGCCCAACGTTGGCCCACCGTTGGCGAACTATGGTGGCCCAACGTTGCCAATGGTGGGCCAACGTTGGGCCACCACTGCTTGCTAATGGTTGGCCAACGTTGGGCCACCATTGTCTGCCAACGTTGGGTCGATGGACAAAATTATGTTGGGCCAAGGTCAGCATACTACCGGGGTTGTATGCACAGTATATGTTTGCAACATTACAACATGAATGATGTTGCCCAAAGCTATAACATAATGAATTTGAGAAAGAAAGAAAAAAGAAACAACTAGCTTTGCATTCAACAGTGTTTATTAAGCTTATTTGTGTTCAAATGCAAAGATGGCTCAAACAATCTCATAATCTTCTTCAATGTCACTGGCAGCACTAGCAGCAGCAACTGCAGCAGCATTTGCAGACTCTGCATCTGTAAATAATAAGAGAAGTAAGTAATAAGACCCTCCACATTGGCCATTACCATGCATTACACAGCCTACCTCTGTAAAGCGCTTTGTGATGGTGGTCCACTATGAAAGGAGTTATATAAAAATAAAGATATTATTATTTTATTATTATGGACTGTTTGGCCAAAGATAAAGTAAAGGGATTACATACAAATAGCACATAAAGCCCAATGTGGAGGGTCTTTCTTTTGGCTTCAAAGTTACAGCACAATTATCATTTTTATTTTAACTTGTACCCATGTCTCTATAAAAGTGTATGAAATGTTTTTAAAACAATGGACATGTACAATTCTATCTGAATAAACTGAGAACAAAGACCTACCCTTTCTTTGATTTATATATTTTTTATAGCTTGAAATTGACTTCAAATGTCTTGTTGGTTGCAAATGCAATTCTTTTTTGTAATGCTGTTACAAACATTCTAAGGGCATATACAGTACTATGGATTGTATATCGCTATCTCAGCCAATCGGAGTGCATGTAATCTTTCCACTGAAATATAAGTGACAGTAACAATTAGTTAATTTAACCACTAAACATATTATATACCCTTGTGGTACAACATTTTTAAAAAAAGCATTTCATTGGCCATGAAAAAGCAAAGTATTAAAGCAAAACGTATTTGAACAGTACATTGCGTTAAATAAAGGGAACTTATTGAATCATTTTAAATTAATTTACCAATTAATAAAATATAAATATAATTCATGGGAGCATCATATATTTACCCTTTTTCTTTTCTGCCCTCCTCTTCCGCTTCCCATCCCGGTCTCCACTGTACTTTAGCCAGTTCCTCATCCTGGCCTCTGTGTCTGCCTCTGTGACAGAAGAGTTCTTGGCTGCAGCTGGAAAAAAAGAATGAAAGATTCAATATTTTTACAATATTTTTATACACACTAAAACATTTGTTAAATCTAACAGTTTGTTCAAACAAGGACAACACAATTCATTGGTAAAAATCAACAAACAATGTGTTTATGTCTGTGTTAAGCATTGTGTTTGTTGATTTTTACCACAGGCAAATGTATATGTGTGTTACAACACTACTGCCATCTTTTAAATTGAATAGTCATATCAGTCATAAAAGTTTTAAAACTGAATTTATATAAAATTGTAGTATGTACTAACTTTGAGACGATGCAATAATAAAATCTTACGTATACAACATTCTTCAAAGTTTGAATGGCTTCCCTCCAGAAAAAAAAAATCTCAGTTACCCTGTTTTCAGATCTTGTCACTTTACTTTTTCTGTATCAACTTTCCTCTCTCTCTCTTTCACATAAGAAAATAACAGTTTCTGCTATTATAAATTCATAATAAACTATTATGAAGTTTCTGCTATTTCACCAACCCTGATGGTGAATTTACAATGGCAGCGGAACAAGTTGAGCATATTTGATTTTTTCATCCATTTTTCTCCCAATATGGAATGTGCTGTTAGTGCATTAGCAGAAATGAAGTCATGTGCCCAACTGATGCACTAGTTCTGAAGCAAAATGAACGTGCCAAAGACTGAGACATTAGCATACTTCTAAATCATTAGAAATTGAGCTGCAAAATATGAAAAAGTAAACAAATGACTACATGTGAAACACAAGGAAACTTGTAGTGATATTTTTTACACCTTTAAAATGGATATAATAAATGAACACTGTAGAAAAATGCAAAAAAATTACTTCTGTACAGAATCAGGAATAATTATCTAAAGATCTGAGAAAAAGGTAAAGATATAATTCAATAAGGACAGATGCTTTTAGCATCTGTATTGCATTTTTTTTTCAAAAACTATTAATGACAATGTATTGTTTATTATAATCTGAAAAGAAAAGAACTTTGTTAACAATCGCACATCTGTCACATACCAGTGTCTTTTCTGTAGCCTGGTTCATTAACATCCTCTCCACTCTGTCAATGTCCTCCTTGGTGTCAAGAGGAAACCAGAATTCGTCCAGGCGCATGCTGCCACGCTCTTGCTCTACCTGAGGCTGCCGCTTGAGAAGTGCCTGAAGCATCAGGTTGTTTTGTCTCCCCTGGCCCTTGATTTCTTCTAAAATGGTGAAGATCATCCTATCCCTGTCTATTTAATAGAACAAAAAATGCACATACATGTATATAAACTTCTACTTTAACTACACCAGTTGGTCATTGTGGCGGAGTGTCCCGCCCCTATTTATTATTATTTGTATTTTTGTTTGTGGCGCGGGTAAAAGGGCCGCGTCTTTTATTATTATATTTAAAAACCCCGTGAGGATGCATGGCTGATCAGCTACTGATTATTTAACTAGCTGACAGTCATGCATCCTTACCAAACGCGTGCAGACTCTGGCCGAGGGATAATAAGATAATTAACAACTAGTTAATCCCTCGGCCAGAGTATATAAACCTGCAGCTCTCTGCACTTGAGGTTGGGTGTACAGAGGAGAGTACGGGGAGCAGAGAGAGCGAGCAACATTTAAAAACAATTGCTAAAACGTGCTGGAGTATCCAGCACGACACTTACTTGTTTGTTTATTCGTTTGGCCCTCGTGCCCTTTTGTTTTGTGTTTTGTTGTTTTGTTTAAATCTTTTTTTTTGTTTGTTATTAAATACGCTGAGTGCAATAGCATTCAGCTTCACCCGCCCATCCACTGTTTTGGTGTCAGTTACTTCCTGGTCCGTGACGTCATCCACTTCACCACTGCGAGCCAGACTGCCACAGTCATTAAAAAGAGAACCATTATATGTAATGTACACAAGTGCATATAGGAAAATTACCGACAGATACTACAGTTGTAAGAACACTGTAACCTTTTCATGATTCATTGTAGGGATGCAAAAATTAAATATGTACCTGATAGCTGCTCTTGTCACTGTTCCTGTTCCCAGTTCCAGTGTTATTGCTGCTGGTGTTGCTGTTGTAGTTCCTGTCATCACTGCTGACATTTCCATCTTCACTCTTGCTGGTGTTCTTGCTGCTGCTGCTGTGTGATGCTCCTGTTCTTGGAAACAAAGGTGGAGTTGTCAAGAGTGGCATCCTTTGTGATGATCTCACATTCTTGCTTACGGAAAAATCTTCTTCATCTTCTAGAATTGGAACATGTTACTCATGGGCATCGGTGAAATGCTACAATAGCTGTTTTATTATTGGTCATTATGCATAACATTGATTTATTGATTGGTTAATTAATGCATTATTTAGTTTTCTCTTTGTGTTTATTTTTCACTTTAATTTTTTTTAGCTAGATGGATCAATTGAAGTATTTGTCACTTCCGCTTTCGTGTTTGTTCATCATCTGTGGTGTTCAGATCGGATGTTTCTGTTGCCCCTTCTTGCGCGCCTTCTGATATGTCACTATAACAACAGAAATGAACATGTCTTGCGTGCATGAAAATGAAGCAAATCATTTATTAAGCATGATAACATCTGTTTGTTAAATTAAACACATAGTCTAAAATTGGATTGACACATGTGCAACGTGTGTGACCCCTGTATTTCAATAGGGGTGTCCACACTGCAGTGAAGTGATAGCATCTCTGTTGAGGCTCCATTGCCGATCTCCACAGAGATGTTTTCACTCTCGCTGTACATTGTAGCCAATCACAATGAAGCAGCAAGTGTGGGGAGGGGAAACCGGATTGTCAATCTACTGTGCTGGTAAGAAGCAGTATAGTAAAACCCTTAGATACAGTGTCTACAACAATGATTCACTACTTGCAAACAGCATCAGTCTTGTCTTTTCTCTTCACCATATTTGTCTCTGTAAGTCGCCTTGGATAAAGGCGTCTGCTAAATAAATAAATAAATAAATAAATAATAATAAATATTGAGGCAAAAAGACAAATTATTCTGAAAACAGTGACTCACTAACCTGTGTGCTTTTATTTTCATAATTAAAACTAATACCTGGTTAAAAAATATTTTTAAGAAATGTATTCTGGATTCTAAATCTGCTTGATTCGTTGTTTTGAGATTGCCTAGATAATTGTTTGTGCACATTTGGCATAACATCTTTTAAATTAAAAAAGAAGAAAAAGTTTTGCCTGAATATATACTACAAATAAGCAGCTTTTCTCTGTAACATTCATTTTATATATATATATATACATACATATATATATATATATATATATATATATATATATATATATATATATCTGTGTGTGTGTGTGTGTGTGTGTGTGTGTGTGTGTGTGTGTGTGTGTGTGTGTGTGTTTTCTATTTGTAAATAAGAAATATGACACTGTTGGAATTGTTGTAGACTGTACATTTCATTTCAAAGGGATCCTGGCACGTAACAAAATAAAAATATACATTTAGAAATACTGGACAAAATATGATAAACCAATGATAAATGGTTCTTTGTTTTTGTCTTCTTCAAGAAGACCAAGTATAGGCCAAAACTGAATGTTACTACTTTTAAAAAGTGGAAAGCCATCAATATTTATTTGCAGAGTTACACAGTCATTAAGCTAGCTCCATATTTGATGCCAACGGAGAGAGTATACCCTGTGCAACACCAAAATGATGATATGTTCCCCCAGCAACCGTCTCCAAATTCTATGAAGTCGAAGTAGCCATTAAAGCACGAGCATCTTTTGGCAGACTGAGAAAGAATCGTCTTAAAATGCCTAACAAACTGTTAATGTGACACATCGGGATGTTACTGCCATCAGCCCAATCCTTCAGTTCACCCCTTAAGCTACATACCTTCTCGTCCTCTCTATCTGATCCAGACATCTTATCTTCACTTTCAAAATCAGCACTGTCATTCCTGACTAAGATCATCATTCATTTCAAACTGCATCACAACGTCTTTGCTTTCACTATCACTAGTATTTTGTTCATTATGCTCTTCACAATTCCACACTGCACTACTACTGCCAGTATTGTTATTCACTGCAAATTGCACTTGGCTTTCACTATCACCATGTCCATTTTGTTTATTTGGGGTATCGAGTAGGGAACGGCCAGATCAGACCGCTGATTGCTAAGGTGAAAGCCTTGGCTGACTGGCCAGTCCCTACGACCAAAACCCAGGTGCACTCTTTCTTGGGACTAGCAGACTATTATAGGAAGTTCATCCCGAGCTTTGTCACGCTCGCTGCTCCCTTGACAGACTTCACCTGGAAGGCTGCCCCAAATACAGTTCAGTGGACGGAGCCGTGCCAGAGAGCCTTCCTCACTTTGAAGCGAAGGCTGTGTAGCAAGACAGTACTATGCAGTCCTGATTTCAGTAGGAGGTTTACCCCACAGACGGATGCATCAGGCAGGTCTCTGGGCAGTGTTGTCTCCGGAGGTGCGGGGAAGTGAGCACCTGGTAATGTATATCAGCAGGAAGCTCCTTCCCCGTGAAACTATAGTACCATTGAGAAGGAGTGTCTCGCAGTAAAATGGGCAGTCGAGTCACTCCAGTACTACCTCCTGGGGCGACACTTCACCCTGGTTACAGATCATACCCCCTAAGCATGGCTTCATCGGATGAAGGATAACAATGCCATAGTCACACGGTGGTACTTGGCCCTGCAGCCCTTTGCCTCCAGGGTTGTCCCACATAAGCAAATTGCCTGAACTAATGATTCAAATCCGTTAAAAAAAATGAAAAGTAATCAGTGATGTGAATACGAATCAATAATTCTGATCATAGACTAAATAATTCTATAAAAAACAGGGGTTAAACAGTAATGTTGCCTTTGTTGCTTTTTGTTATGGCCATGCAGTACTATAGTTGAAGTTCTACCAGTTGGTTTTACAATGACGCACAAATTAGTTTGTTACATAACTGCATGTTTACTTCAATTCTCTTCGCTTTAATCATCAAAATAGAAGTCATCATTTCTGGTAAAGAGGAGATCTTATGTAAGATTATTAATCTCTGATGCATCAGAGAACTACTTAATAAAAAAATAAAACCCCATTGTGCCCAGCTCTTACACCTAGTGGACCATTTATCGCAGAAAGTTCGTCCTAACTGCTGATGGCTGTCTGTGGTTGCTTGTGTTGCCCTTCCACTGCTTGTAAGGGGGGGGGGATACAGGGTTAGGGTTCAAAACCCTAACATCGCATTTCCCTACTTTAGTCATTTAAATATCAACCCTGATGGATTAATGATATATATAATATTGTGAGCCAGCTTACAGAATTAATGGCCGAGGGTGATCGTGGCAGGCTGGCACCAAGCCTAGGAGGACTTTGGATAACTGCTGGGAGGATCATTGGTGGGCTTGGAACCAGTCTGCCAGGATTTCCAGGCTCTAATTGGGAGGAACAGTTGCCTAGGAAAGGGTTAATTTTTAAGTAATTAGTTAATTGGTGCCTCATTTGACAGGCACCTGTTCCCTCTTAGCCCCTGGAAAGGAAATCCTATATAAAAGAGTGCTTTATTTGTGTTTCTTTGGACTTGGGAGCTGGAAAAAGGAACATGATTAACTGAACTGTGTAATGCTAAGTTTTTTTTTTATGTTATGTTTACTTTTTGTACTGGACTTTACATTTGGCAAGATTGACCCAAGCCTAATTGTCTTTACACTTGGCAAAGAGATATTGTTTTGTTTGTTCATGGAATGATTTTTTTGGCCTTTGAGCCTGTTTATTTTATGTGTTAGTTTTGTATTTCTCTTAGTAACTGTGTGCCGGTTTGGAGCGGCTGAAAAAATAAAATATTTTTAAATTTTAAACTTACCTCTGCATTCTGCGTCTGCCATCCTTGCTCACTATATATATATATATATATATATATATATATATATATATATATATATATATATATATATATATAACCTTGTTAAACATCGAATTTCCCAAAAATATGAGTTTGACTGAAGTAAATTTACATACGATAAACGTTGGTAAAACCACTCGCTATTTTTTATTTTCTAGTCTGTGTAGTTTTTATACTTGCTGTCTGTCCCGTCTCCGTTCTGCTCTGAATGGCTAGAGGTCGCTGTCAGTCATCTCAGTGGTCCCTTAGTAGGCTACTGTAGTTTCACCGCCAGTCATTTCACCCTGTTCTGACAGATCTCATTGACTGAAGCAGCACTAGAATGCTCTCATTCATTTAATTGACTGTCAATCATCAATACCTGCACTGACTGCTCACTTCCATTTGCCAACTACAGCGCCTATCATTCAAAGCGTCTACTTTGAAATTAGCAGGAAGATGTAGGTAAGCTTTTGCTATAGGTATACAGTGACAATTACTAGTTTGAGTTGAAAATGGGGTGCAAGAGGAAAACACTTAATGAGTATTGTTTTCAATACCCTGACCGACAGCTGAAGTCCCTGCGGCAGGATGAAGCGGGTCAGTCTGCCTTGCCTTCCAGTGACTCTGAGTCCTGCAGGAGAGGGGGAATCTCAGACTTCGAATAATAAGTGCAAGTTAGTTCTGTTCAACTATCTAATGTTTTGTTGCATGTTGAATATGAGGCAAGAGTACAGAATGTCACCTTTTATTTCTGGCTGTTTCAACACATATATGTTTTACCAACTAAGAATAACAGCACTTTCAGTTCCATTCCCCCATTTTATGTGAGCATAAGTATTGGGACATTTGGCTCACAGGTGTTTCTAATTGATCAGGTGTTTCCTGTTGCATTGATTGTTCACACATAAAAGAGCTGTGAATGTGTAGTCTCATTTCTATCCTTTGCTTTTGCCTTTGGAGTCTGCGTTTGGTGTCAGTAGGCATAATCCAACGTGAAGACTAGGGAGCTGTCTATGAAAAAAAAGCAAGCGATTTGGATGCTAAAAGAAAACAGGAACTCAATTAGAACCATAGCACAATGTCCTGAGAAACCACTGGTGTCTTCAGCAATCGGCAACAACCAGGTCGGCCAAGGAAAACAACAGCAGTTGATCAGAGATGAGCCAGTAGAGTTTTGGAACAGAAGTTTATGGACAGGTGAGACGAAGATTAACCTTTATCAAAGTGATGGGAAGTGTGGCGGAGTGTCCCGCCCCTATTTATTATTATTTGTATTTTTGTTTGCGGTGCGGGTAAAAGTGCCGCGTCTTTTATTATTATTTAAAAACCCCGTGAGGATGCATGGCTGATCAGCTACTGATTACTTAAATAGCTGACAGTCATGCATCCTTACCAAACGCGTGCAGACTCTGGCCGGGGGATAATAAGATAATTACCAACTAGTTAATCCCTCGGCCAGAGTATATAAACCTGCAGCTCTCTGCACTTGATGTTGGGGTGTTGGAGTAGAGAGTACGGGGAGCGGAGAGAAGGTATAACATTTAAAAACAATTGCTAATACGTGCTGGATTATCCAGCACGGCACTTACTTGTTTGTTTATTTATTCGTTTGGCCCTCGTGCCCTTTTTGTTTGTATTTTGTTTAAATATTTTGTTTGTTTATTATTAAATACGCTGAGTGCTTTTGCACTCAGTTTCACCCGCCCATCCACTGTTTTGGAGTCAGTTACTTCCTGGTCCGTGACGTCATCCACCACACCACTGCGAGCCAGACTGTCACATATGGTGTCCTGCGTGGGACAAAACAAACGCCTCCAATAGCCGGACCAGGAAAGAAAAGCTCGTTTTTTTGTTCGTTTTTTTTTTCAAAGTGTTTTTGTGTGTTTTTTGGGGAAAAAAAAAAAAAAAAAAAAATATGGGAAGAATGGACGGAGGAAGCAGCAGCTACAGCAGCGTGGGGCCGGTCGCAGGTCCCACTGTAGCTCAACCATGCTGGACGTCTGCCCCACCTGCTTGAAAGGTGAGGAGTGGTGCTTCGCTGTTGGGGAGGTGGGTCACATAGCACCCGACCAACCCCCTCCATGGCAGGAGAAAGAGGAGCCAGAGCGTCCAGTGAGGGAGGACCTGCATCCTCCAAAGAGGACGAATGCACTCTCCTCTGAGGGAGTCTGGGACTGGCTGGTGGAGCCGGGGAGGGATTATGAGGAAGCCCTCCCTGCAGTGATCAACCTCCTGTGGGCAAGAGATGGGGAGCGCTGGGAGGCCTGGGAACAGCAACACCACCCAGCTTCCCTCCCAGACATCGCAGCCATGGTGTTCAACTACCTGGCTGCGGATATGGGAGAGACCCTGCTGCTGCCATCTCCAGCACAAGAGGGAGAGGAGCCATCGCTGCCGTCTCCAGCGCCAGAGGGAGAGGAGCCATCGCTGCCGTCTCCAGCGCCAGAGGGAGAGGAGCCATCGCTGCCGTCTCCAGCGCCAGAGGGAGAGGAGCCATCGCTGCCGTCTCCAGCATCAGAGGGAGAGGAGCCATCGCTACCGTCTCCAGCATCAGAGGGAGAGGAGCCATCGCTACCGTCTCCAGCATCAGAGGGAGAGGAGCCATCGCTACCGTCTCCAGCATCAGAGGGAGAGGAGCCATCGCTACCGTCTCCAGCATCAGAGGGAGAGGAGCCATCGCTGCCGTCTCCAGCATCAGAGGGAGAGGAGCCATCGCTGCCGTCTCCAGCATCAGAGGGAGAGGAGCCATCGCTACCGTCTCCAGCATCAGAGGGAGAAGAGCCATCGCTACCGTCTCCACCAGCAGAGGGAGAATGCCTGCTGGTTTCGCCTCCACAGCCTGGGGAGGAGCCCGAACGTCCTACGCCCGAGTGGGAGGAGCCCGAACGTCCTACGCCCGAGTGGGAGGAGCCCCGAACGTCCTACGCCCGAGTGGGAGGAGCCCGAACGTCCTACGCCCGAGTGGGAGGAGCCCGAACGTCCTACGCCCGAGTGGGAGGAGCCCGAACGTCCTACGCCCGAGTGGGAGGAGTCGGTGCGTCCACAGCCCAAGAGGGAGGAGTCGGTGCGTCCACAGCCCAAAGACGGGGGAGTCGGTGCGTCCATAGCCCAAGAGGTGGAAGTCTGCGCTTCCACAGCCTTAGGACCCAAGCTGCAGTCCCAAGAGCCAGAAGGGGAGGAGTTACAGGCTCAACCCCCTGAATTTTTCTGGGGGGGAGAAGGGCAGGATGCTGGTGTTCCCCAGCAGCCTCTATTTATGCTGCTGAAGGGAGCACGGCACACACCAGCCCAGCCGCCACAGCAGAGGGAGCCAGCACCGCCACAGCCTCCCTCTGAGTGGCCAGCATCCGCCCCATCGCCTCTGCCTCCACCACCACCAGGAGCAGAGCAGCAGGAGCTGCCTCTGTCTCCACCACCACCAGGAGCAGAGCAGCAGGAGCTGCTTCTGTCTCCACCATCACCAGGAGCAGAGCAGCAAGAGCTGCCTCTGCCTCCGCCACCTCCACCAGCAGAGGGTGAATGCCTGCTGGTTCCACATCCACCGTCGTGGGAGGACTGCTTGCCCCTCCCACCTCCACCAGCAGAGGGTGAATGCCTGCTGGTTCCGCCTCCACCGTCGTGGGAGGACTGCTTGCCCCTCCCACCTCCACCAGCAGAGGGTGAATGCCTGCTGGTTCTGCCTCAACCGTCGTGGGAGGACTGCTTGCCCCTCCCACCTCCACCAGCAGAGGGTGAATACCTGCTGGTTCCGCCTCAGCCGCCGTGGGAGGACTGCTTGCCACTCCCAGCTCCACCAGCAGAGGGTAAATACCTGCTGGTTCCGTCTCAGCCGCTGTGGGAGGACTGCTTTCCCCTCCCACCATCGCCATTGCCTGGGGATGGCTGTTCTGCATCGCCTGGGGCTGCCTTTTGTTCTCCACAGGACACAGGGTACGAGGGAGAAGTGGAGCTCCCGCTGCCGCCTCCATGGCCAGGGGCTCCCCTCCCGAGTTCGCCTCCCGAGGGTCCGCTGCGGCTGCCGTCGCCTTCCGAGGGTCCGCTGCGGCTGCCGTCGCCTTCCGAGGGTCCGCTGCGGCTGCCGTCGCCTTCCGGGGGTCCGCTGCTGCTGCCGTCGCCTTCCGAGGGTCCGCTGCTGCTGCCGTCGCCTTCCGAGGGTCCGCTGCTGCTGCCGTCGCCTTCCGAGGGTCCGCTGCTGCTGCCGTCGCCTGGGGTCGCCAGGGATCCTGCTTCGCCTGGGGTCGTCGAGGGTCCGGCTTTGCCTGGGGTCGCCAGGGATCCTGCTTCGCCTGGGGTTGTCGAGGGTCCGGCTTCACCTGGGGTCGCCAGGGATCCTGCTTCGCCTGGGGTCGCTACACGATGGCCGGAGCTCCATGAAAGGGAGCTGCCAGAAATGAAGAAAGGGGGGGAGGTCAGGAGACCAGCTCCCCCAGCCGCACTTTCGCGGCTGGAGATCATGTGGTCGGAGCCCCACGGAGGGGAACTGCCGGCCATGAAGAAGGGGGGAGAGGTCAGGAGACCAGCTCCCCCAGCCGCACTTTCGCGGCAGGATAGAGTGTGGCGGGAGCCCCGGAAGAGGGAGCTGCCGGCCACGAAGAATGGGGGGGTGCCAGAGATTCCACCATGGCCACCCCCCAGAAGTAACTTGCTTCCCCCTCTTCCGGGACTTTAAGACTGAGGGGGGAGGTGGCCGTTGGGGCCATGTGTGCTGCGCACAAGGGGGGGCATGTGTGGCGGAGTGTCCCGCCCCTATTTATTATTATTTGTATTTTTGTTTGCGGCGCGGGTAAAAGTGCCGCGTCTTTTATTATTATTTAAAAACCCCGTGAGGATGCATGGCTGATCAGCTACTGATTACTTAAATAGCTGACAGTCATGCATCCTTACCAAACGCGTGCAGACTCTGGCCGGGGGATAATAAGATAATTACCAACTAGTTAATCCCTCGGCCAGAGTATATAAACCTGCAGCTCTCTGCACTTGATGTTGGGGTGTTGGAGTAGAGAGTACGGGGAGCGGAGAGAAGGTATAACATTTAAAAACAATTGCTAATACGTGCTGGATTATCCAGCACGGCACTTACTTGTTTGTTTATTTATTCGTTTGGCCCTCGTGCCCTTTTTGTTTGTATTTTGTTTAAATATTTTGTTTGTTTATTATTAAATACGCTGAGTGCTTTTGCACTCAGTTTCACCCGCCCATCCACTGTTTTGGAGTCAGTTACTTCCTGGTCCGTGACGTCATCCACCACACCACTGCGAGCCAGACTGTCACAGAAGGCAAAAGTGTGGAGAAAAAAAAGGAACTGCAGATGATCCAAAGCATACCACCTCATCTGTGAAGCATGGTGGAGGTAGTGTCATGGCATGGGCATGCATGACTGCCTCTGGAATGGGCTCACTCAAATTTGTTGATGATGTAACGAACGATAGCAGCAGCAGAATGACTTCAGAAGTGTACAGAAGCATCTTGGCTACCAATGTACAAGAAAATGCCACCAGACTCATTGGACGACGCTTCACAATGCAACAGGACAATGACCCAAAACACACTGCCAACGCAACCAAGGAGTTCATCAGGGGAAAAAAGTTGAAAGTTTTAGACTGGCCAAGTCAATCTCCTGATTTAAATCCGATTGAACATGCATTTCACTTGCTGAAGAGGAGACTGAAGTCAGAAACTCCCCAAAACAAGCAACAGCTGAAAATGGCTGCAGTAAAGGCTTGACAAAGCATCTCAAAGGACGATACCAAGAGTTTGGTGATGTCAATGGGTCGCAGACTCACTGCTGTTATTGCATGCAAGGGATTTGCGACTAAGTACTAGCTTTTATACTTCTTATATTTGCTTTAAGTTGAATTGTCCCAATACATATGCTCACATTAAATGGGGGGGTGGAACTGTAAGTGCTGTAATGCTTAGTTGGTAAAACATGTATGTCTTGAAACCACCAGAAATAACAGGTGACATTCTGTACTTTTGCCTCATATTAATCTTTTACTCGTATTTTCATATTGCTTGAGTGTACAGCAAAAATAGCAGTTTTGACTTCACTGTACCTATACTTAGGGAGGGCACTGTATATATCTATCTATCTATCTATATATATATATATATATATATATATATATATATATATATATATTGACAAATGGCAGGGTTGTGCAATTATTCAATATAGAAAAGGTGGGTTTCTGTGATTGGGTTCATTACAAACCAATTTGTCTCAAGTTATTTATTTTCTTTAACTGTGTTTTAAAACAACCTACCGTTTATTTTGTAGTAAAAGACTCACTTCCTAAAATACAGGATTGAGTGATCAGTAGCAGCGAGAATCCTGGGAAAGAAGGGCATCCTTAAAAAGGAGAATGTTTGCATTGCATGAAAAAAAAGAGTATAAGGAGAGCGTGGAGAAAGACGTACACAGTTAACCACAGAGAATGCAGTGGTGGTGTATGTTAATGGCGACTTGCTTCACTAACAGTGAGTGTAGTTAGTGAAAGGCACCGGCATTTACAACCTGAGGATTTAAAAGACAACAGTGTGTGTTCTCTGACAAATAACACTGAAGACTGAGAGTGAACTAAGCTTTCTTCCGTGTAGATTAACCACGGGCCACATATTTGTGAATCATCGTGTCCGTGAGTGTGGATGCTGACAAACAAAGAGCTGGAAGAAACGACAGAGAGGTCTTGGAAACAGCTAAAGGAACACAACTACGAAACAGAAAGGTAGCTGGACATTTCTTTTATTCTTACCAGAGTAGGTGAAGATTCTAGAAACGTTCCTTTTGTTTTTATTCAAGCTCTGATTAGTCTGTGTGTGTGGATGAACCCCAAAGACTGTTATTTCTGAGCCAGTACCCGATATAGACAGTGAAGGCCGTGCTGTTTGTGTTTTGTTTTAAAAGCAATCAAACGGGCTGAACCATGAGTGTAGGTTTCAGCCTAACAAACACTTTCAAATAACACTTTGGAGCATAAGAATAGAGTGCTCAAGGACTGTGCAAACAGAGTTATTGTTTTAACCTGGACTGGGTACTGCATATTCAAACCAACGACCAGGTTGTACACTGGGTGTGATTGCAACCAAGAATAGGCTGTGTGGTAAACTTGCAATGAATGAACTGTGTTGATTATATGCACACAATATGGACTGTTATAAATAAAAAGACAACAAGTCATTTATTTTAGAATCTTTCTTAAAATGTCCTTTTTTCAGAACACTCTGAGGAAAATTATAAAGTACTGTTTATGTATTCTGCTTAGAAATATGTGTATAAAAATGTGTTATTCTATGACATATATATATATAAAACACATGAGAATAAATGTTCTAATATAACTATGTCAAATACATCGGATTTACGGCGTTTTTTTTCCATGTCTTTCTTACAAGTTTCTCTGAAACAGGCTGTGATGTCTTTTCTCTCTGTGCTGCCAAAACTTTCTTCGCCCTTTAGACACTAAATGCCCCTCTCAGTAACGTCACACACAAAAAAAAGCAGGAAGTGAACATCAGTCCCTCCCCTATCCATTTTCAAGCCTGTACTGCAAAGTACAGTGGCCCTGTAAGCCATCAAAACGAAGTGCTTTTTATCGTGTTGACACAATCGCGGTCCAGAAGCTCACTTCAGTATGATCGTGTTAACACGATCCCGGTCCTTAAAGGGTAAAAAGGGGTCTTAAAACCTACCTCTTATTATTACTTTCTCCCCATAGTTCACATATCAAAAAATAATAATCATTATACCAGTTTTTCTATTTTTTTTTTTTTTAAATTTGAATGGTTGCAGACCAAAACAATACTAATTATCACTTTTCCAAGCCCCGGTTCTTGGTGCTGAAGCACCAAGTAGCCCCGGCGGTGGTTTCTGGTACTGCAACATCCTTCAGTGCACAAGAGCAATACTACTCGGCAGATGCACCTAGCCTGAGAGGCGATAATGTCAGGGACTCCGCCCCTGAAATGACATTTCAGTGGATGTAGAGGGTACTTCACCTGTATACACAAATGCAGAGGTGGTTCCCTTTCAATTCGAAGATGACCACCAACACGTATGGGATATGCCTGCCTATTGGTAGGTATTTTCTGAGCTCTCTATACCAGTCATACTGAGGAAGCCATTTCTCTTTGTGCCTCTCACGACAGTAAGGTAAGACCCTCTGTGTTGGTATCTGAGCGTATTGTGAAAAAAAGCTTCGAGTTTACTGCAGTTCCCTTGCCTTTTAGGCTGAAAGCTGGCTCTATTTTTCACATCCGCTGTAGAGTAGACCACACCGGCTGCCCTGGCCCGTCTACCTTGGTGCATCGGGCCTTCGAAAAATAAACAAGAACAGCAGTGTGCTCCCCTGTAATATTGTTGTTATTGTATTATTGTGTTGTACTCCGTCCACAGATTCACCCACCGAGGCTTCGGCCAATGTGTCCCCTGGTATACGCTACGCGCTGACCAGGTGTGTGACTACACGCGGTTAGGGTAAGCACCACTGCTTCAGCTGCCTCCCGGTGCTTCGGTACCTCGGTGCACGCTAGGCCCTTGGTACTTTGGTGCCTCGTGCGCAGGGTGCTCGGTGTACACACACCCGCCGCGGCTTCGGCCTGTGTGTCTCCCCTGGTGCATGCTACTCGCTGACCAGGTGACTGACTACACGCGGTAAGGGTAGGCATCGCTGCTTCAGCTGCCCCCCGGTGCTTCGGTACCTCGGTGAACACTCAGCCCGTGGTACTTTGGTGACTTGGTGCGCTTGGTGCACACAGTGCGCACGGTGCTTAGTGCACTTGTTGCGCACAGTGCGCGGTGCGCATAGCGCCCCGGTGCGTACGGTACCTGGTGCACTCGGTGCGCACAGTGCTCGGTATGCAGGTGTCTAGTACCTTGGTGAGCATAGCGCTCTCGGGTGCTCGGTGCATGCATTGCCTCAATGCCCTCTGCCTGTAGACGGTGCTCCACTCCACTGTAGGCTATGCGGTATCCAAGTCGTGTGACTGCACATAGTCCAGGCTAGACACCCTTGTCCAGTTGCTGTGATCGAGACACATGTGTGAAACAGATCTCTCTCTCTATCTCTCTCTCTCTCTCTCTCTTGAGTTTTTCTCCTGCAATTTCATTGCTGGAATGGCTTGCCACTTCCCTGGAATCAGAAACCCTGCTTCTGTGAACTCAGCTATAAATGCTGCACAACTGCGCTGTGTCTGCTCTTTTTCTTTTCAACAGCCTACATCACTTTGCGATTGCAGTCTGCTTTTCTAACCTTACAGCGCTCGCTGTTTTGTGTTTTCCTCTGCTATTGCAGTAAAAATAAATAATCTGGTGGGCTGGTAAAAACAAAACAAAACAAAATCAGTTACCGGCATTGGTTATTTTCAAAGTCACAGCTTGCTGTGGTGTGTGTGTGTGTGTGTGTGTGTGTGTGTGTGTGTGTGTGTCTGTGTGTGTGTGTGTGTGTGTGTGTGTATTTGTTTCTTTACTGCCTTGCAGTTTAGAAATAAATAAATAAATAAAAAATAATACAAGCATGATTCTTCCACCAGGACCCAGCTCTGCTACGCTCCGCTGTTGAGTGGCATCCGCCAACTTGTTTCAGCCCGCCTACTCGGCACACTCTGGCACCCAGGACTGGGCAGACTCCAACTGTGGGTCTGGCCCCTGAACGGCACCGTCTGTCCGCCTTGGGGCTCTCAGACGCAGTTGCCAGTACACTGCAGAATGCTAGGGCCTCCTCCACAGGGGCGTTACACGCCATATGAGGAAGTATTTTTTAAAATTGGTGCATGGTCATAGGTCATGACCCCAATTATTGCCCTATAGCAACTATTTTGCAGTTTCTGCAAGATCTGTTAGAGGTGGGTCGATCCACCTCTATGTTGAAAGTGTACCTAGCAGCCATATCTGTATGCCATGTCCCCATTGACTCAGTGTCCCGGGGGCTCATATACTAGTGACCCGTTTTTTGAAGGGTGCTCAGTGGTTACGCCCTCCCAGGAGGGCCGTTCTCCCCGATTGGAGCCATGATGTTGTACTGGAGGCTCTCACGAAGGCCCTGTTTAGCCCATACACTCCATAGAGTTGAAGCAACTGTCTATGAAGACAGCCTTCCTCTTGGCTATCACCTCCACAAAGCGTGTCAGTGAGTTGCAGGCGCCATCGGTGCACAGCTCCTGTATGTGTATTTGGGATGATGGCAGCAGGGTGTCACTGCGTACAAACCCTGCTTTCCTCCCCAAGGTGATTACAACCTTCCACTGAATCAGTCTGTGGAACTGGAGTCTTTCCATCCACCTCCTTTTGCTTCGAAAGAGGATAGGAGATTAAATTTCCTCTGCTCGATTAAATTTCCTCTATGTGGATAAGACAAGAGCTGTTCGTCATACTGACCAGCTCTTTGTCTGTCACGGTATACAGACCCTAGGATAGCCCCGCATTGTCACATTGGATTGCGGACACAGTCTCTGCGGCATATGACAGTGCTGGCTTACCCCCACCTGGGGGAATAGCTGCGCACTCCACTAGAGGGTTGGATACATCTTGGGCCTCTTCAGAGGGGCCTCACTGTCTAATGTATGTACGGCGGCTAGCTGGGCTACACCGCATACATTCTCCAGGTTCTACCGCTTGAATGTGGTTGATCCTGCCTTGCTTTCAATAGGCACGAGGATCCTTGAGGTTGCACGCTCGCACCTCTAACCTTGGATTATAATGTTCTGATGTGTCCCTCGCATGCTGCCGTTCCTTCTCCCACACGGCGGCTCTAGTATACATTTCCCATAAGTAATGTTGTTGGTGGTCATCTTCGAGTTGAAAGGGAGCGTTAGGTTACTTACCGTAACCCTGGTTCCCTGAAAGAGAAGACGACCACCAACCACGAGGTCGCATCTGTCGCCCTCACGGGTTCTATGCAAAAAGAGAAATGGCTTCCTCAGATGACGGTTTTAATCCCTCGGTAGGCGGGACCGAGTGCATCCCGCCCAGGAGGGGGCTTATCGGCAGCTCTGGTATAGAGAGCTCAGAAAATACCTACCAATAGGCAGGCATATCCCATATGTAATGTTGTTGGTGGTCGTCTTCTCTTTCAGGGAACCAGGGTTACGGTAAGTAACCTAACGTTCTGAGAAGGATTTCATTCTCTCTCAATGTTAATACCCAGACTTGTATTGAGGAGGACAATTTCCTAAGCATCGTATATGCAAAGGATAGAAAAGCCTTTGAGGGCTTCCCCTTCCATGAGGCAGTCTGGAGGCCCGTTGAGACTATGGGAGAAAACCTGCAGCACACCACATGTCACCACATCTCCCCAGAGTACATACATTTTACAGGGTACCTGCAAACCACAAAGATCATCTTTTTAAGCAGCCCATCGAGGATGCCATCATGGCTATACCAGCCACCAGTGTATCCTCCAAATCCTCTGCATCAGATCGGGCAAACAGGAAGATTGATACCTTCTTGAAGAGGGACTACTCCGCCTCCACTTGCAACATGCGCATTAGTAATTATCAAATACATGCTGCCAAGTGTAAACACGAGCTGTGGAGCCAAGTGCCTGCTTCCCTGCAGACCCCTACCCCGGAGAACATCAAACTGGCCATGCAGCTTCCCAGCAAAAACAGAATGTTCTCGTAACATTCGCAAAAGGTTCTTGTTTGGTTATGTTAGTCAAAAACATTCTAGTGATGTTGCTGTAATGTTATGAATCAATGATTCACTCATTTATGTAAATGTGCTTTATTTTGCTCTTATCTGCCCCCTATTTTACTGCATTTAATCCTGTACTTCAGAATACTGTAATCTGCCAAGTGTTTAACCTGTAGTACTTTGTATTTAATCACATCCTGATGTAACTATCACTATTTAATCATATCCTGATGTAACTATCACTATTATCTGCTGTATTATTGAATTGTGGTTTGTCACACTTGTACTTTGCTTGAACAAAAGTTATTGTATTTCTTGCTCTTATTGTATTACTTGTATTGTAACACTTGAAATATATTTGCTTACGATTGTAAATCTCCCTGGATAAGGGCGTCTGCTAAGAAATAAATAATAATAATAATAATAATAATAATAATAATAATAATTTAATTTCATTAAACTTTTTAAAGAGTGATGCATTCATTTGGTAAATTCTATGTAATTTTTTTTTTTTTTTTTACTAGTAAGATAGTAATATTATGGGAACGCTGTGAGAACATTATCAGTATCGTGTCATTAAATAATTTTGTCTTTGTGGAATATTGTATTTTTGTTAATCCAAATCAAATTGGATAAGGCGTCAGCTAAATAAAATAATATTAATAATAATTATTTTATAATAAATTCCTTTGCCAGATTAATATTTGGCAGATGCGGAATCTAAATGCATGCGCACATAGCCGCTTTTCCAACCACACTCTTCAGTATTTTTGTCATCTGGACGACACAGCAATTGCAAAGCCAATTGTAATATTTAATTATTTTACAATAATTTGAATAAAGAAGGCCTCATAGTCAAATAAAGCTCTATAAGACAAGACGTTATTTTACTTACTTTGAAGTTGAATTGCGTGCTTGATTAAAGGTGATAAAAGTTCCCGTGATTGTCACATCATTTTCATAATGATATTTGCGGGTATGGTTTCCTTTCTTTAAAACAAGTTTATATGCCTCTAATCCTTAAACTGCGAATCAGAATCCTCCGAAGAAACTTTTGATAGTATGTGCTTACCATAGCAAAATGTATGTCGGTTTTAGTTTTTGTCAGATGCTGCTTTCTTCTATGCGTAACTAATATACAGTAATTACAGGTTTGTGCTACCGAGTGGGTTCAAGTTTTGTTTTAATACAGACCTGAGTCTGTGTCTGAGAATGACGAGCAGCTTTTCAGATATCATTAACAAAGACATAAATTAGTAACTTCACAGCAAAAAGTGTCAATTAGAATTAACATTTTTTTTGTCCAAATGTCGATTTAAGTCTCAGTGCTACAAAATATATAGTCAATTTTGCTTTGCAAAGTCAGCTTGCATGTGATGGCAGGAACGTAATGGGGGCTGAGGGAGGGAGACCCGGCTGTGAATGCTAATCTACTACTAATATTATTTTAAGGACTGGTAAGATCTACTGTTCTCTTTGTTTTCAGGTTAAATCATTGCACTAAGGGGAGCACTCAGGTACATAATGCAGTAATGTGTGTTATTTGTAAAGTGAAAATGCCAAATGCTCACCCCACTGCCATATTTATACACACATCTATATTCACTGTGAGTAAAAACAACAGTGCTTTATGTGCCAGATTATGCATCGTTTTTGAAGTGCCCATATTTCAGATTGCATGTTGTATGACATTTTTTTCATACTTTACTAATATTTGCATTCAGATGTCTGACCAAGTTTATGCTGTGGTGGAGTTTTTGAATAAAGAGGTAGTAGAGGTTGTCCCAAAGTCATGGATAGAGGAAAATGAAAAGGTAATTAGCCATGTTTATCTTGTAATGAAATTGTTTATATTATGGGATGTGTTGAGAATATGTTGTTAAGTGCATGTATCTTTTATACAGAAGTGTATGAATCATCAGTGATACCCTAACAAAAGCCTGGTATGAGAAAATATCATTTTTGAAGTAAACCAGTGCAAATTGTGGTGAGGAATATGAGATATTTGTAAGCTTCATGAGTTTCTGATGTAAATATTTATTTAATCAAGTTTACACTACAGCTATGAAATGTTATCATAAGGTAATATCATAAAGAAACGAACTGCTGGTGATAATGATTAATTCATTGGACATTTTACAGAGGTAGTATAATGAAGGCCCTTATAATGGCATCGATAAAATTGATACTTGCAGAGGTTGGCCCCTTTAGTGACAGTTTCAAACTAGGTCTCACTGTTTATAATTTATTCATATGAGAAAATGACACAGCTCAACTTACAAAGGTGAACTTTTTCAATGAATGTTATTTGGTGTTTCTCTGTGGTACATATAATTTCCAACAATTGCCATACTATTCTAGATGTGACACTGCTCACTACTTATTTCATTCTGCTTTTGGCCAAGATTTAATGTGGCAGCACGGGTAAAGAAAGGAGAGCTGCCCGATACAGCTAAATGGACCAAACATGCTGTGAGGATCTTTACAGACACAGCTGTGTTCCAAAGGTGTTAGATATGAAAATATTTTATGACCCATGTGGGTTCAAACAAACAGTTACACAATGTTACTTAGGTTTGCTCAAAAGAGGTGCACCTCTGTGTAAATAAACTAAGGCTGGGGCGATGCCTAATTTTTCACTATCGATATGTCTTTCTCTAAAAAAGCCGATGCATCGATTCATCGACGTTATGAAAGGGTAAAAAAACAAAAGCGCATTAATACATGTGGAGCTGTGGATTACTGTGTAACATTGCTAGTAATGTTTTAAAAACTATTCTGCATATTAAATTGATTACATCAGTTTATGCATATACAGTAGTAATTATATATTATATATATAATTACTATATATATATATATATATATATATATATATATATATATATATATCAGTGGCGGCTGGTGAGGTCTGTGGCAGGGGAGGCGGGAGCGCGAGTGGAGAATTAGTGAGTTTGAGTTGTGGCTGAACCCAACTGTACAGCACTCTTACGTGTGTTGGTGTGTGTCAGAGGAGCCTACCTGTGTGTATAAGGGTGTCACAGAGCAGCTCACAGGTTGATGGTGTTAGTGTGGAAAAGGCTCCCTAGGTGGGTGGTTAGCTGAAGACGTATTATTCTCCCTCCCTTTCTCTGATCACAGGGCGTCACACAGCAGGGCAGACTGGGTGGATGGCTGTTTGAGGTCTACTCTGTCTTTTTCAATCCCTCCTTTTCTCTCTCTCTGGTCTGTCTCCCTGTCTGTTTCACTGCTGGTAATCTACTGTAATAAACAAAATAATAATGTAATATAATCACATGGGAGGAGTCATACGCAAAAAACACTCATTATCATATAATAGACGTATCCCCCGCAACTCCACGACACAACCATCATGACAGTAAAATTACACAAAAAGAAGCATTCTTACCTTTGTATAAGTTAATGATCAGCAGATGTGTCAGCCGCTCTACTGTGCAGAATAAATTAATTTTTTTCTATGGGTAAATATTGGAACTTTCTTCCTATGCATCGGGATGCGGGACATTTGCTAGGAAATCGGGACTGTCCCAACCATATAGGGACTGTTGGCATGTATGCTGTCGTTTACGTGAGGATCATCTAAAACATGACAATTTCAATAGAAGCTAATGAGAATTATTAAGACTTTTATTTGTGAAGAGCATTTTTTGACTTGGGTGCTAAAAGGAAAATTTAAAGAACTTTTAAACAGCTAATCTGATTTCCATTAAACTCGGCTCTCGCCAAGATAAGCACCAACTAAGATGTAGCTTTACAGTAAACTAATGTGATCCATCTGTGTCTCCATCCATTTGCGTTTCCTTCCATATGATGATGTAGATATCCTTCTGCCTGGTGTTGATTGCTGAAGTGTAATGCTGGCTTCAGGGATCAGCTTATTTTGCCTCCCTAGCGCATCAGCACACACAATGGCTGTGATGCTGGCTCTGGGGATCAACCACAGTGCGGTCTTCCCAGCGCATCAGCATGACAACCGTCTGGATTGAGCTAAATAGGGTACATCTCTGGGGTCTTCAAGTGGGCACCTTCCATCCTCGGTGTTTCGTCGACTAGCCCAGGACACCTCAAGAGAGCTCGACGGTGAATCTGGCATTCCAGCATCACCCCCCTCCATCCCCCATTCAGCTCAGCCCAACTTACTTACCCGTACATCAGGGTTTCTTTCTTTCTATTGTGCTTGAGATCCCCAACCAGAATCTTTCCGTCTCAACCACATCCAGTTGCTGCTCCTCTCTGCTGCTTCAGATAAGTTCTTCACTGTGAGACGCAACTCTTGGCCACTGAATCTGACATCTCAGAGAAACCGGGTTGTAGAGTGTGCCACAAATCCTCGACAACCCACCTCCACTGGGTAAACCCGGACTCTCCATCCTCGCTGTTCCGCTTCAGTGGCTAGTTGAGCATACCACAGTTTCTTCCTCTCATACGCCTCATCTACAGCATCCTCCCATGGCACTGCTCACTCTACCAGATGAACAAGACGTGCTGATCCAGACCACAAGACAATATCTGGTCGAAGGTTGGTGGCAATCTCAGGTGGAAAAATAAACTTTGACAAACATCTGCCAGCAATTTCCAGTCTCTAGCAGCTTCCAGTTGTCCTGGGCAAGGCTTGGTTTTAACACCTTTTTTCGGCAGTTGCTCTCCTGGGTGGAGGTATGTTGTCTTTTGTGTGTAATGTTTTGAGGGAACTGGTGGCAACTTATTGGTCATGTTATGCTTGTCCAAACATCGCAGCACCTGGTCATGGCGCCAAGTAAACCGCCCTTGGCTAAGAGCCACCTTACATCCTGTCAAAATGTGCCTTAATGTTGCAGGTGATGAACACAAAGGACATGAGGGATCCTCTCCTACCCAGAGGTTTAGGTTCTGTGGTGATTGGAGAACATCATATGTTGATCTGATAAGGAAACTGATCCTGCTCTGTTCCATTGTCCATAGGTCTTGCCAGTTGATCTTGTGTTGTTTCCCATCTCATCCATTCTCCCTGCTTGACCTGGGAAACAGCCTTTACGTACCTCGTCCTCTCCTCCTGCTTTTGCACCTCGTTGACTACCAGCTTCCTCTGTTGAGCTGGGGCTGCCTTGTGCCATGTAGGAGGAGCTTAACTGAGAACCATGATATCACTTATTCGAAGGGCAGCCTTTGCATCTTCCACAGCTTTCTTTGCCAAACACTTTCTTCCAGTTTTCAACACAGGTGCTGCCTCCCTTACGCATTTGTTGTGTGACTCTACTAATGTCATTTCCAGTCGGACCAGTCGGCACACTTAAACTCCTCGGTTAGAGCGGAGACTGGTAGCTGCAGTATTCCTTTACCATAAAGTCCCACTCTGCTGAGGCAGCGTGGAACTCCCAACCGTTTCCTGATGTATGAACTGATTAAAGCTTCCAGCTTCTCTACTGTTGTCAAAGAAACTTCGTACACAGTCAGTGGCCACAGCAGCCTCGGCAGTAGACCAAACTGAAAGCACCAGAGTTTCAGTGTGCCCGGTAAGGCGCTGTTGTCTATGCTCTTCAACCCTTCCACTACTTGTTGTCTAACTTCTCCCACACGAACTGTGTCCTTTAGGTCCCCGTCGTATCATCTCCCAAGACTTTTCACTGGCTTCTCAGACCATTAATGTAGAACATTTTATCTACTACTTTACCTGTAATTGTAGAGATGCTCCTTGATTTAGTGGGCTTGAGTTGCATTTGTGCCCATTCAATGTTATTGGTTAATTTACCCAATAACCAATTAGTGCAGGCTACTGTTGTAGTCATGGTTGTCATGTCATGCATGTATGCTCGAATTGGTGGTAGTTGCATTCCAGAAGCCAAGCGTTCTCCTCCAACTACCCATTTTGATGCCTTAATGATTACTTCCATTGCCATGGTAAAAGCCAGTGGAGAAATGGTGCATCCTGCTATTATTCCAACTTCTAGACATTGCCATGTAGTGCTGAATTCTGAAGTTGAAAAACAAAATTGCAAATCTCCAAAGTAGGCTTTCACTAAGTTTGTTATTGTCATCGGTACACTGAAAAATCAAATGCTGCCCAAAGAAGTTAATGTGGCACTGAACCATATGCATTAGCCAAATCCAGGAATGTCACATAGAGCTCCTTCCTCTCCTTTCTAGCTGATTGAATTTGTTGCCAGATCACATTGATGTGTTCTAAGCATCCTGGGAAACCCGGAATGCCCGCTTTTTGTACTGAAGTGTCAATGAAGCAGTTCTTTAATAGGTAAGTTGACAATCTCTGAACAATAATGCTGAAGAAAATCTTGCCTTCTACGTTTAATAGAGAAATAGGGCGAGACTGACTGATGCTTGTAGAATATTTTTCTTTAGGTATAAAGACTCCACCTGCTCAACGCCATGCTCTTGGTACAACCTGTTTTTCCCATGCCACTTTCATCAGTTTCCACAGAATTCGTAGAACTCCTGAATCACTCTTGTACACTCTGTACGGAACTCCATTAGGCCCTGGAGATGATGAAGCCCTTACTTTTTTCACAGCTTGCTCTACTTCTTTCCACTTAGGTGCACAGTCCTCCATTTGGTGTTCTGGTGGATTGATAGGTGGGATGTCTGAAGGAACTGACATAGGCTCCTGCCTTTTTGAATCTGTATGTGTTTCCTCCAAATATCTCTCCAGCTCAAACTTAGATGCTTTTAGTGTGCCATTCTTCTCACTGGTGAATAACTTCTTTACAAATTTGACTGGGTCTTTATAAAAGTTAGTTCTTGCACGCTCTTTCTTTTTTTTTGTTTCCGTAGGTGCTCAGCTCTGCGCAATGTTGCAAGCTTGTCTTTTATGACCCTTTGTAACAGATTGAGTCCCTCCTTTTGACTTTGTTCTGCTCTTCTCCATTGCTTCCTCAGCTATCTACTTTCTCTAACTAAGCGTTCAATCTCTCCTGTAAATAGTTGTGATGTTGACAGCTACCCACAGAGGCATCGATAGGCATTTTGTAGCTCGGTCGATACAGTATTTGTAATTCTAGCACAACGCTCTTAACTCCTGCACAGATCCAATCCCATCAGTAAACACTCACAGGGGGCAGGGCAGAGGGGAGAAGGTGAGCTCAATCGCATGCAGATTCAGTGAGTCAGACCTGAGGGGAGCAGAGAAGCTTTGCTCTTAATGCAAAATAAAAGCTTTTCTTTGCAACCCTTTAAACAAAAACGATGCACAGGCTTGACTATCAATAGTTGTCAAATGATACGATCGCCACAGCCTTAAAATAAACTAAAATATATGAAATGCGTTTTCCTTGCTTAGTAAATCAAACTACATTATCTGAGGTCCGCTATTGTCAACTTTTACATGTGCCACTGAGACCATAGTTGTACTTGGAGTAATTTCTATTTCAACCTGCATCCTCTTCTATCAATTTTACACACATAAACTTTCAAAGCAAACAAATACAGCTTTCATGCACATTAATATATTTCAATTGTCCAAAAACTACCCCGGTGCACTCAGTAAAGCCAAGCGAGTGGCAATAACATCTAATGTTGAAACTGAGGATGAGTCCAAGCAGTAAAATATGAGGAAACCCAGATGAAGATGCAGACAGCTTGGCGCAAAAGATGAGAGGCAATAAAAAAACTACCTACACACCAGCATCAGTGCCACGAGCACCCGACTGTAAGTACTTAACATGTTACATGATATCTAGACTTTTGCTGCATGTGATGCATCCTGAGGGTAAAACATTGGAGTTCACATTGAGTGTCATATTTGACGATAAATGATAAGAGGGTATTATTACAATATCTTTTTTTGTTTGGAAGGAATAAGAGGGTAGCAGATATCGTAAAGTTCAGACATTTTTATTTGTGAACAATGGTCCCCGTAACCCAAACCAATATGTTCCTATGTGTTTCTGTTTAGAATTCAGGACATACTCAAATGTCAATACGATAGGTGTCCCTTCATCAAAGGATCCCTACATCAGAGGGACCAATGTATGCAGCAACGTTGGGGAACTAGAGGATCTATGTATACGTTTGGAAGAAGACAACGTATACAGAAAGAACATGGTAAGAAAACAGCAGGTTTTATGAAAAACAATTACAAATTTAATGATATAGGTAGACTCCATTTATATTCCTTAACATATGTAATTGTGGCGTATCCAGCTAAGGCACTCACTGGAAGTGCAGGATTCGCCGTCTAGCCTGGAGATTACTGATTCGAATCCGGGGTATGCCATTGCCGACTATGGACGGAAGCCACCTGGGTGGGGAGGGTTAAATCTGCTAGGTAATCCCCGTCTCACCAGCAATCCCTGTGGTGGCTGGGTGCCTGCGAGCCGGCTGTATTGTAACTGGAACTGCGACAGGAGGATGCTTGAGTGCGCTTGTCTTCGCCTCTCCCGAGTCACTGAGTTGCAGCTGGGTCTTAAAAATAATTGTCCATTCTCAACTGGGGAGAAAACAGGGTTAACCCTTTGCGATCCTATGTCGGACCTGGTCTGACGTTGCAATTATTCCTATCCAGTCCAATGTCGGACCCTGTCCGACATCATCAAAAAAACGCAAAAAACGGGTTTCTAGTCATGTTTTCTCCGGAAAAAGCCGAGAAAACCATTCAATGGTCGAGTGGGAGCAACAGGATCCGAGACAAGACGAAAAAAAAGGGCGTATCTCATGAATAGTCATACTTGCCCCTGGCATCAGATAACGGCGGCCATAAGGAAACAAGCTGGCTGCAATTGCATCAGCGCTCAGAGAATATCACAGACATTTGCAGAGCTTTTTTCAGATGTTATAGTAATAAAATAATGACTTGGATCGCATTATTGAGGCGTTTGGTGATAAAACGAGTGATCAGGAGATGATTGATCGGTATGTACGACTATTATTATTATTATTATTATTTATTTTAAAGCTATAGCGAGCGAAAGGGTGGGGCAGGGCTGGAGATGCCTAGTGAGTGCTTTGTTGATATGCAGGGCCTTTTAAACCCGTTTGACTGTGGAAAAAAAATACTTTTAAACAATGCGTCTAAAATTAACTGCGCGTGTGAAAATAAATTGGACCTGACGCGCCTGACACACACTTAATAAATGGACTGCAAAGGGTTAAATAATTGGCAATTCCAAAAAAAAAATCTTATGTAATTGTCTTCTACCTGAGTTCAATTGGTGGCAGCAATGCTGGGGACAGCATCAGACACATGATGAGGAAGTTGGAGACATAACAACTCTGGGCTCAGTACAGCCTTAAGGGCAAGAAAGGGAAGAAGAGTTGCCAGGATCTTCCCATCTGCAGAATTATTTTCAGTAATTATGTTTTCTCTGTAACAGTTTGCCACGGGTTGATTTTATATTTATATATATTTAGAATTGCCATTTTCATTTCTTCTATTCCGATATAGTCATTTAAGGCTCATCCAGTTATGTTTTGTTTAATGTAGTAAATGAAAATATATAGTCTTCAAATTGAGAGAAGTCTTTTTCATTCAATTTCATTCAATTGTTAACACAAATGAAAAAGCTGCTGCAAATGACCATTATACATTTTAATTTGAATTATCTTTAACAATACTTTTGAGATTCTTCTTTTGGCCGTTTAGACTATCATTTTAGGGTTATTGATCTACTTCTCCAACCCTTTTCTTTTGTAGAAGCACTTCATCAAACAGACAAAAGTGCGAAGGCCAGGGTAGTGGAAGACCTCATAGCAAAGACACTAAGATATGCGCCTCACCGAGCAGGAAAGGAATGACAGGTAAATCACAGTCATGTTCTGCTCAACAGTGGGGAGAGGTGCATCCTCCAGTAGGAGATATTTTAACAGGCAAATGTCTTTCCATCATCAGCCAACCCAATCATCCTTTGGAGGACAGGCTCGGTTTCAACGTGACCTGGGTTCCAGGCCATATGGATCCTTCCGTGGCTATAACAGAGGAAGAGGTAGACCCTCTACTTCTTCCTGACAGTGTCCTGTCCTCAACCTGTGTCTTATGACCCCCTCACCTCTACCATTGGGGGGAAGGGTTTCACATTTTCTAACAAACTGGCAGAAAATAAAATAAAACCATAGCATGGCTACAAAATACCATTCCGGTATCAGCCACCATCAACAGGCATCATCCAGACACTATTGGACTGGTCACGCCCACAAGGGGGGTTTCTACAGGAGGAGATAAAATTAATGATCCTTTCACTTGCCATAAAAAGGGTCTCCTCCTCTTCTCAAGGGCAGGGCTACTATTCCAGGTACAGTGGAACGTCGCATATCCAACCGTCACATAACCGCCCTGATCAATTAACCACATGTTATAGCTTTTAAATGCATCTGAATTAAACAAAGCAAGACATATTTAAAGCAGTTTGTGTGTTGTTTTTGTTCACTAACCTATTTATGGATGTGTAAATGCTCTTTCTATAGATATCTGCCTATACCCCAGGGGGGCGGATATACAACGTTGTACTGTATTTTTTTATTCACAAAAAGAATGGGAAGTTCACACCCATTCTAGACCTTGGGAGTGAACAAATACATTTGGGCAGAAAAGTTCAAGATGGTATCACTGGCCACCATCATCAAAGCAGTTCAACCAGGGGACTGGCTGGTTTCTATGTGACAGCTCATCTCCGGAGCATGGGCATCCATGTTTACCCATACAGAGATGATTGGTTAGCATGGGCTCTGTCCAGGGAAAAGGCTTTGGAACACAGAGACAAGACTCACCTTTTTCAGGACCTGGGTCTATTGGTAAACAGGAAAAAATTATCACTTTTCCCAACACAGTCGTTAGTCTTCCTGGGGGCCCAATTCAACACAATATCAGGAAGAGTGTATCTTCATGGAGGGGAGGGCGACAGATGGCAGGTCACTTCAACATAGGAGCCAGGCCAACAGCACAATTTGTTCAACAGTATCTGGGGCACATGGCAGCAGCAGTCTCCCTGGAAAGGAACACAAAGCTACACATGAGATACACACAGAGTTGTCTCCTTTCCTCCTGGAACCCAACCTTTCCAGTTTTCCATCGTATCAAGGTTTCTCTGGGAGCTGCAACAGAAGCAAGATGGTGGTGACTTTCACCCCAGGTGAGAATGGGGCGGCAGTTGTCTCAACGACCTCCAACACTACACCTGCATACGGATGCCTCCCTACTAGGGTGGGGAGAACACTTATCAGAAGCTCAGGTCCAGGGATTTTGGTCACCAAGACAAAGACACCTCTATATAAACCATCTGGAGCTTTTAGCAGTCTTCCTAGCACTGAAACACTTTGCACCACTTTTAAAGCAAAAGGATGTACTATTTCTTACCAACAACACCACAAACAGCCATGGCAACAGACAGTCTGTCTATTTCATGGTCAACCAGATTAATGTATGCATACCCTCCCCTGCCACTAATACCACTAATGCTGCACAACAATCCTTTATGGTTATGGCTAGCTGCTTGGAGATTGAACAGCAACAATTAATAAATCAGGCTATCGGAACAAGTAGTCAATATCTTGCTTCAAAGAAACCATCTACTTTCCAAGCTTATACAGGCAAATGGAGAGAATTTGTTAACTGGTGTAACTCCACAGATATAGTTCTATTAACATTTTTATCTTACATCAGCCACCTGTTCCACAAGGGCCTTTCGCTACCCTCCATCATAGTGCATATCTTTGCAATCTCCAGTATTTTACCTGGGTGGGAAGGTCACCTGGTAGGTTCCACTTTAATAACCACTTAATAACCACTTAAAGCCCCCAAGGAAACATATCATTCTTCAAGGGAGCCTCAGTCTGGTACTGAATAAACTCACGGGACTATTGTTTCAGCCCATGGCGACACACAATGAAAAATTCCTTACATGAAAAACAGTGTTTTTAGTGGCAATTACATCAGCAAGAAGGGTAGGTGAGCTCCAAGCATTGACCATTTATGCACCCTACTTCCAGTCTTTTGGGGATAGGATTGTCTGCAGGCCTAATCCTCAATTCCTACCATAGGTGGTAAAACAGTTCCATATGAATCAGATCATAACTTTTCCTGATTTTTACCCAAAACACCGCAAATCAGAAGAGGATACCAGACACCACCAAACTGATGTCCATAGAGCACTGAATTTCAACATTGAGAGGACTATCAATTGGAGGCCATCAGGATGGCATTTTGTGTCTTTTAGCTCACAAACAGGGGCAAACCTGTCTCTAAACAATTGGATTACTTCCTGTATCGAGTTCTGTTGTAACCTTGATAAGAAACCTGTTCCAGGACCGATCAAAGCCCACTCGATGAGGGGAATGGCTACTACATGGGCAAGACATCTGCAATGCTGCTACCTGGGCCTCTTTCGAGACTTTTATAAAACATTATAACTTAAATGTGTCTTGCTCTCAGCTTACCTTTGCTCACTGTGTTATCTGTGTCTTCTTGTACTAACATCTTACCTGCCAGCCTCTGTATACTTCCTGTGGTAGAGTTCACTCTGTGTGTGGCGTTCATCATATGAGGTATGAAGACAATGATTACCTGTAATATGGTTTCTTCATAGAATGATGAACTCCACACACCTATATCCCACCCTCCTTCGGCCTTTTTCCTTTACTGAATTTTTTGCTGGAAATTTGGCCAACAATACTGAATGGTTTATAGAGGAGAGGCACTGACTTTGGCGCCAAAAAGGATTATATCAATGATCTCTGTTTTGTTTTTCTCCTAACCCAAGCAACCTAGAGACTGGGAGTTCACTCGGTGTGTGGAGTTCATCATTCTACGAACAAACCATATTACAGGTAATCTTCGTCTTATCTCTATTACAGTTGTTTGCAATGGTGTCACTTTGTGCAAGTCGGAATGCCTGGTTTTGTTGAAAGAAAATACACATTCAGAGTTTTCTGTCATGTATATTACAGTTTAAAAAAAAACCAAAAAAACTTCATTTCATGATCACATAGGCTAGGCCAGGGGTTTTCGACCTTGTGTGTGTCCGGACCCCTGAAGACAAAAAAGTAGAAGCAGAGACCCCCTCCTTGCAGTGGTGGGCAAAGTATACTAATTTATAATTAAATAGTGGCATGAGTGGTGTGAATTACCAAAAATATCTATTTATTGCGAAATGACGCATTATTACCTTGTAATAACGCAATAAATATTATTTCCTTTGTGACACTATTGAGCGTCCGTAACTTAAAGCTTATACTTAAAAATATTTTTTTAAACTCTCACAAATATAAACAACAAAAACAATGAAAATATTATACACTCATCTATGGTCATTGCTGCAGGTAAAAAAGTAAATTGACAGCTGCTCCACCCCCAGTCATTTTTCAAAAAGTGTGTCTGTGACATGTTAAAAAGTGTGTCTGTGACATGTTAAAAAGTCCACCTGGATTGGGAACCAATTGCCAACCAATTCATGATTTCCACCTGCAATTCCATTGTTCCACCCCTTTTATCTCCTCCTTTCCTGTCATTAACTAACCAGCTGCATTCCTAATGCCTGATATCATTTAACCCATAGGCACTGTAGAGTTAACACTGCACTTGTGAGACTTACTGTATATAGTGATTGTGTAGGACAGGTATTTCATGACCTAAAACCCCTTTAACAAGCTTTCTTGTCTCATGTTTGGTATCCTATTTCACCAGAAGAGGTCTCGTGCTTATTTCCATTGATTTCAATGGCACATCTCTATCAAGCTTTGCTGGGATTTTCGTAGTGTGGGTGATCAAACCCCTAATCACCGCCACAGCTCCCTACCTGAAACACTCTTAACATTCAAGTAGAAAAATATTTGCCTCCAAATGTCTGTCAGTGCTTAGAAGACCTGTCCGCCTCCACAAAGTGTAGTGTTACTTATATTTTTATATTTGACAAGGGTTCTCAAATGTGTAGTATACATATGCAGTGCACCAAAATACTGTAGAAAAGCCTTCTTTGGATTGAACAACTTCTGCTAATTCTGTTTATTTAAAAATGACAGAAAATGTAGACAGTATCTATACTTACATTTAAGAAGCTATCTTATAATGTATGATTAAAAGAAACTAAATATCGCTGCAGTAGCAGTCATGTATAGGCGAGACAGGGTGTTAATGAGGAGCTGAGAGCAGGGAGAGCTCGGTGCTGTGTTGTGGGGGAACAGATGGAGTTAGATTTTGTGATGGACTAAATTATGCTACTCATGCCAACGCTCTCTTGTCATTGAACGTTGAAGAGCATGTCCTTCCTGTCTCAAAGAGTCATTGTAGTGACTTGGTGTTTCTGAAGATTTTTACTTTCAATATTAAAACAAAGCCAGTTAAGCCAATTCCTGCTTTTTTGTGGTACTTTTTTTCATTAAAACGCTCACATTCAACTAAATACAGAAAAAAAAAATGGGTAAGACCAAACCCACGAAAGAGAAAAGCGATTCAACATATAGTTCGCCTTATAGGTCTGAAAGTATAAACAGGAGCCGCTCGCCCTCGCCACGAGGCCACTGCCATAGCAGATGCGGCTTTGGTTCTCACAGAGGTAAAAATGATGTGGCGAGAAATGTCTGCCTCATTTTATAACATGGAAAAGCCCAATAATTAGATTAAAAGCACACTGGCAAAAAAGGATGAGCAAGATGGAACACAGACTTGAAGAACACGACGAGAAATTCATCCTGCATGACAAAGCCGTGAGTTACTTAATGAAACAGAACAGGGCTATACATGATAGAATTGAGGATCTTGATAACGTAGAAATAACATACATATATTTTGGGTGCCGGAAGATGCAGAAGGGAAAGAGACTATATTGTTTATTGAAAAGAAAATGCTGAGAGAGCTCTTGGACACAGATGAAGAAACTCTGATTGAAATTGAAAAAGCACCTAGAACTCTAGCACCCAAGCCAAAGGGCCCGAATGCACATCCTTGTGGTTTCATTCTGCGCCTAATGAACTTTCAAACCAAGCAAAACATTCTTTGCCGCGCTCATGAGAGAGAACTAAACTAAACGTGTCTCAATTTACACAGATATTTCAGCTGAACTACTGCAAAAAAAAGAAAAGAATATGATGGTGTGGTAGGGGAGATCTGTGCTGGCTATCAGACATATCAGTGTTTGCGCTAGGCCCGCTGAATTTCTCTTGACGTGCCTATGTGTCCCCTTTCCCCTTTTTTACTTTGTTTGTTTGCACTTGTGTTTTCATAATTAACTCCCGTGCCATTATACTCCAGTCCACACACCCTCCCTGGTCACAGTAAAGCCTGGGCGACAACATCAAGCTTGTTAACAACATGGCCCAGTGCAATTATAACCTTGTATCCCTGTTATACCCGACCATTACTTTAGGAAGAATAAGCTTCAGCAGTGACTGTTATGAAAACCCCTGTTCTAATGTGATTTGGTACAATTAATATTCTCTACTCAGTGATACACCAGCATCACTGTGACACATTTCCCAATATTGTCCCAAAAAGTGACAGTGACTATTGTATTTTTTGTTCTTCAGAAACAAAAGGTCAACTCTGTTGGCATATTTAAAACAAACAAAAATAAGAAATAGTGGTTGGTTCTGAATCATCAAACATATTGGCCCCCACACTAAAGAAGCTGTCCCCCTAAAATTTTGAGAGGGGGCCACATTGACCGTCAGTCTGTAACTACTGGAGCAAACACTGGAGCCCCGTGGGATCTGCCTGTCAATCATGGCCAAGACACAAAGAGGTTGGGTGAGGGTGTGTCATCTCACTCTCTCTCTCTGAGTGGTCGGGATGCGGGTTTTGGGGGGTCGCTTGACCAATAAAAGTGGGATTTTGCTGTTTGTTCGCTCTTGCCCTTCTAGGAGAAATGACAGCGGAAGCTGGGTTAATATACCAGGAGTAAAAGCAGGGAAAAGAACGCCAGTGTCGGGAGCAAGCAAAAGAAGCAGGCAAGCGCGGTTAAAGAAGACAGATGCAATATTTAAACTTAAATTTCATGTCTCCATACTGGGACATTATTGTAGTGGAGCTGGGGAATCCTGGACAACCCTGTGAGTGTTAGTGAGGGACCAGCAAAATATCTCTGAAACCTGAGCTGTACAACAGTGCCAGCTAATAAAAATAAACGTTATGTCACCCATGTGTTCAGTGAACCCCACACCCTTCCACACATGGTTTTAGAAGTGGGATTCACTGGCCCTGCTCATATATGGCGTCGTACCATACTGGGAGCAGAATGGATCCTGAACAATTCGCCGCTATGGTGGAGCTCATGCGCCAAACCTTGACTACAGCCGTGCAGAGAGGTGCAATGGCTGCGGGACCAGACCCAAGATTGCAGCAGCCCACCAAGATGACGCCTGAGGACCATCCAGAATCCTATATGGACGTGTTTGAGGCCATGGCAACCTCTGCACAGTGGCCCCCGGAACAGTGGGCCAGCTACCTCCTGCCAAATTTATGTCACGACTGGTCCGCGGAACATGTACATTTTTGGGGATTACGACCATTAGGACCTTGGTTTACCACCCTCAGACCGACCGGTCTTGTGGAGTGTTTTAATAAAACCCTGAAAAACATGCTGAATAGATTTATTGCAAGTGACGTGTGCTACTGGGACCAGCTGATTCCTCCCCTTCTCTTTGCTATCAGAGAGGTGCCCCAGGCTTCAACGAGGTTTTCTCCATTCAAGCTGCTGTATGGGCAGAGACCCTGGGGTGTGCTGGTCAGAGAGATGTGGGAGAGCAGCAGGACAATTCGACCAATACAGTCTGGTATGTTTTGGTCCTGCGCAAATGTCTTGAGTCTGTGGGAAAGTGGACACATGACAATTTGCAGCAGGCTCAACACAGACAGGAGACCCAATATAATAGGGGGGCTCAGTTGCGCATGTTTCAGCCAGGAGATAAAGTGCTCTGAGTCTAAACTTCTGGCGAAGTGGCAAGGACCTTTTGAGGTTACACGCCGGGATGGGACGGTGGACAATGAGATCTGCCAACTGGAGCGGCTGAGAGAAAAGCACATTTATCATGTAAACCTCTTGAAGCCATGGTTGCAACATGAGGCATTGTTAGTGGCACAAGCAGATGACGTCACAGACCTGGGACCTGATATTTCTGTTTTGGCGAAAACAGAGTCGATACAGACACCAAAACAGAAATGTCAGGCTCGGGCGCTGGTGACTGAATTTCCTGATGTGTTCTCTCCAGTCCCGGGACAGACTCGAGTAGCCCACCATCACATTGAAGTTGAGCCAGGGGTGCAAGTTCGCCAGAGTCCATACCGTATACCTGAACGCAAACGGCAGGTAGTAAAGGCGGAAATTGACAAAATGCTCAGGCTGGGGGTAATAGAGAAGTCCCAAAGTAACTGGAATAGTCAAATTGTTTTACTGGATAAGCCAGATGGATCGACTCGGTTTTGCATTGACTTTAGACGGGTCAATGAAAAATTGTAGTGGAGCTGGGGAATCCAGGGCAACCCCGTGAGTGTTAGTGTTAGAGACCAGCAAAGTATCTCTGAAACCCAAGCCGTACCCGAGAGCGGAGGCTGCAGGACGCTGCAAGTTGTAGTTTTGTTACTGTGTTTTATTTTCCTTTTTTCTTTCGCCTTCTGGTTTTGAATATTATTTTGGCACCTGTGTTTGCACTGTAACTAGACTGAATAAAGAAACCTAACTTTGTTGATATTTCCATTCACCTATCGAGCAGAGGGACTTTACCATTGCTTGTGTTGTTCCTTCACTGTACAGCAATGCCCTCTTGTGCCAGCTAATAAATATTGGACGCCGGTGAGGTGGTCTCAAATAAACTTTCTGTCTCCCGTGTGTTCAGTGAACCCCATAGCCTTCCACAGATGGTATTAAGAAAGCTCTTATAGCTAAAGGGATACGATACTTTCTTCTGCACCCGGCCCGGCTGCAAGTAACACACAAAGGGCAGACAAACTACTTCAACACCCCAGAAGAGGCCGACACATTCCTCGGGACCCTCGGAATCACACCGCCATACAGATTAGATGGCAGACCGAGCAAGAGAGACATGGCGACCATGTGGGAAACAACAATTCCAAGAAGAAGTGAGAGACACAAACGAACCACACTACACTGGCAACATTCCAGGACCACACTTTTATTTATTTATTTATTTATTTATTTATTTATTTATTTATTATTATTATTATTATTATTATTATTATTATTATTATTATTATTATTAACAAGAAAAATAACTAAGAATGTACCTTTATAAACTGTGCTGCAACAAGACTTATTGGCACAGTTGACTGATGAGAAAATTCCCAAATAAGTACGGATCTTATCCCCTTTAATTTTGGTAGTAATGCTACAATAATTATACACCCTGTCTGAACGAGTGCTTGAAACAGAGATAACGCTGACTACATTTTAGGCATTTCTTTTCAGTGTAAGTATTATAACTAGCTGCAATTATAGTACAGTATTATTATTTTCGTTCTGTTTTTTTCAATTGATTTCTACGTGGGGGCATAGCTATACATCACTCATTTGACAGACAGGTTGTACATTGCTAATATTAAGTTGCGTGTGTTTGCATCTGGAATGCTCTCCTGAGTTATAACACATAGCCTTAAGTACTGTAAATGTAAATGCATATTCTAATGTTGTCACAAACAGGAACCTTTAAGAATACTCACAATTGCCCTTCAATTAGGTCCGGTGTTGACTTTATGTCACCCAAAATGGACACATTTCCATCAAGCTCTGTCAACCCCCTTGGATAATAATTCCCAGGGATTGTCAGCCTTTATTTGCTATGTTAGATGGATCTCTCACACCAAAAGTGGAAATTTTGACTCTTACTTTAGTGTTGTTGTTTACTGTATTTTTTTTGTTTGTTTGTTTGTTTGTTTGCAAGTTCAATTTTCTGAAAAAGCAGCAACGAATACTACTGTCTTACATGTGGGTTCAAATGATAATTCAGTATAAAGATAAAAGGTTTGTGGTCAAGCTAGGTACACTTTTTACTCAGTTAGTTTTTCTTCTAACACCAACATGACATCAATCAAAATAATGACATACAATGTAAAAGGGTTAATCACCCTATCAAGCGCAAAAAGATCCTAACACAGCTTAAACAGATGAATTGCGATATAGCCCTACTCCAGGAGAATCACCTCTCAGATGGTGAGCATATAAAACTTAGACGTGACTGGATGGGCCAGGTGTATCACTCTTCACACCCCTCCTCCAAACGAAATGGAGTGTGTATACTTATTCATAAAAGGCTAGCTTTTTATTTAGAGAAAAAACTACTGATTCAGAAGGCAGGTTCCTATTAATATGTGGTTCTTTATTCGGTACAGACCTCACTTCGGTTAATTTATACGTCCCAAAATGAGGACTCCCCACAATTCATTGGAAATTATTTTCTTGAAGTTGCAGGACAGACAAGCCCATGTACAGTAATTGCTGGGGACTTTAATTGTAGACAAGTCCTCACAGACAAATGCCCCGCTATCTAAAAGCCATTCATTTTCATTGTAAAGAACAGGGATATGTAGATATCTAGAGATATTTACACCCCACTGCTAAAGGCTTTTCGTTTTACTCTAAACCTCACGTATTGACTTTTTCCTTATTCCCCAGGCAATGATGCACCAAATAGAAGATTGTGCAATTAATAACATAACTATCTCGGACCATGCCCCAGTGACATTATCGTTGAAACTAAGGGAAAAATCACCCAGAGAATGCTCCTGGAGACTTAATACCTCATTGGTTGGCGAGTATGATTTAAAAAAAAATATACTGAACTTAATTTAGTGGATGGGGTCAAACCGGCATTACTGTGGGAGAGTGCAAAAGCTTATTTAAGGGGACAAATTATTTCATATTCTTCAGCTCAGAAAAAGAAGAGACTAGAAAAACAAAAAGAAATAGAAAAGCAAATTGCCAAATTAGAATTAAAACATAAAACCAGAAGATAGATTATTTGCTGTATTTTATGAAAAACTATGAAAACCCCAAGAAAGGTACCCCAGAAAACAGTTTCCTAGATCAAATTCATCTGCCGACGCTAACAGAACAAGAACGAGATATTTTAGATTCACCTAGTACATCTTTAGAAATAGAAACAGCCATTAAAAGTACGAAAAATAGGAAAGTCCAGATGGATTTCCAAATGAATTTGATAAAACATTTAGTCAAGAAATAACCCCATTATTCAAGAGTTATAGATTACACTATACAAAGTAGCAAAATCCCAGACATGTGGCGTGATGCCACAATAACTTGAATTTAAAAACCTGGCAAAAATGTATTGGACTGTGCGTCATATAGACCAATCTCCCTATTTAACTGTGATTCCAAAATTGTAACAAAAATTTTAGCAAAAAGAATTGAAATGATAATTACAAAGTTTATTTAACCAGACCAAACTGGTTTTATTACAGGTAGACATTCAACCGACAATGTTAGGCAGCTATTAAATATAATTAACTACTCCAAAATTCACCAGACAGAAGCCTTTGTACTCTCCCTTGATGGTGAGAAGGCATTTGACTAAGCTGATTGGAACTTTTTAATATCTGCACTTCACAAATTTGAGTTTAGTGACCAATTTATAAAATGGATACAAATCATATACTCAAGTCCCAGAGCTTTGGTGTGTACCAATAATAACATTTCTCGTTCATTTCCACTCCAAAGAGGCACGTGACAGAGTTGCCCAATTTCCCCTCTTTTATTTGCCCTTAGTGTAGAACCCCTGGCAGAGGCATCTTCTCAAAACATTAGGGGTTTGCAGAAGCCTTGATTTCCACTCCAAATATTTTTAAAATAATTGAGGAATATGGTGCGATGTCGATGGACTTCCTCAAGTATTCGCTACCTAGGTGTTAATATAACTCCGAATTATGATAAATTATATGCGGCTAACTTTCCTCCAATATTAAAATTTGTGAACATATAGAACGATGGATGTCACTGCCTCTTTTATTAGCTGGTCTCACAGCTTCAGTCAAAATGAACGTCCTTCCACGTCTTTTATACTTATTCTCAATGCTTCCAGTTAAAATTCCAGTCAAAGTCCAAACTCTGCTTGATCGAACTGTATCCAAATTTATCTGGCAACATTTTAAAAAGCACGTATAAGTTACAAAAAATTACAGCTACCAAAAATATCTGTAGGGCTTGGTCTCCCTAACTTGAAACTTTATAACTGGGCTGCACAGCTCCATTATATGGCTGCCTGGTTTAGACATAGCCCACTCAACCACTACCTTTAATAGGTAAGCAGGCACAATGTCTTGTATATTTTGGGACTACACAAAGATATAGCCATTCTGGATTCAAATCCAGCAAACAATACAGAAAATATTATTAGTTTATTTAGCAGACGCCTTTATCCAAGGCGACTTACAGAGACTAGGATGTGTGAGCACAAGGAGGTTAAGTGACTTGCTCAGGGTCACACAATGAGTCAGTGGCTGAGGTGGGATTTGAACCGGGAATCTCCTGTTTACAAGGCTTTTTCTTTAACCACTGGATCACACAGCCTCCTACAAAATCAACAAGAAATAATATCTATGTCGTCACCATTTTTACACTATTGCACTGAATTGGTGAAAATAAACACTGAAATACATTTATTAGTCTAATATTCATTACTGCTGAATTACCATTTTACCTTTTTAATAAGTAATCCATTACATTAATAGCTTGGTATTCAAACATATCTTGTACTGTAGTTAGTAAGTTTTATGTTTATAGTAGTAGTAAAGAAACTTTTCACAATAATTATTTGTCAGTGATAGTGTTAATTCATTACTTCTAGGACTTACGTTAGTATATCTTTTGATTGGCTGTTTACATTTTTTTTCCGAAGTGGTTGTAGCTTGCACAATAATTTCATAAATCTCACCTGTTTTGTAGGTCCCAAAAGTGACATTAGAAAAAAAAAACACATGTTAAAGCAAACATGTATTTTCTTTACTGCTCCACTTCCTCGATCATCTCACCTCAGCATTGTCTTGATGATCAAAGCAAGTTTCTCAGTGTAAAGCATGTCAGACAGCTGTGGAAGTAGAGGGTTGGTTAATGACAGGAAAGAAGCTGTTGAATGGGGTGAAACAAGCAAGGACATGCAGTGTTAACTGACAGCTAGTCTTAGAGATGTATTTAAACGAGTATAGAACCAGATATCATGTTTTTAAATGAAAATACATGTTTGCGATGATGTGTTTTTTTTAACATTTTAGACCTGTATATCAAATGGAAGCGCATTATTATGGAATTTTGTTTTTTTTAGGTACAATCACTTTAAATCACTTTTGACATCTACAGTGAACAGCACAAGATAAACATCTAGCAAATACTACCAATAAAAAATCACATTTTATACTGAGCATCAAAAGAAACTTATCACTTATATTTGAGCATCAAAAGAAACGTATCACTTGTATTTGAGCATCAAAAGAAACCTATCACTTATATTTGGATATAATTCAATAGATGCGATCGAAAAATGTTTTAGAGCAGGTGCAGTGACTTTTTATCGTGCTGATTAACAAGTGACATCATGATGATGCTGCAAAATGATCTGTTGATCTTGGGCAGGTGTTGTGACTCTTGGACTCCCAGTTCGTGGTCTGTCATTGACAGAGTGTATCTGGTAATACCGTCTCACCAGGTTTGAAATTGCTGGCTGTGAGCACCCAAGACAGCGAGCCGCAGTACGCTGCCCTAGTCCAGCCTCCAATAGGCTGATTGCACAGAAGTGGCATGTGATTTTCTTTATTGCTTTAATTCAAACTTGCAATTCAACAGCTGAAGTCACACCTTATCCAGTGTCCGATCAACTGTCTTACTAATTAGGTGATTAAGTGCATATGCTTCAGTCATAGTCACTCAAGCGTGTCATTGTAAAGGATGAATGATCGAGTGATTAAAAAGAAACCAAAAATATTTCGTCAATGTCCATCATTTATATACTTTATTTTTTTCAGAAAATAAATGTCTTATAATAGTGATACATTTCTTTTGATGCTCAGTATATTTTCTGTGTCTGTTTCTAAGGGTAATGTTCCATTCTGAGCAGTGTGTTTTGACAATCAATCAGATATACTTATGCAGTTTGAAGCGGCTAAAGCAAGTTTTTATTTTATTTTTTCTTTCTGAAAGCTGTGACACAATATATCAAAGCATAGAATGTAAATTTGCTGTTTAAAAATTAATACAGTGAGATGTATTATATAATGCTGTTTTGTCATGGCAATAGTCATTGATGTATATCCTTCTGTGTGTTTTTCAGTTTGCAAATATACGTGAACCAGTTATAGCAATTATCTTTATTGCATTTAGTACACAGGATATTGTGTAATACATGTAACAGAATAATATGACAGATTTCAATTAGTCACCATTTTTGTTCATGACCTGCAGGACCTGATTTTTTCTAATCTATTTATCACCTGGCTACAAGACTTTTATTAAGATTTCTGCAAAATGGACAAGGTTTTAAAACACTCCTAGCTTCATTACAAGTTTCTTTTCTCGATATATATATATATATATATATATATATATATATATAACTAAGGTTATTATTGAAACAGATATAAACTGCATTGTAGAAAACATTGAAAGCAAACACACCTGAAAGTATACACATTGTGTTGTGAAGGCTAACATGATAGCTCATACAGCTCTTGTTTTGTATGGTTGTTACTATATTTTATACCTTCGCCCTCATTATTTTATACTTTAGCCCCCATCACACCCAGCACTATAAAAAGCATGACAGATCCAAACACTATAGACTGCATTTATGTAAATCAGACAGAGCAGTCACCACCAGTTTTGCCAGTTTTGTTCTTTTCCACTTCATGGGCCCTAATTACTAAGCTTCAACTCATTAAATGTGTTCATTGTTTAATGAATAAAATACAGTTTGATGTTCACAAAACTGATGTAGACTTTAGGAAAATGAAAAAAAGTTCATTAGGAAAATACAAATAAATATAGTTATTTCGCGATCACAAGATACATTATTTCAAGATCTCATCATTTCCAAACTACTCTAGAAACACAATCAATTATGTTCTGGTCTCGACATGTTAAATGTCAAGATCCAGAGATCATTTATGTTGTGATCTCAACATAACACATATTTATTTTTTTTCCCATGCCACGTGGACTTTTGTTCGTAATGTGGATTTGTTAGTAAGAAGACTAGCGTCCAATCATTCATGTTCCACATGACGTGATTCCTAGCCCATCTCAAACATTCTGGATCTTCTGGACCTTGTACTGGCCTCATGAAGTCTTCAGCAAACCGTCTATAGAAATTCCCCTGTTATTTGGTCATGTTGAAATTGGGAAGCGTTTGCGAAAAGTCGCCGACAAGTATGCATATGGCAGTCTTCTTGAGGGGTTGTGAGTCTTTTGAGCCATTACACGTCATACAAATATTGTGTAAACACACAGGAAGTGACTCCTTAAAATTATATTCATTACTTTTCACAAAACTTTATTTGGAGGGTGTAGCACTTTGTTGTCGTATTAATATAAACCTTTTTTTGTTATGGATAATTTTCCACAGGATGTTTTTCTTCTGCATAGGGGTTAAGAGTCTAGTGATATGCAGGGTCAACGGTTGCACTCAGCTGTCACCCTGTTGCATTAGCGTCCATGAATGAACAAAATATTGTTGCAAAATATTGTTGCAATAGTGCTAATACTGCAGCTTAGTCCTCTGCATAACATTAGATTTCCACCACACCTGCTATAAGCTCCCCCAGCTTTTCCACAACCTTATTTGAAAACTGTCTGGTTTTCCATGGACAAAGGGATGTGTTAAATTCCTGTCACTATTTTGTGATCAAAAGGCAGTTCCACCCTGTTCTAATAAGTTATCGACAATCCCAGCAAAAATTGGGCCCGTGACTCAGAGGCATTCACTTCCTGAGATGCATTGTTAAGGTTGTGGGATGCATTTGCTGTACCATCCCATCCTCAGTGGATTGTAGGTATGTGACAGGATGAATGATGTGGTGCAAAAGACTGCAAATGTCCAAACGTATTCTCCCAAAATAAGTAATTTAATAATCCACACAAGAACAGAAATATCCACAAAAATTATCCAGACAGGAAAATAATACCCCCTGATACCTGTGATGGTAATCAGGGCAAAACAAAACAAATATAACGAACAAAAAGACACTCCTTAACCACAATCCTCCGTGCACGAAACTGCTCTCTCCAAAGGGGACTGTGGTGCATGCGCTGTGCTGTGTTGTGCTGTGCGATGAGGGGAGTGCTCTGGGGTTTGTGCTGGCTTGGTAGCGACAGCCTCCCGTCCTCCTGCTCCTCTATGAAAACACACAAACACGTAACAAAACAAACAAACATACACCAGCTCCGGCCGGTCAATTATTGTCTCAGCGCAAGGGGAGATACTGACGTAGCTGCTTCCCCTTTGTACCCAGAAAACTCCTCCCTGCAATCAACGTGTCACCTGGTTTCTCCAATAGAGGGCTGCCCCGCAGCTGACTGCAATGGAATCGTCCTGAGTACTTGCAGCTACGCGCCCCTCCTAATATGGTCACCTTCCGGTTTCCACCTACCACCAAGGCAGATCTAGGAGGCAGCTTACCTTCCCCCTTGCACAGCGCCCTTTCTAATCTGGAGGAAGATTTACAGCATCGATCCTTTCTCTCTCTATCACATATCTCACCCCTCAGAGTGGTCCCCCCTCCCTTGAAAAAAAATCTGCATTTTGATGCTCCTTACCCGCACAATGTTTCACTGTATAGTGGAAGGGTTGCAGCGCCAGATACCACCGAGTTATCCGAGTGTTATTGTCCTTCATCGTATGTAACCACCTTAAAGGAGCACGATCAGTGATGAGAGCGAAAGAACGCCCCAACAAGTAATAGCGAAGAGCGTGAGTAGCCCATTTGATGGCTAAACACTCCTTCTCAATGACAGAGTAGTTAATCTCCCTAGGAGCCATTTTTTGCTCAAATAAATAACAGGGTGTTCTACCCCGTCAACTTGTTGGGACAGGACCGCCCCCAGACCAATGTGGGAGGCATCGGTCTGCAGGATGAACTCTTTGCTGAAATCTGGTGAAATCAGAGCGGGAGCTTGACAGAGTCGCTTCTTGATCAAATCAAATGCCTCCTGACACTGCCCTGTCCATTTAACTATTTTTGGAGCAGCCTTTCGGGTGAGATCTACCAGGGGGTTAACTATGGTGGCATACTCGGGGACAAATCGGCGGTAATAGCCGGCTAACCCCAGTAGCGATCTCACCTGTGACTTGGTGCTCGGGATCGCCGTCTCCACCAGCGCCTGGACTTTGGAGGCGATCGGCCTCACCCGGCCATTACCCATAATGTAGCCAAGATATTGGGTCTCCTGTTTGCCAAAAGCACACTTGCCCAGCTTGGCTGTTAGCCCCACCTCCCTCAGAGACTGGAGGACGGCTGAAACGCTAACAATATGCTCCTTCCAGGTGGAGCTAAAAATCACCACATCATCAATGTACGCGGTGGCATACTGATGATGGGGAGCTAAGACCTGGTCCATCAGTCTCTGAATCTCTGGAATCTGCCAGTATCCCTTCGTCAGGTCCAAGGTCGAAATCAACCGCGCCTTACCCAGTCGGTCGAGGAGCTCATCCACCCGGGGCATTGGATATAACCTTTCGAAAGTCCACGCAGAACCGAGTGGTGCCGTCCTTCTTGCCCACCATCACGATAGGACTGCACCACTCGCTCCGGGAAGGTTCAATGACTCCGAGCTCAAGCATATCTTCCACCTCCTTGCGAATAGGAACCCTGCAACTCTCTGGGATCCGGCAAGGTCTCTCCCGGACCCTGACCCCTGGTGGAGTAATAATAGCGTGAGAAATAACATTAGTCCTGCCGGGCAAGTCAGAGAAAACATCATTAAACCTTTCCACTAACTGGTAGAGCTCTCGTTTCTGATCCGGAAGTAACTGTTCCCCCATTGGAATATGAGTTGTAGCTGGTGGATTGACAGTGGGACCAAAATCCTCTTCCAAACTGTCACCAGCTACAAATAGGGCCTCCCTTTCATTCCAGGGTTTTAGCAAATTGATATGATAAATTTCGGTTTTATTTCGGTGATCGGGTTGTCTAATTTCATAATTTACTTTACCAATTTCCCGAACCACCTCATATGGCCCCTGCCACTTAGCATACAACTTAGATTCCGATGTGGGAAGTAGCAACAGTACTTTATCACCTGGCCGAAAAGTCTGAATACGTGCTTGTTTATTGTACTGTTGCTCCTGGCGATGCTGAGCTAGTTTTAGGTTCTCCTGCGCCAAACGACCAACCAATGCTAGGCGGTCTCTTAACATAATTACATATTTGACTATGTTTTTAGAGGTTTTTGTTTGCTCCTCCCACCCTTCTTTCACAAGATCAAGGATACCTCGTGGTTGCCTCCCATACAGCAGCTCAAAGGGAGAGAACCCGGTCGAACTCTGAGGCACCTCTCTCACTGCAAACATTAGGTAAGGGAGGAGTTTAGCCCAATGTTTTTGCTCTTGGTTGACAAACCGCTTCAGCATCTGTTTCAAGGTCTGATTAAAACGTTCCACCAAACCGTCCGTCTGCGGGTGATAAATGGAGGTTCGGATCGACTTAATTTGCATCAATTTGTATAATTCTTTCAAACATTGTGACATGAAGTTCGTTCCGTGATCAGTGAGGATTTCTTTTGGAATCCCTACTCTCGATATAATATTCACTAACTCTTTAGCAATGGCTGCGGCACTAGTGGATCTCAATGGTACTGCCTCTGGATATCTGGTCGCGTAGTCCACCACTACTAAAATGTGCGTATATCCAGAGTCAGACTGGCTCAATGGACCCACTATGTCCATAGCAATGCGTTCAAAGGGAACTGAGATCAGGGGCAGTGGAACCAGCGGGGCCGGGCGAACCTGCCCCGGCGCTACTTGCTGGCATTCCGGGCATTCCGCTACATATCGCACCACCTCACTAAACACTCCCATCCAATAAAATCGAGCCAATATTCGTTCTCGAGTCTTATCGATACCTAAATGGCCCGAACAGGGGACATCGTGAGCCAACCGCATAATCTCACGTCGAAAAGACTGGGGAACGAGTAGTTGTGTTACAATCTGACTTGTGCTCGTGGCTTGGGATACTCTATACAGTAAATACCCGACAATAATGTGGTGGGGATATGTAAGCGGCCGGCTATCCTCTAATTCCTTCCCCTCGATAGACCGAACCTGTCCCCAGATGTGTGCCAGCGAAGGATCGTTCTTTTGCACCAATGCTAGGTCCACATCTCTGTCCCAGAATTTCGGGATATCGAGCGGAGCTAAAGTAGCTTCAGCACTGGGGGCCTCAGTAACCTGCCCCCGCAGGTCACACTGGGTCCCAACCCCCTTTCCCTTACATTTGACTGATCTTGAGGCTTCCCCCACCAAACCCCAGCCTTGTTTCATTAATGTTCCTTCCCATTTTTCAACCCTTCGCTCTTTTTTAGTTTTTTTTTGGGCGAAATCGAGAGTGGAACAAATCGGTGTGCAGCGGAAAGATATTCCCAATAGTTTCCCCCGCTGCTCCCATGGTCTTACCGGAGACTGGCTTTACCGTTTTATTAATCATGCTGTCAAAATACGGCCGGTCTCGACCTAAAATAACTGGATATGGCAGCTTCTCTGCCACAGCCACGATTACGCGGCGGGCATGACATCCAACTGTCAAATCTAATTTAGTGAGGGGGTAGTCCTTGTTATCCCCATGAATACAGGAAATGACCACGACCCCTCGTGACCACCAAGGTACCCCCTTCAATAGAACTCGCCTAATCAAAGTCTGGCCACATCTTGAGTCCACTAATGTGTGGGTGCTCACCTCACCAACCCGTACATTAACAATACAAGGCCCCTCCCAATCATTACCCCTGGTCTTACCTGGTGCTGTCAGAACCAAATGGGAGGTCACCCCACACGCCAGGGCTGCTGGACAATTCCATGCCAGATGGCTGACCTCCTGGCACCGGTAATAAGTTGGGCGAAAGGGTGCCCACGGAGCCTGCGTGTCCCGTTGTCGGTTGGGCAACGGGGAAGGGTACTCTGCTCTTACCCCGCTGGGGGTCGCCCTCGCTCTCCATTGTGTTGGAGGGAGGCCGCCCATGGGGTGATGCTGCAGTGCTGGTCCGTGGGTAGTGGGGGTGAAGCGTGGTGGTGGTGGTGGTGCCGCCGCTTGCGGTTTATTGGAGGCAGGAGCAGGTAGGGCAACCACCGGAGTGCCAGGTAGAGTATCCTCGAACCCTTCAGCCAACCTGACCACTGCATCCAGCGTGGTGGGACGGTGGCGACTGACCCAGTTTCTTGTGTCTGGCCCCAGCACCTTAATGAATTGCTCAATGGCAATGAACTGGGTGACCTGCTCTGCGCTATTGGTGCCGGGGCAGAGCCACCGGGTCACGTGGTCCACCAGTTGTTGCGCCACCACGAGGGGTCGCAGTCCTGGGGGTCGCTGGTACTCCCAGAACCGGCGACGGTGGGTTTCTTCCGTGATGTCAAGTCGCTGGAGAATGGCCTGCATCACTCTATCATAGTCGAGGGCATCTTCATTGGATAAGGCTTGGTAGGCTGCCTGGGCCTCCCCAATCAAATTGGGCCCCAACTGGGTAGCCCACCAATCCCGAGACCACTGCGCTGCCGTTGCCTGCCTCTCAAAGGCAACTAAATAGGCCTCGGGATCATCCTCCAGCGACATTTTTACTACCCTTATCTTCGGTAAGGGTGGCGTTGGTTCTGTCGCCGGTCCCCCCCAATTGGCTTCCAGGAACATGGCATGCATATGCTCCATCATGGTCGCCATTCCCTCCTGGTGTCTTCGCTCCTGTGCCTCCAATATCGCTCGCAACGCGGCGGCGTCCATCCTGAATCCCTCTTCTGAACACCAACTGTGACAGGATGAATGATGTGGTGCAAAAGACTGCAAATGTCCAAACGTATTCTCCCAAAATAAGTAATTTAATAATCCACACAAGAACAGAAATATCCACAAAAATAATCCAGACAGGAAAATAATACCCCCTGATACCTGCGATGGTAATCAGGGCAAAACAAAACAAAAATAACAAACAAAAAGACACTCCTTAACCACAATCCTCCGTGCACGAAACTGTGCTCTCTCCAAAGGGGACTGTGGTGCGTGCGCTGTGCTGTGTTGTGCTGTGCGATGAGGGGAGTGCTCTGGGGTTAGTGCTGGCTTGGTAGTGACAGCCTCCCGTCCTCCTGCTCCTCTACGAAAACACACAAACATGTAACAAAACAAACAAACATACACCAGCTCCGGCTGTTCAATTATTGTCTCAGCGCAAGGGGAGATACTGACATAGCTGCTTCCCCTTTGTACCCAGAAAACTCCTCCCTGCAATCAACGCGTCACCTGGTTTCTCCAATAGAGGGCTGCCCCGCAGCTGACTGCAATGGAATCGTCCTGAGTACTTGCAGCTACGTGCCCCTCCTAATATGGTCACCTTCCGGTTTCCACCTACCACCGAGGCAGATCTAGGAGGCAGCTTACCTTCCCCCTTGCACAGCGCCCTTTCTAATCTGGAGGGAGATTTACAGCATCGATCCTTTCTCTCTCTATCACAAGGTATTAAAGACATTGAAACGATTTGTCATAAAATGTATTATGCTTCTCTTATTACTTCTAATTTCAGCACATCAATGGAATACTTACAAAGAAAAATCATGTATGAAAAAAAAACATGGATTGAAAATATGACCTAAAACACCTAATAAAAGCATTGGATGAGTCAAGTGATTGGGGTTTGAATCTCAGCCTCACCAAGTTGCCGATCTTGGCTGGAGACCCACAAAGGACTTTGGGCTGGTTTACCTCATCCAGCAACCACTACAGCTCAGGTGCCATTGATCAGTAAGGTGGCAGTCAAATTTGTTAAAAAAAAAAAAAAAAAAAGAATAAAAACAGTAGTAAAATTGACAAAAAACAATGTTTCCAAAAAAACTTCAATCTCATGATTTTTCTGAACAAAAAATGTGCAGTAATATGTAGTTGGACTACATAGGAGACAGCAACAGTAGGTGAAAAACCTTTAAAAAGTCATGGGTGTTCTCCAATGCTTTAAGTAAAAATAAAAACACTTTGTGACAGGGAGTAGCTTGTTGCTAGTTCTTGAGTGCATGTGTGCCTTTATGGAAGCAGCTGGGACACGCAACAGGAGACGCGTTGCTAAGGAACTAATTGCGCAGGTAGGCTCGTCTGGTGCTGAGTTGATCAGAAGATCCTGATTGGCTGGCCGGCATGCCCAGGGAGTCTGCGCAAAGCTCAATGTCTGTGCCACAGCTCGAGGCTACTTCACGGCCATAGCCATACAGGCGGGTGCTGAATGAAAGCTTGCTGTGTTGACATCGAGGAGGAGAGCGTCCGCTCCATGGAAAGAACTACTACACGAAACCCTTCTACTCCAAAACGGTGTGCGTGAAGGAACTGGGCCAGCTGAGGCCATTTGAAAAGGCTGTTTGAAGAGTCACCGTGAGGATGCCTGGTCTCCGGGAGCCTAAAAGTAAGTCAGTTTAGGCGATGTTGATCCCAAACAGTATAGAGAGGGTTGCGTAGTGTAGTAGGTTCCTGGAGAATTATGTTCCTTTTTGGTGGGACTAGTGCTTATTTTTGTTTTGTTCTGTGTTGTAATTAAATCTGTGCGCTTGCGAGGTGTGTCAACACCCAATGCTCTGTGTCTGCCTCAGTATTATTCAGTGACGACCCACATATGTAACATCACCCTGTTACACACCCATAATGATTCAATATGCATGCAGTAGAGTTAGTGCTGGTGAGATCTAAGTACTTTATTCTTATGTGATTTTAAATATTCATATACTGGCCTACTTATCTTGTTTCACCAATAGCAAATAAATTTAATTGAAATGGAATATTTTAAACAAATAATTTTTCTGAAAAGATAATGTGGACCTTTGGGTCAGTGTCCCATTCTTTTTTTAAGTTAACATGTTGACCTGTCCACACTATGTCTTTAAACCATATTTGTTGCCTTTAAACCGAAAGTGCTGAATATGGTTATCAATCAATCAATCAATATTTATTTTATAAATACCTTTCATAGTGGACCACCATCACAAAGTGCTTTACAAGATAGTGAGAAACAATGCATAAAACATTAAATACAGTGAAATACAGGGCATAGTACATTAAATACAAACAGTAAAAAAAAAGCAAATACATTAAATACAGGCATAATACATTAAATAAAAGGCTAGGATGTGAATTCTAAACATTGTGGATGCGTGTGTCATACAGATTCATACAGATAAGATGGAGTAAAAAACCTGAAATAGCCATTTAGACAACAGCTAATAACAGATACCAGGCTTAGAGAGCATTAAAAGCAAACGAGAACAAGTGGGTCTTGAGAGTCGATTTGAAGCGAGCGATTGTGGGAGCTGCACGCGCTAAAGCTGGGAGAGAGTTTCAGAGAGTCGGGGATATGAAGCTAAAAGAGCGCTCTCTGAGTGTGGCGTGATTTTGTTTGGGTCTAACCAGCAGGCCTGAGTCAGATGACCTCAGCTTGCGTATTTAATACCGTACTCGAGAACCAGATTCGAGACCATCTCAGGGGGTAGTCTTGAGTCCGGTTCTAAATTAAATCGCACCAGGTAGTGCTGTTTCTCGGAAGTGTGGATGCTGTAATACCAAATTACATCTTTGTATATCCTCCAATATCTCAAAATGCTTTCTGATATGTTTTGGCGTTTGGACATTACAAATACAGTACTCAGAACAGGCGTCTGAAGGAGTTGAGAACAACTATCAATACTGCTGTACCATATACAGTTTCTGAGGCTTGTTGTAAAATGGTGGATCATGGCGTGACGTGATCAGATGCTGAAATCAAGGCACATTGATATCTGGAGCGATGAAATCGGTCAAGGAGAACTTCAGAGTTCAAAACTAAACACACACATTGTGATAAAATGTACCTTGTGATTTTAAGAAACAAAGCCATAACATTCATGCTAAAAAGCACTACAGTATGTCCTCTGTGGGCACAGGCTAGTTATTTGCCAGGTTGTAAACACAAAATACAGTGCATGGTGGGATAATGTCATATTAAGTCCCTCAGTCCACGAGCAATAACACATAGTACATAAAAAAGCTTAAAGTGGTAGAAATATTTAAATAATTCTATACATTTTACCTGTCATGCACTTCCATTTGTAGATCTCATTTGTGCAACTTTAAAACAAACGTGTTTTCATTTTAAACAGTGATATCGGGTACCATACTCCTAAATTAAACAAGACACACAATTTGAATGTTTTACTAAGTCATTCCACTTGAACTGTTAGGTCAAAGTATATCAGTGGTTGCAAGTCAATCATTTGGGGAAGCAGCTGGTTTGTAACAAAAAGGGGTTGAAGGGGTGGGTACAATCAAATGGCCTAGGAAATACAAGACTATCTGAGGGGAAGCATTCAACAGTATCAGTGCCAGTGGCATTGTCTTTCACCTTCCATGAGGACTTCCATTTGCTGTGTATGTCTCACAAGTGCAATTTTGGAACAAATACATTCTATACCAAATATAATCCCAGAAAACCATGCATATAGCCAAATAAAAAAATAATAATAATAATAAAAAAAACAAGCTACGAACACAAAAGATTGAGTGATAAAACACTGGTACTATAATCCACTTTCTTTAGTGATAGTGCTGGTAATGATAATAAGAGTTAAAATGTATTTAAATCCTTGATTATCATGTAGGTAGTGACTGCATAAACAGGGTCTGTTACTACTTTAAAATATAGGTTTGCAGAGTTCTTTAAAGCTAATTTTAACTAGCTTTAATACTTAATCTAGATATTTATGGACACATATTGTATCTTGGAATCTGTAATTATTGTGTATAAAACTGAAATAGCTAATTATTATACACCACTCTGTAATGTATTACATTACATTGATAGAGATAAAATATGTTAAGCCGTTCTTTACAGTGTTTTACAATTTATTTAGGCACATCTAAAGTTTTAGGTTGGCATCTCAAATATATTTTTTACTATGTGCATTTGTTTAAAACAGCAGTAGTTTAGTACTGTGCATCTTTTGTGTTTTATGAAGTCTTGTATTTTTACATTTTGATATTCTTTTAATCAATTAATCAGAGCATTTGAGTGATTTAATAATCAAAATCATATATATATATATATATATATATATATATATATATATATATATATATATATATATATATATATATATCAATCAGTATCCCATATGGTATGGACTGGAAGTAGTATTCTGCCCAAAAACATTCAGTAAAATAAAATTAATAATAAAACAAAAAACATAAAAAAATATATGGACAAAGGCAGTGGTTTCAGAATGCAATCACAATTTGTAACTGATTTAAGGTGACTTGTTTTCTATTAATTACATTTTTCCTTTGCTTTTGAACTTGCTTTCAAATAGGTCCCTAAATATAGTACCAATATGGTGGATGGCATTTTAATCATTTTAATATTGATTTATAGCATACCAATAAATATAGTATAGGAGGGGGAGGCATTTGAGTTAAATATTTAAGGAGGAAGCACATTCAATCTTTGACAAATGGAAATTGTTATAAAAGATTTCTCCCACCAACAGTGAACTGCATAGTGAATGAAACTGGCTTGCTCCGTGATCTGGGTAGTTGATTTGTTTCTGAAATCATTGTCTGTTTCTGCAATGCTTTAAATTGCAAGCCTGTTCCTGAGATGAATAGGAATGGTCACGGGGTGTTTCTTCCCTTTCATGTTATTTTAAAGGACCGTGAGATATTTTGTCCCTAACAGTTGTTCAGTTTGACAGCAGGACTATTCATTGTGGAATTGGCTGCAATTAAAGCAATTATGCAGATCACACTTCTTTTTCTGGCTCAACGGGGTTTTGCTGTGTGTTCTGTCAGGCCTGGTCTGAAAGTTACACAAGTTGGCATGACCTTCTGATCCAAAAGTAAAATAAAAGTCTTTTAAAACAGTTATTATGAGGAGGATTTATCCCCTACAGTGCTCCAACCGTGCTGCTGAGATATCTAGAGCCCTAAACGGTTTAGTGTTACCCAAAAACTAAGTATGGCAGTCGCATACATGGAACCAAAATTTCAAGAATTGGTACTTATTAGCAACATGAATTCTACTTAGAGGACACTTAACCAGAAATAAAATACAACTTTTACCACTCATTGAGAGTGTACTGGTTAAATCAGAACCAACTTTAAAACATAATATATTGTACTACACTAGGTTACAGAACATTCTCAGTTTGCATTCTTTAATACTTAGGAAGTCAGTTTCACTTCCTAGGTCATTTAAAGTCAGCTGTGTCTTCGGGGTCAAAGCAGGTCAATCAATAGTGGAAATTTGGGGGTGATGTAAGGATACGTACAGAGTGATTTGCGGGTGCAAAACCCCCCATAATGCTGCCGTAAATCGTGTTTAGCTGTCTGGTTTTACCGGCCGCTAAAAATGCGGCGTATGTAAAGAGTGGTGTTCACCTGGCATTCTGCACCCACTATCAAATGTGCTTTTTGTCATCATTAACCCATTAAAATTATATTGAAATGTATTCAAATGAAGAAGAGAGCATGAAATTGAGTGAGATCTGGATACTAAGTGGGTACAAACATTATAATGTGATGTAAGAATTTTGCCTTGCACTTAGGCAATTGCTGACCCTCCAGAAACTTTACACCTCTTCTTACAAGGTGCAAACCATTGCAGAAGCAAGTGACTAAGAGCTGTATAAAAGCACACACCTGCAGAGACCTGTCATTGGATGGCTGCTGTGGTACACTTCCTGATATGGCAACATTTGGTTCTTGTTGAGGAGAGACAGGAACACGTTTGGAGGAGAAGGGCAAGGCAAAGAAATCCTGCATATTCAATCCCAGGGTCACTGTTTGGGATGCCGGAGGATGCAGTGCTAAAGCGTTATCGTCTCACTCCGCAGGTCATCCTAGACCTAATAGCTAAATTGAGAGATGAGCTAGACTCCAGTGTCAATCTAGGGACTGCTATCCCTGCCCATGTGAAAGTGCTGTGTTCTCTGCACTACTAGCCTCTCGTTCCTTTCAGACCACAGTTGGAATGTCTGGAGGGATAGCCCAATCCACCTTTTCCAGAGTGCTAGGCACATTTCTGGATGTCATGCTAAAAAGAGCAGGCCAATACATATCATTTCCTAAGGATACTAGTATAACTGATGTTGGCTGAGGCTTTTCCAAACAACTCTGTTTCATGCTGAGTGACCTCAGCCATAAGGACTCTCAACTCCTTCTGAAAAAAACTGTTCTTTTCTTTTCCAAGCACCAAGAGGACTTTGCTGCAATTCCTCTGACATTGGTTTGTATTTTCGTGCTCCACAAATGTCATATAGAGACTACTGCTCTCTATACTGCTAAAGCTGCATCCACACTGGGCGTGAGTGACGCGAGCAATGTGAGCGAAGTTGCCGAATGTCAGTCCACACCAGACATGACTTGATCGAAAAGACTGGAAATAAATACATGACCCCGCACACGCATTCCTATTGAACATACTAGAGATGGGCTGTCCCATTACAAAATAGGTCTTGCTTGGTTACCACCCTGACCTCCGGCAACTCTGTTGTAAAATAAAGGTTGAACTTGTAAAATCTATAGATCAGAGTTATTGAACATCCCTATATATCAACAGTTTTATTGTTATCATTATTATTAGTAGTAATTGTTCAGTTGTAGTCGTAATATTTTTTTTCTTCGTGGTACCAGTCGTAGTAGTAGTCTGATTTGAAGCCCGGTACATCTGCAGAAGACAGCTGGACAATAGTAGTATAGTTGAACTGATATTTTCAACAAAATTATTTTATTGTTATACATTTATATATACAACTTACTGCAATCTCAGTTGTGTTTCTTTATAAATTCCTTCTTTGATCCTTTTTGTTTAGTAACTTGTTCAAGTATTTTAAAGTGAAACATTATTATTATTATTATTATTATTATTATTATTATTATTATTATTATTATTATTATTATTATTATTATGTTATTTGTTTTTAAGCATAATCACCATCTTCATTATTAATGTTATTATGTGGCAAAGTGGTTTGTAGTGCACAGGTGCAGTGGTGATGCGGTGCTCAGGAATGACAGTTCACAGTGAAAAAGCAGCTCTTTATTTGCTGACAAATATCGTTCAGGCAAACCATGGGGTTCAGTCCCGAAATAATAATACACTAAACAAGACACACACAAACACAACACGGTCACAAGTCCAGAGTGAGTGCTTTTAGTGAAAGTGGTGATTTACAGGTTTATTTGTGTACAATGGTGAAGTGTAGTCCAGGTTTAATTGCTGGTGGTTCAGATACAGCTCCCGGAGGTTAGCCTTCTATAATGACAAACCCAGACAGTTAGCAACAAACAAAACACTTAACACTCACGGTAATTAATCACTTCCATTTCCCAAACAGGTCCTCTCAGTAACCATAACGAACAAACAGATTACATCGTCACATCCCCTGTTATACCTTTAGTCATGCCCCCTGCGATAGCTGTTCAATCACGTCTCCTCCAATCCATGACTGACACATTGCGTACCTCATTAGGGCGATGACTTTGGGCATTGTGACTCCGCCCCCTTCCTGGATGGCTAGCTTCCGAACTGCAAGACCATCCAGTACAAGGCACACTGTTCCTGTTATACAGCACCCTCACAGGTGTTATTATGCACAGGTCACCACTTACCTTGTTTTACTATTTACTTTTATTTAGTTTTTCCTTTTAAAACAGTCCAGTGAACTTGACAGAAAATGCTTTATAACTATGGCTCATAATCTTCAAAACTATGTATGAGTTTGGTAATGTTGGGATGTGTCACAGAATACAAACGTATTGCTGCTTTGTTTTACAACATATAGAATAGTAGGACCTCGATAATATTTTTCTTTGTTTGGTGAATCTCCACAAAACTTCGCTTTATGTGTATGTAAAGACTTTCTTATCACGGATTTGTGCCACAGAACAATTTAGTATGGTGGCCCTGAAGTGCCAGCTTAGAAACAAGAACCATCATCATAGCACTTACAATTTGTATTATTATTATTATTATTATTATTATTATTATTATTATTATTATTATTCATTAAAATACATCTGGACGGGGCAAGTACTTGAGTACTTGGAACTGCAAACGCAAGTCAAAAAGGAAGTTAGTAAGGCCTAGAGAGAGATAGAAATGAACATTGCTAAGGGGCTAAAATCAATTCCAAAATGTTTTTCCAATATTATAACAGCAAGAGAACATTCAAAGAGGAAGTTAAATGTCTAAGAGATACAAATGGCAAAATCATAGGTATAGAAAAAAAAATAGCAAATATATTAAATGATTACTTTTCACAAGTTTTTACAAAGGATGATACAGACAACATACCCCACATGTCGACCTGTTCCTATCCAGTTTTAAATTTAGCATAACAGAGGCAGAAGTGTTAAATGGACTAGGAGCTGTTGAAATAAACAAATCCCTTGGGCCGGATGAGATCCTCCCAGTAGTACTCAAAGAAATGAAAGAAGTTATCTCACCTTCTCCAGGGCCTGCTGCCCCTCCACCCTCTCTGTCACCCCCCTGGACCTCTCTGATCACTATTTCATCTCTTTTTCTCTGTCTCTCCCCTCTCTCCATGCTCCTCCTACCCCTACTGTCACCTCTCGTCGTAACCTCCGCTCTCTCTCCCCCTCTGTCCTTGCCTCCACTGCTCTCTCTCACCTCCCTCCTATCGACTCCTTCTCACAACTCTTTGTAGACTCTGCTACCTCCACCCTCTTCTCCTACCTCACCTCCTCTCTCGACTCCCTCTGTCCCCTCACCTCCCGACCTGCTCGCCCCTCCACTCCCCAACCCTGGCTCTCCTCTGCGCTCCGCTCGGCAAGAATCACACTGCGATCTGCTGAAAAGAAATGGAAGAGAACCAAACTCCCTGCTGCCCTAGACCTTTCCGCACTCTCCTCTCCTCCTTCTCCTCTACTCTCTCCTCTGCTAAATGTGCTTATTTCCAATCTGTAATCCAAGCCTCCACTAACAACCCACGTAAACTATTCTCTACCTTCTCCTCCCTCCTAAACCCTCCCCCCCTCCTCCTCCCTCCTCTATCTCCCCTGATGACTTTGCCTCCTTCTTCTCTTCTAAAATCTCAGATATCCGCAAAACTCTTTAACACCTCTCCCTCCCCCGTACCCCCTCCTGCTCCAACCCCTACACCCACTGCATCCCCTACTAACTCACCCTCCTTCTCCACCTTCTCTCCCCTCTCAGACTCTGACCTCTCCTCCCTGCTCCAGGGTCACAAACCCACCACGTGTGCCCTGGACCCCCTCCCCACTCACCTCTTTCAAGCTGCTGCTCCTGCTCTACTTCCCTTTATCTCCTACCTTCTCAACGCCTCTCTCCTTTCTGGTCTCTTTCCCTCTGCCTTCAAACAAGCCTCTATCACTCCCCTCCTCAAAAAACCTACCCTCGACCCCACCTCCGTCCAGCTACCGTCCTGTCTCCCTCCTACCCTTCCTCTCCAAAACCTTCGAGCGAGCTGTACACCACCAGCTCTCTGCTTTCCTGTCCAACCACTCTCTGTTCGACCCTCTCCAATCTGGCTTCCGCTCTGCTCTCTCCACTGAAACCGCCCTCCTGTCTGTCACCAACTCACTAAACTCTGCCCGAGCTGCCTCTCTCTCCTCTGTCCTAATTCTCCTCGACCTCTCTGCTGCCTTTGACACTGTCGATCACTCTATTCTACTATCCTCTCTCGCTGACCTGGGAATCTGGCACTGCTCTGGCCTGGTTCTCCTCCTACCTCTCCAACCGCACTTACCAGGTAACCTGGCGTGGAGCAACCTCCACACCTCCACACCTCACCCTCTCTCAACAGGAGTCCCCCAAGGGTCAGTCTTGGGTCCTCTCCTGTTCTCTCTCTGCACCCGCTCCCTGGGCCCCCTCATCGCATCCTATGGTTTCTCATACCATTTCTATGCTGATGATGCTCAGATTTTCCTCTCCTTCCCCACCTCTGACTCCACCATCCCCTCCCGTATCTCTGCTTGTCTGCTATCTCCTCCTGGATGCACTCGCATCACCTCAAACTCAACCTCTCCAAATCTGACCTCCTTTTCTTTCCCTCCTCCTCCTCCCCCTCCTCTGATCTCTCTATCTCTGTTCCTCTGGAATCTACCGCACTCTCTCCATCCTCCTCAGCTAAGAACCTCGGAGTCACCCTGGACCCCTGCCTCTCTTATTCCCAGCACATCTCCACTCTGGCACGCACTTGCCGATTCTTCCTGAGCAACATCTGAAGAATCCGACCCTTCCTCACCAACTACGCCACCCAGCTCCTGGTCCAGGCCTTGGTACTCTCCCGCCTAGACTACTGCAACTCCCTCCTGACTGGCATCCCTGCGTCCGCCACCCGTCCGCTCCAGCTCATCCAGAACTCCGCTGCTCGCCTGGTGTTCTCTCTGCCTCGCTTCTCCCATGCAACTCCACTGCTCCGCTCGCTCCACTGGCTCCCGATCACTGCTCGCATCCAGTTCAAGACTTGTACTAGCCTACAGATGCCTTGACCAGACTGCACCCAGCTACCTCCAGACCCTCATCTCTCCCTACACCCCCACTCGACCTCTCCGCTCCGCCTGCACTAGAAGACTGGCTCTACCTCCTCTACGCTCCCCTGCCTCCAGAGCCCGCTCCTTCTCCACCCTCGCTCCGCAGTGGTGGAATGACCTACCTACAGATGTCAGGACCGCCCAGTCCCTGACCACATTCCGGCGCCTCCTTAGGACTCACCTCTTCAGACAGCACCTGTAGAACTCCTCTGTTTTTCCCCCTGGACACTTATCACTCTTCCTTAAATGCGCTTTACTTGCTCTTATCTGCCCCCTATTTTACTGCATTTAATCCTGTACTTTAGAGTACTGTAATCTGTCAAGTGTTATTTAATCTGTAGTATTTTGTATTTAATTATATCCTGATGCAACTATTACTGACACTGTTATCTGCTCCATTATTGAATCGTATTTTGTCATACTTGTACTTGCTAGAACCAAAGTCATTGTATTTATCTTGCTCTTAATTGTATTATTACTTGTACTGTGATTCCTGAAATGTATTTGTTTACTGTAAGTCGCCCTGGATAAGGGCGTCTGCTAAGAAATAAATAATAATAATAATAATAATAATAATTTACAAACCACTAACCAAGATCATGCAACAGTCTCTTGACACAGCGATTGTACCTACAGACTGGAGAATTGCAAACGTAATATCGATCCACAAAATGGGAGACAAAACCCAACCAGGTAACTACAGACCAATAAGCCTGACTTCTATTATGTGTAAATTTATGGAAACTATAATACGATCCAAAATGGAAAATTATCTATATGGTAACAGTATCCTGGGAGACAGTCAGCATGGTTTTAGGAAAGGGAGATCGTGTCTAACTAATCTGCTTGATTTTTTTGAGGATGCAACATCGACAATGGATAATTGCAAAGCATACGACATGGTTTATTTAGATTTCCAGAAAGCTTTTGACAAAGTCCTGCATAAAAGATTAATTCTCAATCTGAACACAGTAGGGATTCAAGGAAATGCATGCACATGGATTAGGGAGTGGTTAACATGTAGAAAACAGAAAGTACTGATTAGAGGAGAAACCTCAAAATGGAGTGAGGTAACCAGTGGTGTACCACAGGGATCAGTATTAGGTCCTCTGCTATTCCTAATCTACATTAATGATATAGATTCTGGTATAGTAAGCAAACTTGTTTAATTTGCAGATGACACAAAAATAGAAGGCGTGGCAAACACTGTTGCAGCAGCAAAAGTCATTCAAAATGATCTAGACAGCATTAAGCTGGGCAGACACATGGCAAATTACATTTAATAGAGAAAAGTGTAAGGTGCTGCACGCAGGCAATAAAAATGTGCATTATAAATATCATATGGGAGATACTGAAATTGAAGAAGGAATCTATGAAAAACTCTTCTGCATATTCTGAAAGAACAGCTCCGACCGCAGTTTTAATTCCGACATGGTCCGGATGTATTTTAATTAATTGGTCAGGTGATATGAGCCCAACCTCATCAACGGCTAAGCACCATTCCTCATTCTTCATGCCTGTTGCTCCCGTCACCAGCACCAATGGAGCTGAAGTTACCTCTCGAGGATCACCTCCCGCTATCACCTCCTAAGGATCAACTCCTACTTGAGGCCTGCTCGCCATCGTCTGAGGCCTGCTCACCGTTGCCTAGGGAGGTTGGTTTGCAATTGCCTGGGGAGGTTAGCTTGCCATTGCCTGGGGAGGTTAGCTTGCCATTGCCTGGGGAGGCTAGTTTGCCATCGCCTGGGGAGGCTAGTTCGCCATCACCTGGGGAGACTATTTAGCCACCGCCCGGGGATGCCTGCTTAGCATCACCCGGAGCTGGCTTGTGTCCAGCAGCAGCAGTTGCGCTGCCAGAAATTCTGGGTCCGGAGCCCAAGAGAAGGGAACTGTCTGCTACAGAGAAGGGGGGAGAGGTGAGGAGACCACCTCCACCCGCAATAGTTGCATTGCCGGAGTACCGCTGTCACTGCCAGAGTGTCCCATGCTGAGGGCAGCATTACCGCTGCCAACACCACCACTGGCGGAGTAGGCAGTGCCGCCACCATGGCCGGAGTGTGCCATCCCTCTGTCAGCCTTGCAGCTGCTAGCGTTGCCACTGGCAACATGTCCACTGCCAGAACTGCCTTGGCTGGAGTAGCCAGCCATGGTGCTGTCAGCATTTCCGTTGACAGCATTGCCACTGGACGAGGACCTTGCTCCACTGTCAGCATTTCTGCTGACAGCGTTGCCAATGGCAGCCTTTCCGCTGCCAGGATTGTTCCGGCTGAAGGAGCCAGCTTTGCCTCTGTCAGCATTTCTGGTGACAGCATTGCCACGGACAACATTGTCGCCCATGGGCCCATTAAAGCCTTCGTTCATGGCTCAGGACTGTGACCGAAACTTTGGGGATTTTATGGTTGGAGGTGACCTCTCAGGGGGGAGATGTGTGACGGGGTCACCCCTGCCCCTGGGTGTATTTTGGTTTATTGTGTGTATAGTGTGGGTTATGTAGCATGGGTGAATTAAAAGGTATGTTGGTATGTAAACACAGGGATGTGTGTGTGTGTGTGTGTGTAATAGTGGGTGACAAGGAGGAAGATAAAATCCTCCCTACAAAAACATGTGGGAATGTGACTGGAGCCGTGAATTGAATAAGTGATTAAATAATTAATTGAAGCTCCAGCCACAGGTGTATAAATAGGGTGATTGTGGGTGATACGAGGTTGGTGTGTTCAGAGGCGGAACAAGAGTCGGGAGGTGAAGTAAAATGAAAACAAATTACAATTGCTATTCGGTCTGGGTTTATACCAGCGTGATACTTGTGTGTTCCGTGTCTGTTTGTCTGTTTTGGCCAACGTGCCATTTTCTTTTGTGTGCAGTGTTTTGTTTTGTTAAATCTTTTTATTTATAATTAAACTCGCGCATCAGCGCTTCACTCACAGTATTGTTGCTTCCTGGCCTGACGTCACCACAGAGCTATCCGTGACACCTTCATTTCAAAAACTGTATTTCTTACCAGTAATTAAGTGAATACAGCATATTAACACATAGGTTACAAATTTGCAGAGAGAGACAGATAGACAGAAGGACATAATCTTTGCATACTGTAGGTCCAGATCCATTAATCAATTACATTCAGCTAAAAATGTCACATCCCTTCAGAAATGTTTGCTTGGTAAACAACAATCTTAGCTGAAACAACAAAAAAGAATGATAGAGAACACACATAATACAATATTAAAGATGAAAGAAATTAATAGAGATTGTATAATGTGTTTCATGTATGTAAAATGGTTCACCATGTAAATCAGGATGTCATAGACTATATGTATATATTGTGGATGGGACCAGGCAAGATATAACAACAGGAATTTAAAATAGAAGACAAACTAAAATGTTATAGGAATATGTAGCCTTCTCTGGTATTAATATTCCCTAAAATGTAATTTTATATTTTAACACCTTCAGTGTTTATACATAATTGTAATAAGTGCAGGAACAGCAGATCAGCATGTGGGTTAATTGGAAGCAGGAGGTAAATCCCCTTCTTGGATTTTTTCCCCTCTTTCACATTGCAAGCTTTGAGAATCTGTCTGAATCTGTCTGTTTATGCAATAATCCAAGCTCCTAAAAGCAAAGGGGTGAACTAAAGATGGAGTTGGCCTATCTTGTATAACCCACCCTGCCTCCAGGACATAAATTCTTGCATTCCCAAATGATACTGACCACAGGAATTAGCAATACCAGGTTGAGGGGAAGATGCGCTTTGCTGATGTGAGGTTTGACTTACAGAATCATAGGGGGAATGAAGAGATTTGTCTCCGTTTATAAGTTGTCAATTTCCAACTTGTGAACTTTTTCAGTAGCCAACCAAGACCGGCACTCAGAGTACCATGGGGAAATATATTCGTAACTTACATATCATTTTTCACAAGAAAATTACTCAGGGGTTTAGATTTCAACATGTATGTAATTCGTGTTACTTTGAATGGTCAAGTAAACAGATGAAGATTAATAAAGCCAATTGATTTACCAAAGTATAAAGAATATTGTATCAGGCATACAAAGGCATATTGTATCCACCTCATCAGCGGTCAGAGCAGCTGCCCAAAAGTAGGATGAAACTCTGATTGTATCTTATAACAACCTGTACTATATATCTTATAGTTCAAAATAGTATAGTTAAATACATTCTTGAAATTGATTTTTGTTTACGACTGTAAGTCGCCCTGGATAAGGGCGTCTGCTAAGAAATAAATAATAATAATAATAATAATAATAATAATAATAATAATAATAATAATAATTTACAAAAACAGTAAAGCCAAAACACCATCTCCATCAGATACAAATTACCTAATACAAGCCATCTAATAAAACTATCGGAATTAAAGAAATTTCACATGGTTGAACAACATTAGTATAACGATCTACAATGTATATGCTAACAGCATACCATGCCCATTTCAGAAGCTACTAAAATATGAACTGCTCGTTCAACATACTTGTTGAAGGGTACAGTAGTTGTCTCTTTAAGACCCAGAGGAGGCCTAAGGGACGGTGTTGAGAGCGTTTACTCTCCTGAGTGTGTCTAGTAATTTGGAGGAGGCGCTGCAGCCATTTCATCACTTAAGAGAGAAACCGGAGATCAGGGTCCCAGAGTAACTGTAACCAGAGCTCTGCAAACATTTACACACTCACCACTAAGAGGAAACAAGACGGAGAAAAAGAAGTGGAAACGAAAAGAACTAAAACACTACATTCTCAGAAGATTTATCCAGTTTATACAAGCAAAATAATTCTCCTTATGAGTTCATCAGTGATCATGTGTGAATGTTGAAGAGCGCTCTATGATACAGCTGATCTCTGGTGCAAACACGCGTGTTTGTTTGCGAAATTGGAGGTGCAAAGGATTTGATAAAGAGAGCCCGGAGAGAGTCTGCAAAAGATGGGTTGGAAACGTCATTTAAACAGAGAGTTTGTGTATGTTCTGGCGCTTTGGCTTGGATGTGTGTTGCCTCTGTGCAGGACTCGGATGTACACAAACCACTGGGCTGTGAGAATATCTGGGGCTTCTCAGGATGCAGACAGGATAGCAGACAAATATGGTTATAGTAACATGGGACAGGTAAGTTACAGTTCCATTTCAGTTATTTTTTTAAAATGTTATGGTTATTGCATAATTATTTATAATTATATTTATACATGTTGTTTGAATCCCATGTATAACTTTAGAAACAATTTAGCCAATAATAATTGTAATCTGTTTTCTTGATCCCTAGCTGTGAAATGACTTGTGTTCTTGTTCTTGTTTATTTTCTTGCAGCTCGTGCAAGATTTAATCAATAGAAAGCTTTTCTTTCGCTATACAGAGTCCTGCCCTACGTTACTCAGGCTTCAAACTTTGTATTTCTTAACAACATTTGCCTGATACATCATAATCACAAAATAAACAATGCTGTGGTACATATATATATATATATATATATATATATATATATATATATATATATATATATATATATGAAAATCCATTGATGCTTTACCGTTCGCATACCTTTTTAAATGTAAAATTGTTGCTACTGGCATGACTCCGATTTGCGTGAATGCGTTATGATTTTAGCATAATACACAGATCAGCAAAGACAGGTGTCCAGCTTTGTTTGCTTGATTAACATTTATTAAAGTATTTATTTACGCCTACGCTACCTATAACTGTTTAAGTTACTGAATGAATGCAGTGTGACAAGTTTAATTATTCTATTCCACATAGGCTACGTAATAACTAGCCTATCGTTTTATGTTGTAGCCTAAAACATTGACTTTGCAACACCGACAGCATTTAAATAACGGTGTCAATATTGATTTTGAAGAACATAAACATTCTCTGCAAAATTAACATATGTGGTTATTAGCGATACAAAAAATAAACGAGCTAGCAAAATGATGGTTGCAGGTATAAAAGTTATTTGGTTTTTGTGTATTGGGAGAGAGAATGTCTGTCTAGTTTGTTTTCTGCCAGTCTCGTCAACAAGCTGACAAATGGATGACACATTCAAGATCAAACAAGGAGGGCACAATTGCTGCTACCGGGAGAGTTTCTACGACTACAACGGGAGCAACTCAGAAATTCTGTATCCCCTTTTCACTCAGACTTCATTGAGAATGTTTTTTAAGGTAGCTCCCAAAAGATTAGATAAAGCAGGAAGCAGCCTCTTTTGAAGGTGCACAGTTGTAGATGCGCTGTGCAGTTTAATTAATAAAAAGTGGTGCAATTTAAATATTTCAATTATGCAAGATATTTAGTAAATGTAAAATGATAATGTATCATCAATTTGGGTTTAATGTTCTATCAGAGATTAAGTGCCATTGTCCTCATTGGACAGGCTACTTTGTAATTTGTTGGAGCATTTTTAACTGACATATATCTGTTTTAATTTCCTCTATAGTTTTGTTAAAGAGAGATTTAAAATAACAGATGTTTTAATTTTCTCTTTTACATAACAATATAGTTAAAAGAGGAAATTGTTAACCGCAGAAGTTGTCTAAATGTAATGTATCAAACTACATATACAGAGTGTTGTGATTTTTTAAAATCAAATGATTTGATAATGGGATTAGACTGTCTATATGCATTGGGAAATGAGGCAAGCAACACATTCCCAGAGATGCAGATACACTGTAATCAAAGGTCATTCTGAATTGGTTTCTGGCTAAGGAGTGGTGTGGGTGTGTGTGCCCAAGAACCCCCTCTGATCTCTTGTGAACTTGCCATTGCAGGATTGAGGCACAATGGAGGGGTATGCACTAGAAAACCCACATCGCCATTGTCGTGCATTACCTGCACTGTTGATAATAATAGACTGTAGCCTCTGGTGCTGGCGTCTTTCACAAACCATAAATTCTTCAGGAATTAAAAAGGGTCCCAGATCTGTGCAGTCTTAACAATATAAGATACAGGAAACTGCATCTGGAGACTGTTCCTCATTCTTAAAGTAAACTCATTGGAATTATGTTTTAAGAACAGTATGGCAACAATAGGCTCCATCTGTTCAAAAGCTGTGAACCCCTTTTAAAGTTTTACAATTCCACTAAGAACTCAAATAAATTACATATATGTCAACAGGTCAGTTGCTTAGCCACCAAACACAATATCTGAAAGGACATGGTTCACATAAAAATAATGCAGCACTACATCTTGAATTGTGTGTGAGGGTTGAAAATTAGAGAAAATGCTTTATTTATTTATTTATTTATTTATTTATTTATTTATGAATATATAATAAAAGGATAATAGATTGTCATTCTATTTTATGCATTCAGTAGTCAATAAAATACCTCAAATTACAAGTGCTTTTCTATTCATTCCCAGTAAATATGGATGCTAGCTTATATCCCACAGAGGTCAGGATACATATTTATGAGCTGCTTGCACTTTGACGCTTCCTGTAAAGTAATCTTCCTTTGTTTCATGTATGTGCTAGCTAGTGAAAAATTTGCCTGGCTAGGTGATAACATAAGGCTTCTACTTTGACCCTTGCTGAGTCTTGTTTGCTGATAATTAACAGTAGAGCTACAAATCAAATAGAACACAGTGGTAAGAGAATTCTGTAACTTACCACCATGAAAACAAACTGGAAAATGTTAAGGACTTAGTTCCTCACCAAAAAGTAGATCCGCTTTGTAAATACATATTGCTGAATTCCCCATTCCCATGACAGTGATGCATTATGTATTGAAAATAAATGTAGTTTTAGAATTGAAAAAAAAAAACAATCACTGTGTTATTTAGAAATGAGTTGCAGCCTTCAGAAAGCCAGAGTAATCCTCTTTCTAATGATGCCACTGATCCTGTTTGTAAGCACAGCTCTTATGTATAAATCTTTCCTGGGTTAGACAGAGAGGATGACACAGTAAAATATATGCTAGAGTGGAATTCGCATCAACAGCATTTACGGTAGTGCTATATATTCCAATATTTTAAAAAGGCCTTTTTTAAATCTTTTATTCATTTCAAACTTGGCAAGCAAGTTATAATTTGTCTTTTTAAAGAACCTCACTGCTCACAAGTTTCTTATTTATAGGAACAGGAAATTCATCAAAATGATCAGCTTTGTTTGAGGGTCTGATTTCCGGTTTCATCATGCTTTTCTGATTGACAGTCACGTAGAGAAAACATGGGACAGGTGAAAAACAGTTCCTCAAACAAAACTGTCAGATAATCTGGTAATCAGAAATATTACTTAACAGTTGGATAATGGATTATGTAGTCTTTATTTTAAGCAGTTATCCCAGCGGATACAAATTAAAGTAATAAACTAACGATATATGTTGGATAATGGTCACAGGACGGTAAAGGAACATACTAGTAGTATTTAGCACATGCAGCAGGTTGTGTTTCTAGCATTCGTTTAAGTGCACTGTTTCTTTAAAGATCAGTGCATGGTCATCATCTTTATTACTTACTTACTTGCTTACTTTAGCCGTGATATGATAAATGCCAACAGGTACTATTTGTACAGGTTCCCAGCACTGCTCACCAGGAATTCATTAAATAAGTGTTCCCTTTATCTACTGTGACAGGCGGTTGTGTTTTCAGAACTAGATTTTAGGGTTAGGCCTTTTTAATACATATTTGAAAATGCATTCCTTTTAAATGTTTTACTAAAGATTTTTGCATATGCTTCATCTGGTATTACTGTTTGTGGTAGCAATGGGTTTCCAGGCGTGTTCTGGCAGAAAAGCAGGTTTTGAATGTGGATTATGTCTAAGTAAATTAGGTCTTCACAGGGCTTAGCTTTCATGAATGCACATGTCTCTCTGTGCAGTTAATTAACTGGTAAATGTAATCAACTGGACTATCTTCTTCGTTAATAAGTATAATTTTACAGCACAAATAATTGTCCTCAAAATTGACTAAAGCAATATCCAGCTTTAGAAATTACAGATTGATGTCTTAATCAACACTGCACCCATTAAGAGTATTGCATGTTGACCTTGAAATTGCATCGCTAATCAACTGTAGGCCATGCAAGCAAGTTATTGTTAGTAAAGCATCAGATGCTACAAAGCCTGAAAATGTGTTGGTTGTTGCACAGGATGAACCTTAAATAGGACTTAAAATGAATTGACAGCAAACAGACATAATTTAATATACAGTATGGCAAATTTGCACATTACAATTTAAGGTATAAAATACAAGCAAAGAACCAAAAGATCCCAAACAGAATTTGAGGGGGACTTGTCGTTATATTGCTAGTGCTAATAGTATTTTCACCTGTTTTTTTATTGTTAGATTTGTGCCTATAACTCTAACTATAAAGGTTACAGGTACATGTCATACATTAAATGAATGTGCACACACTAGGCTTCCATAAAAAAAGGGAAATAGTCTGAGACTCACCCTGTTCAGTACAGATAACAAAAACCACAGAAAAAGAGAGATTATTTGTGCCAGGGACCCTGATCATGTGGTGCAAGATGGAGCTATTCACTGTGGCTTCAAGCTTGGCAGGGTGGTGACCATAGCAACCTACCTTAACAGCTGGCTTGTGACATGCATCTGATCCACAAACATGAAATATGAATATTTATTTATCTGAAAATAGGTCCTTGTGCCTTTTGATGTCGCCCTTTCTCTTATTTTGTAAAGATTTTGCGTGAAAATGTTTGTTTACTTCACCGAGGTAGGTCTGTCTTACAGCTCCGCAGCAACATTGCAAAACACTCGCAACTTTCTACTTGCATGTTCCAATGCAGGAAATGCACGAATAGGACCTTGTTTTAAAGCTACGAGTCTCCTCTTTCGGACGGTGCCCTGCCAGTAGGGCTGTCTCGTGCTGTGCCTGAGTAAAAAGATTTAAAGGTCCAGGTCGCCATGGAGCAGACCCTATAGAGTTAATAGTTATTTTCTTGTGATTGGTGTTGGTGTAATGATACTCAAGACCCAGCTTGTGTAAATGCGCTAATGAAATTACTTCATATCATTTATTTTCCTTGAAAGATGATCGGAGGGGGAGGGGGAGGGGGTATCCAGTAACATTTACGATCACCTGAGGGAAATGTATTATTTATGATCGTTCATACTGACAACTTAATTAAAATCTACTGGGTTATTTTTCTTCAATAAAATAAGTATATGTTTTGTTGTCTTCCTCTGCAGATTGGAGACTTGAAGGATTACTACCATTTTTTCCATAGAAGAACAATAAAAAGGTCAACGCTTTCAAGCAGGGGAACACATAACTTCATTTCAATGGAACCAGAGGTAAGAATATCCAGCTAGCAAGTGTCATTGAGACAGACCTACATTTTTAATTGGTAATACCACACTGCATTGTGCTGCATGGATACCTGCCTAATGAGAAGTGTTGATGCACTTTCTTTTAGCCTCTTTTTCTGTTCTTGTCAGAACTGGAAGCGGAACGATGCCAACAAGTGTTACATGCATGAACTGCATATTACTCTAAACATAATAAGTTGATGTCTTTACATTTCTTTTTAA